>NC_142609.1:16066673-16376603 GCF_041222555.1 Hakea prostrata | reverse complement strand
GTGTTGTGACTAAAATATCCACTTTCGGTTTATACCAGTCTAACCAGGTTCAATCGGATTCAGCTGATGAGACGAATGAATTTAAGGGACCACCCAAAGGTTAAATAAAGGCTTAATCATAGCCATCCAATCTATACTTTCTATCCGACGGTCATCAATGAGAGACAACATATTCAAGTCTATAAATAGAGCCAAGATTCTCATGAAAGGTAAGCTCATTCGAATATTCACAAACTTCTCGCTTATTCTCCATTAAAGCTCTCTGAGAGCTCACTTCTGATCATCTACTAACTAGATCATCGGAGACGGGCCGATCAAGACGATCGGCTTCGTTTCTCACTGGTGTTCTATCTTTCAGGAGCGAGAGGTTGATTGACTGAAGAGCGAGTCAGATCGATCCAGATCTGAATGGATTGGTGCAAGGATTACAGTTCAAAGCCTCCGGCAATTTTAGCACCAACAACACTCACTGGCTTAGCACTTGGAACATTCGCATTTGGCCTGTTCCCAATGAATTGACGCTGCTGTCCAGCTGGTGCAAAACTAGAATTTTGGCTCACACTTCTAGGCTGAAAACTAGGAGTAGGATATGGAGTAGGCCTAATGAATCTTCTTTCCGAACGGTCAACCAAACCATTGTTCCTTGGCTGCCACGTCCTTTGCACACGTGCACTTTCCTTCTCAGTTTCTTCAATCTTCTTCGAAACTTGAACTACCTGAGCGTAGCTCTCAATCGAAATCACAGTAAGATAAGCCTTGATTGCAGGATGCAATCCCTTGAAAAACTTCTTTGCCTTGGCACGATCAAGTCTTACAGAATCAGGGGCAAGGTAAAACAATTCCTCAAACTTCTGTTGATATTCCAATACAGACAAAAGTCCTTGAGTAAGGGCCATAAACTCAACTTCCTTAGCGTCCATCGCTCAGTGGAAATAGTTGTTACAAAATGCATCCTTGAAAATTTCCCAGGTTAATCCACCAACATGCAAGGTTTCCAAAATAGGACGAGTGGAGGTCCACCAAGCATCTGCTTCTTGCTGAAGCTTCTGTTCGGCAAACAAGATCTTTTGTGCTTCAGAACACTGCAAGTGACGGAATGCTTTCTCTAATTCCCTCAGCCACTTGTTAGGAAACAAAGTGTCCTTAGTAACACCAGTGAAAGAAGGCACTTGCATCTTTAGAAAACTTTCCATCAGACGAGTATGAGGAGTTCCAGCTAACCTTTCCGCATTAGGGACTGCTGTATGAGGAGTTCCATTCACACCAGTACGAGTCTCAGTATGAAGAGTCATGAAACCCGTCATCATCTGGTTGAACTGATTCGACTGTTGCTGCATGATGTTGCCCATGATGTTGGCAATATCACGAAAACTGTTCACTTCCGGAGCATTAGGTATACCGGTCGTATTGTCACCATTCACATTAGTGTGCTGACCAGTGCTACCATTAGGAGTATCTCCATGAAGTACTTCTTCCTCATTTCCAGTACTATTAGAACCAATATTGCGATTCCTTAGCACAACCATTCTGCAAAAATCAAAGTAAGTCAAAAAACACCGAAATTCCAATATACCATCAATAACCACTTAACCTTAGTCTTAGCATATCCAAATAAGACTAAAAATCATCACTTTAATCATCATAAAGTCACCCAAGAATTATATATCAAAATCCTAAAATTATCCCAAATTTCCAAAATTTTACACCTTGGGTCGAGTGGCTGGGTCGAGTCTTCAATCCGACCCAAGCAGACGACCCACGCAAACAGTGCGCAAAAAACACCTTAAAAATCACATTTTTCATTTCATTCTCACTTCAAAACACCAAGCTTCGTGGGAGAGCTCTAGGGCAAGGTTCTCTAAGGTCTTCAAGAGTCATTATAGTCCATTTAACTTCAAGAACAAGTCTTCAACATTCTTGCAACATCATCTAAGGTAAAATTTCTCTTTTCCTTGCTTTACAACTTCAAAACTGAAATGTATTCTTCCAAATATCATGATTTACCTGTTAGGATTGCTAGGAAACATGTCTAGGAACATATAGGAATGTGTTCTAGGTGATCTTACTACAATGCCATGTCTTTACAACGCTTGCTATCGATTTCATGGTTTCTTGCTAACGATTTCTCAACCAAAGACCTTCTTTTGAAAATCTTCCCTCATTTTCAAACTACAAAGAGTTTCGCCTTCAAATCAATTCCTACATACTTGCAATGATATGAAGAACTTGCGAATCTAAATCGATTAAGCCAATTCCAAACTTCAAAAATCGCATTTTGACCTAATTTGAGAATTTTCCCCCTTTTCTATGCTTGCTGAATTTTTACCTTTAATCCATCAAATTGATAAGTTTTCCTCCAATAAAACATGCTAACACACTATTCTAAGTATCATGCACATGCTAGTATGCTCAAACTGAAATTTCGCCAAAATCAAAATTTTTGAAAATTTACGAAAATACCCTTCATGCTAAATTTTGAAATTCTACTAATGTCAATTCTCTTCTTATCTTCTTTACAGCTATATTGACATCATGCCTCCACGTGGACGTCAAGGTGGGAGGAGAGGCAGAGCTAGAGGTCAAGTTCCACTTTTGGAGCCGAGAGACGAAGTTAACCGTAGAGACCTATTCAGTACACCCCGAGTGGAGTACTTATATGAGGCCTTCTTCAAGCGGTGCTGCATTGAGTATGGCAGATTACTCAGGCTACGATAGCTTAGCACATTTCGGATTCGTCAGAGATTCGATACGATGGAGTGGACACATCTTTTCACTGAGGATCTTCTAGTTTATCCGGATTTAGTGAAGTTGTTCTATAGCAACCTTACATCAGTCTAGGAGGGTCGGAGACGAGGTCCATTCGAGTTGATCCTAGAGAGTCGAGTTCGAGAGACGCGGATTCGATTTTCTACTAGCACGCTGGCAGAGATCTTCAGGGTACCACACTATCCTCATGAGTGTGTATGGATACCGATTGGGGCAGAGATAGATGCTTTCTTACTACCACATGAGCTGCATGAGGTTTGCATCACACTTTGGAGAGATGATAGGTGCTACACACCACGGACTAGTGCGCAGATGACAGATTCAGCTAGAATCATCGGTTGCATTGTGGGTCGCAATATCATCCCAAAGGCGGGGCATCACGAGAGAGTATCAGTGATGGATGCTCTACTGATTTACCGCATATATCAGGGTTTTGAGATTGATCTTTCCTTCATCATCCAGAACGTCATGCTAGAGGTCGTGACGTCACCAGGCGTATGGAACCTTTTCTTCGGTCGCCTACTCACACTTATCTTCCGGCATTTCGATGTGAGGCTGGAGGATACACCGATGCAGAGACGATTGCTTGGCTATGCCATCGGAACCAGGACTATTTGGCAGATGCAGATTACTCAGACCGAGAGGTCAGATGATGATGATGGTCTTGAGACTGATGAGGATGATGATGAGCCAAATGATGGTGATCAGGATGCGGGTCTAGATACAGATGACCAGGCAGGAGATGACATTGAGATGCGTGAGGCAGATCAGGGTCATCAGGATATTCCCACATCATCACACTTTGAGACCGGAGGCCCTTCACTAACAGTTCCAAAGACTGCGGAGCTGTGTGCACAGATGCGCTCTATGACTTCCATGTTAGGGAGGATAGAGGCGAGATAGGAGAGGATGGAGTCACAGTTGACTCAAGGTTGTAGAGGATGTTAGAGCACCGAGAGAGCAGAGAGAAGTAGTCTTAGATAGATTGTACTAGGATTTCCTTTTATGTTTCTCAAATGTAACTTGTTGTAGAACTTTCCTAGAATTAATGAAGTTCACTTTTGTTTCACCATCTTATTGTGTATTATGCATTTTTCTTTTGTTGTATTAAGTGATGTTTGTTAAATCGGAATTATTGTGTATTATTCAGAGTATGTTATTCTTCACTTTTAAGTTTCTAATTCAAGTGTTCTATTATTCACTTCTAAGAATACTTGAGTCACTTTTGGATTTATGACTCATGAATGTTCTATCATTGTTTCTGTGGTTAGGATTTCACTTGGAACTGTGGGCTCTGATACCACTCTGTCACATCCACCCAGCCGGTACCCTATCTGGCATACCCGAGTGTGTGATCCACAGTCCACAAGATCTAGTAGTTAGTGAAATCATCCTCCCACATTCACAACAATATAATCAAGAACAAGACTAAATCAATGTTAACAATATTATTCAAATGAATCATAGATATGTAACAAGATAATCATCAGAGTGCGGAAAAAGATATCAATAGATATATAAATCAAAAGTAGAGTGAGGCAAAATCTCACTCCACGAGTACAGCGGAATGTAGTTCGAAATCAAATGGAATTACAATTGATTCTAAAGACAAGAAAGAAAGATATAATCTAACTAAACTAGAGTCTTTTCTACTTTATAAAGGATGTCCTCATAAACGTAGACTTCATCGATGATGCTCAGACGCTCCCACTCCACAGTAGGGCTAATCCTAGAAATAAGAGAGACCACTCGAGGAATCCTCACAGTAATCTTCGTAATCGCCAACACTTTGCGTATGGTACGCTTCTTCATCTTGCGCTTCCTCATATTGCGCTTCATAGCCATCAAAACCTGTAGAATAGTCTAACAATAGATATTGTACAAAAGGAGTGAGTTTCAAAAGAAACTCAGCAAGGCAAGTTATTCCATAATAGCATAAATAACATAGTATAACAAACAAAGCAATAAAATGATATGATATGAGACAACAATGCATATATGTGTCTAACTCTATGTATGCTGGTCTCTATAGGCAGACATGCTTAAGTCATAGCACCATACTTCTTTGGGTAGGTTTCATCACACAACGTCGGTTGGTAGTGGGTCCTTCATCCATCTTGGACAATCCATGGTTAGGGGTTAAGTCACCTCTCTCTCACATCACCGTTTGGTCTAAGTATTGGCGTATGTCAAGGTAAAGCCTAGCCCAATGCAAGTCTTCTACTTAGTTACATCAACTCAGATCCAGATACGTCCATTCCTCCCCTCTCGGGATCCTTTCCGGTATCCTTCACACTAGAGTCAGCGTATCCGACTCTCTCAAATACGGACTCATCAACCCTATAGGTCATCCACATATAGTAAACGGGAAGCTCTCATGTCCTCTCACGGGTTGGTTACCGGTCTTGAACGCCCATGAGCCCAAGTCTATCCATATGCAACTCTACCCACAAATTGTCCCCACAATGTGATTCATGTCCCCTCACGGATATAACTCACCGGTCTTGAGCAACCATGAATCCCCATGGCTACCACGGGTCATTCGGTCTCAATACCCTTCCGATTCGGGTATGATATAACAGGGGTATAACCTAGCCAAACACTGCTAGACAAGTCCTAGGTATGAAATCCAATAATCCGGGAAAGCGTCAAAGGGCAACATTGGAAATATCCCATACTACTCCCAATGAGGTCCAAGGACAGAATGTCAAAAGGACATTCCCCAATCCCAAATCATACCTAAGCAATCACAATCACAATTCAGTCATATCATCCACGACAAATATCTCATCATGTGAAAGAGTATAATAAGACAAGATTAAATAAATAAGGAAACATACATGAGAAAGTATTCATACATAATCAAGTACATAAGGTAAATAAGGAAATAAGATTCTAATGTACTTGCAGTATTCATATCATAATAGAACTAACATAACAGTAGCAAATCTAATTGGTTCCCAAATCAGAAACTAAATCTATGCAAATCTATGTTAATATGGTAACAACTTTCCTTACCTTAAATAGATCCTAGAATATTCCGGACGGACAAGGGGATGAATCCAAAGTTAGCAAATAATCCCTAGAATAGCATCACACAATCATTAGGAAGTAGTCCTAAAAGAATAAGCATGATTCGAATCAAATCGGACGAAGAAAACAGATTCTGCTGTTGCGGGTTGATTGGCTGGGTAGCATTGGCCAGTCGACCCAGGCAGTCTGCCCAAGAGCAAATCCGAAAATAAAAAGGAAATCTTGATCCGAAACCTATGCTACACAAGCCGGAACGCGACGAAACTTGGAGGGATTGTCTAACACAGTAGTCTAAGCCTAGAAAGCATAATTTAGACATCAAACCACCATTAAAACATTACTTCCTAATTTAGAACCATAGTTTCTATTTTGGTAAAAATCATAGTTTTCATTGGAAACATGCTATGAATGAAAGAGATGAACTAGAGATGATTAGATCTCATTCTAGTACAAGAACACAGTAGATCAGAGGTATGAATAATAATAGAGAAGCATCTATAATGCTAGAATGAATCCAAATAGAAAATATTATCATAGTTTAAGAAGAAATCATAAGAATCATGTTAAGAATGAATGAGATGATCATAGTACAAGAGAATGAAAAGAGATTGTAAAGATATGACTACAAGGTTATAGCATCTTCATCATAATCTCAGTTCAGAGATGAGAGTGATCATGGAAAGAATAAATCATTAACATTAAAGATAGATTACTAACTTTTAATTGAAGAACAAGAGAGAGAGTTTGCAAGATTGCAAGATTAGGTCTTCTTCTTCACTCTTGGAGGCTTGGAGATGGTTTCCCTTCGTTCTCTAAGTGTTATGGAGGCTAGGGATACTAAAATCACGAAGTCATGGCGTATATTTAGCAAGATTCACAAAACAGAAGATTCTGTTCGAGTTCAACAACTCTGGGTCGATTGGCTGGGTAGCATTGGCCAGTCGACCCAAGCACTCGACCCAGTCGACCAGCAAGGCCAAAAATAGGGATTTAAGGGTCTTCCACTACTTGGAATCAAACGAAACTTTAAACACATTCTATAACATACCTAGCATGGAAAAATGGCTTTAAATCATATCCCACCAAGCTCTAAGGTCATCAACTAATCTTCTATTCATCAAGGTGCAGTCTCTTCTCTATATCCAACACTATCTTCAAGTATGGGGCATCATCTTCAATCTCCATAGGTTCGGAGTCGAACACTATATCTTCTACCAATATGGCCCATAGTTGACTTTCACTTCTACTTCGGGTCTTCGGACCTACAATCAAAGAGTATCCGGGTTAAGGTTAGGGCCAGGTTTCACACCTATCCTAACCCTAACCCTGACCTAGAAACCCGGTTGTTTTTAGGTCCGAAGACCCAGAGTAAAAGGAAGGAGCCAGCTTTGGGCCATCTCAGTAGAAGACATTGTGTTTGACTCTAAAACCATGGATGTTGATGATGGTGTTCCAATCTTGGAAGTCTGTGCAGATTTAGAAAGGAAGCTGCACCTGTCTGAAGATGGGATTAGTTGAAGGACTTGGAGTATTATTTGACTTGGTTCGAAGGCATATCTACACACTACGTATGTCACTTGATGTGTGTGCTAAAGCCCTTGAGGTTTAGTGTCCATTTGATCCTTCAATTCCTTGTTTGAACCTTGCTGACCTGATTGGTCAACTGGGTCAGTAGACCAATCAATCGACCAATGGTGTGTTAAATACGAGAAACTCCAATTTTAGGGTTTTTCATTCTCTATTTAAACACACTTCGTGTTTCTTAGTATCCTCTGCCACCAAAACACTTTGAGAACGTGGGAAGACTCATTTGAAACTCTTTTCGGTGATTTCAAAGATTCCTCTGCAGATATGAAGCCTCTCATCTCCGATCTGTAAGTCTAAGGTTAGTATCTATTCTGTATTGTAATTTATTCTTTCTTCGATCTTGTTCTTGACTGAGATTGAGAAGAAGATGCTGCATTCTTGCAACCATCTCTTCCGTAATCTGATTCTTTTCTTTAGGGTGTCTAATCAACATAGAGATCTTAACCCTAACTCTGAAAATTCTTCTTTAAAACCTAATCCTTTCCATGGATCTGATTTCGTAACCATTTAGATCTAACTTTCATTACGTACTTGAATCTAATTCTGATTACCTTTTTCTTGGATGAGATCTAAATCATCCCTTGCCTTTTTTGAGTTCCATAGTGTATTTTTCATTGAATTCTAGGGTTTTTCTCCCAATTGGGGAAAACCATGATTTTAATTGAAGGTAATGTTTTTAATCATTATTAGTGCCCAATCTTAACTCCCTTAGTGTTAGAATACTATCATATAGTTTTCCTCCGAGTTTCTTGAAGTTCCGAACCCTGTAGATTGAGTTTCGGATTAGAATTCTCGTACTTGCTTCGTACTGACTCTGTTGGTCAACTGATTGGTCGACTGGGTCAGTAGACCAATCAATCGACCAATGATGTTAGAAGCTTTCTTTTTCGCTCTATTTGACTCGTTTGCTCTCTGATCTTTTAGGCATCTTTCTTAATATTGTATCTTTGATTGTTAGGGGTTTACTTACTAAGTTTGGAGGCTCTTTCTTTGATCTTTGGATTATCTTCGACGATAATCAAGGTAAGGACAGTTATTTCATAATAACATAGATCGCATACTCTTTGGTTTATACTTTAAGAAACTCTGAGTTTAACTACTGTAAGTACAATAGCACTTCACTTGTTTATTCTTTTTCATTATTTAAGTTTATATGAAATGCTTATTACTATATATTGTTTAATGATTAGATTATGCTGTTTCATTCTCTTTGTATGATGAGTTGTTGATTTTCTATGTCATGACTGGTTTGAGAATGTGTTTAATTAGGTATGGTTTGGGATTGAGAGGTGTCCTTTTGACACTTCTGTCCTTGGACATCGGAGGGAATAGTATGGGATGTTCTTCGAAGATGCCCATCCATGCTTTCCCGAACCATTGGTCATCATACATAGGATTGTCTAGCAGTGTTTGGCTAGGATGTCCCCGTTATATCAGACCCTAGTCGGAGGGGTATTGAGACCGAATTACCAATGGCAGCAATGGGGATTCACAGGCGCTCAAGACCGGTAACCAACCCGTGAGAGGACGGGAATCACATTGTGGGGGCCATTTATTGGAGGGTTGCATATGGATAGACTTGGGCTCATGGGCGCACAAGGCCGGTAACCCACCCATGAGGGGACATGAGAGCTTCTCGTTTACCATATGTCGATAACCAATAGGGTTGATGAGTCCATAGTCCGAGTTGGTTGTGGCCATAGGATACGCTGACTTTAGTGGAAAGGATACCGGAAAGGATCGCCAAGGGCAAGGAATGGACGTATTTGGACCTAAGTTGATATAACTGAGTAGATGACTTGCATTGGGCTAGGCTTAACCCTGACATGCGCCAGTACTTAGATCAATGGTGATGTGAGAGAGCGGTGACCTAACCCTAGCCATGGAATGTCCCGAGGGATGCCGGACCCATTACCAACCGATGATGAGTGATTTGAGGCCTTCCCAAAGAAGTCTGGTGCTATGACTTAAAGCATGTCTACCAATAGAGACCAACATACATAGAGTTTAGATGCATACATACATTATCTGTTTCATATTGCATTGCATCTTGTTATGATCTGGTGTATGTTATTTATGTTATTATGAGTTAACTTGCCTTGCTGAGTTCATTCGAACTCACTCCTTTTTGTGCAATCTTTTTGGTTAGATTATTCCACAGGTATTGACTACTATGAAGGACAGTACGATGAAGCGCAAGCCGAAGAAGCGTACTACACGCAAGGTGCTGGAAACCATGAAGATAACCCTGATGATCCCTCGAGCGATCAAGTTGCGTACTACGATTAGACGTAACGTAGAGTTGGAACATCTATGTTGGATTGATGAAGTCCACTATTTTGAGGATGTTATCTATAGGATAGAAAACTCGTAGTTCAGTTTGACTTTCTTTCTTTGTTTTCCTTTAAACTCAATTGTAATTCTTTTTAAACTTACGTGCTACATTCCCGCTGTAACTGTGGAGTGAGTTTCCGCCTCACTCTACTTCTTTTTTATGTGATTACATCTGGTATCATTTTCCGCACTCTGATTATACTAATATTCATATCCTGATTAGATCTTTTGTTTATAATATTATACTTGATTTTATCTATTCAAGATTATGATGTTATTGCATATGTGGGAGGATGATTTCCTCGATACTTGATCTTTGGGGCTGTGGATCACACACCTGGGTATGCAAGTTAGGGTACTAGCTTGGGGGATGTGACAGCATATGAAGATCTTCTTGACTCATGCTGATGATGTCAAATCTTTTGATCAAGCTACCAAGCACCTTGAGCTAGAGGAGGATCGGATGTTGGCTGATGCCCCTCAAACTGAAGTACTTTGTCACGCCCTCCCAGCCGGTACCCTATCTGGCATACCCGAGAGTGTGATCCACAGCCCGAAGATCAGGTATCGAGTGATCAACCTCCCACATAAACAATAACATAATCATGAACAATCATAACATGAGTGCGGAAGATAAATCATAGATCCAATAATGAAAGAATGAATCATAAACGAATCGGAATAATAGACATAATCAGAGTATCAAACAGATAAGTAAAGTGAAGCAAAAATCCCACTTTACATCTAGCGGAAAAGTAGCTCTAAAGAATAAACTAGATAAAAGCTAATCCCAGTAGCAAGTACATTGGGTAACTAAATTATTCTCCACTTTGTAGACGACATCCTTGTAGGTGTAGATCTCATAAATAGCACAAGGACGCTTCCACTCAATGGTCGGACTAAGCATCGTACGGAGCATAACCACCCGCGGGATCTTCAGAGTAATTGTGGTAACCGCAATCACCTTCCTGGAGATATGTCTCTTCGCCTTGCGCTTCCTCATAGGAACCGTCATAGTACTCAGTACCTGCAGGATAGTCTAACAACATTGTACAATAAAGGAATGAGTTTCAAAGAAACTCAGTAAGGCAGTTAAAATCCATAATAACACAAATGGCGGGATTCAGAACAATCATAAATGCAATATGATATGAGACAAACAATGAATGAATGAATCTAACTCTATGTATGCTGGTCTCTATTGGCAGACATGCTTTAAGTCGTAGCACCGTACTTCTTTAGGAAAGTCCACTCACATCCTCAACCATTTAAGATATCTTGGATTCTCTCACGGATCATTTCACCGGTCTTGAGCAGCCGATTGGTAATGGGTCCTTCATCCCTCGGGACAAACCTTGGCGGGGGTTAAGTCAACACACTCTCTCACAACCATTTGGTATAAGTATGGCGCATGTCGGGGTAAAACCTAGCCAAATGCAAGTCTTCTACTTGGTTACATCAAGTCGGATCCAGATACTTCCATTCCTCGTCCCCGACGATCCTTTCCGGTATCCTTCACACTAGAGTCCTCATAGTCCCTGACTACGGACTCACCAACCCTATTGATCATCCACATATGGTAAACGGGAAGCTCTCACGTCCTCTCACGGGTTGGTTACCGGTCTTAAGCGCCCGTGAGCCCAAGTCTAACCATATGCAACCCTACCAATAAATGGCCCCCACAATGTGATTCCTGTCCTCTCACGGGTTGGTTACCGGTCTTGAGCGCCCATGAATCCCCATTGCTACCACGGGTCGTTCGGTCTCAATACCCCTCCGATTAGGGTCCGACATAACAGGACATCCTAGCCAAACACTACTAGACAATCCTATATATGTCATCCAACAGGTTTAGGAAGGTGTCCAGAGGGCATCTCCGGAAACATCCCATAATATTCCCGTAGTAGTCCAAGGACAGAAGTGTCAAAAGGACACCTCTCCTTTCCAAACCATACGTAAGCATACACATGCATCAATTCATATCATCACATATATGGTAACTCCATATATGGAAAGAAATCAGATAATTACAATCACTTGTATAACATTGGTAAGTAAATCATACATGAATCAACTCAATATGAATAAGTAATGCTACCGTAATCAAAGTTATGCAACAGTAGTATATCATTGTAAGAATCTAATTTAGGAAACATATTAATGATATTCAAATATAGAAACTAGATTCATGCTATCTATGTAATTAAGGAAATAACCATCCTTACCTTTTATAACTCGCAAAGAATCCTAAGAAATCAAGTAAGATCTTGGCAAACTTGAGAAGAAGGTCCTAAACAAGTATATACAACATATTAGGAAAGATCCCTGGCAGAATATATATCAAAATATCCGAAACAGACCAATTCCGGAGTTGCTTTGTACTCATTGGTCGAGTGGATTGGTCGAGTGGTCCGATCGACCAATCAGTCGACCAATGCAGACAGTAGCTTATAAAATCAGAGTTTTAAGATATGAAATCCGAATTTGGTGGTTCAAAAGGGTACTAATCAAGGGGTAGACTATATCAGTAGTATTCTAACATAAAGGGGACCTCAAAACACTAATCAAATCAAGGTATCAAGATCCAAATTAGGAAACAAAAAGTTACCATAAATAAATCAAACATGGATCTTGATGAATTTTGAAATAGAAAACAAGGACAAGAACTATAGGAGGATGGATCATTGCTTTCGGTAATGAAAACATGAAAACATACATAGGTCTTCATGGAAAAAGGCTTAGAAGCATAAATCTAAATAAGGAAATAAAACCTACCATATATGTAATTATCATGCATCATGAAGAACACATAGTAAGGTAGAAGAGAACAACTAGAATTCTATGGATTATGGATCATGGAAAGAAAACACAACCATTAACCACTAACATGATCAATGAAAGAAGATCCAAAGAGATCAGAATTCAGATTAGAAGATTAACAGAGATTAAATCATGGTTTGATCATGAATCCTTCAAAAGCTTGCAATGATCATGGTTAAGATCATTGTTCTAGCCTTAAATCCTTAGGATGATCATGAGAACATGTTCAGAGATGTTTGCAACAGAGAATGCAGCATCTCTTCTACTGTCTCAACTCAAAAAGGAAAGAAAAACAAAGATGGAGGAGAAGAAGAGAGAGTAGACATACCTTTTGATGCAAAAAGAAGAGTTCCGACGAAGATCCGCCAAGAAAACTCCAAGGATGCAAGAGAGATGACTTGCAGAGGTCTTTGGTTCGTTCCAGAGGGTTTGGAGGCAGCAAATACGAAGTGGACTCGAGGTTAGACTTAAATAGAGCAAGAATCAACCTAATTGCCAAAGACAGCACCCATTGGTCGAGTGGATTGGTCGATCGGCCCGATCGACCAATCGGTCGACCAATGCCGACAAGAAGGCCAAAACAGGGAATTGAAGGTCCAGATCAAATCCAATCCTAAAGGGGTTTTGCACACAAGTCAAGTGACTTACCTAGTAGGTAGAAATGCCTTCAAACCAAGATAGAGAGCACTCCAAGTCCATCAACTAATTAGATCTTCATCAGGATTCTGTTTCCATAAATAGAACCTCATCATCAACCTTCATGGATTCAAAGCCAGACACCAAGTCCTCTACTGGGATGGCCCAAAGCTGACTTCTTACTTTACTTCGGGTCATCGGACCTACAAATAACAAGGTTTCTGGGTCAAGGTTAGGGCTGGGTTTCACATACTTGCTGCCGAAGCTAGCACTAGTAAGGCTACAGGCTTCAAGCGCAAGAGAGAGAAAGCTCAACCTCTGTGGTCCAAGCAAAGTAACAAGGGTGGGAACAAAAACAAGAGTGGTCCCAAGCGTTCAAGGGGGACTAGTGCTGGCAAGAAGAAATCACCTTTGATTTGCTTCAAGTGTCGAAGTGTCACATCCTCCCAGCCGGTACCCTAACTGGCATACCGAGAGTGTGATCCACAGCCCCGAAGATCAAGTATCGAGGAAATCATCCTCCCACATATACAATAACATAATCATAAACAGAAATAAATCAAGGTTTAATATTATAAACAAGGTTCAAAACAAGAAATGAACAATCAGTATAATCACAGTGTGGAAAGATACCAGATATCCAATGATATCAAAAGGGAGTGAAGTGAGGCGGAAACTCACTTTACCAAAAATAGCGGAACGCAGTATGAAAATCAAAAGGGATTACAACTGAAATAAATGTACTAAGAAATAAACTAAGATCAAGCGTCTTCAAGTTTATAGATAACGTCTTCATAAGTATGGACTTCATCAATCCAATGAATCCGTTCTAACTCTATGCCGTTCTCAAAAGTAGTACGCAGTTTGATCCGCCGGGGGATCATCAAAGTAATCTTGATCGTTGCCAGCACTTTGCGTGTAATATGCTTCATCAGCTTGTGCCATTGTCTTTGCTCGTCATAATATTATGCAGACTGCAGGATAATCTAACAAAAAGAAATATACAACAGGAATGAGTTTCAAAGAAACTCAGTAAGGTAGTCAATCCATAACATCATAGATAACATGTGGCAAAACATAACATGATGCAATGCAGTATGAAACAAGTAATGTATGTATGTATCTAACTCTATGTATGCTGGTCTCTATGGCAGACATGCTTTAAGTCATAGCACCATACTTCTTAAGGAAAGTCCGCTCACACCCTCAACCATATAAGATATCTTGGGTTCCCTCACCCATTTAAGGTATTCTTGGGCAGCCGGTTGGTAATGGGTCCTTCATCCCTCAGAACAAACCATGGCAGGGGGTTTAGTCAACATATTCTCTCACAACCATTTGGCATAAGTACTGGCGCATGTCAGGGAAAAGCCTAGCCCAATGCAAGTCATCTACTCCGTTACATCAACTCAGGTCCAGATACTTCCATTCCTCGCCCCGGGCGATCCTTTCCGGTATCCTTTCCACTAGAGTCCTAATAGTCCCAGACTACGGACTCATCAACCCTATTGGTTATCCACATATGGTAAACGGGAAGCTCTCATGTCCTCTCACGGGTTGGTTACTGGTCTTAAGCGCCCATGAGCCCAAGTCTAGCCATATGCAACCCTCCAATAAATGGCCCCCACAATGTGATTCCCGTCCTCTCACGGGTTGGTTACCGGTCTTGAGCGCCCGTGAATCCCCATTGCTACCACGGTTCGGTCTCAATACCCTTCCGAATCGGGTCTAATATAACAAGGGTGTATCCTAGCCAAACACTGCTAGAAATCCCTAGGTATGACAATCATTGATTCGGGAAAGCGTCGATGGGCAACCCCGGAAACATCCCATACTATTTCCGATAATGTCCAAGGACAGAAGTGTCAAAAGGACACCTCCCAATCCCAAACCAAACTTAATTAAACACATTCTCAGATCAGTCATGACATACACAACCAGTAGTTCATCCTATAAAAGAGAATGTATAAGCAACATCAGATTAAGCAGTAATAAGTAATTCATATAACCTAAATAATGAAAAAGATGATATAAACAAGTACTACTTGTTCCCACAGTAGGAGATCAGAATTAAAATACAATAACAGTAAGTAATCTCATAGTTTCATAAAGTAGAAACTAGAAAACAAGCAATCTATGTAGTTAAGGAATTAACTGTCCTTACCTTCTAACTTGAATGGAATCTTAAAGAATCAAGTATGATCTTGACTAAACCTGAGAAGACAGTCCTAAACAAGTGCACACAACATGTTAGGAAAGATGCATAAAGGAAAAGATCATAAATCAATCGAAACAAACCAAGATTGAGGTTGCTGTACTCATTGGTCGATTGATTGGTCTGCTGGACCAGTCAACCAATGAGTCGACCAATGCAGACAATGGCCTGCAAGAATCCAAATTTTGGGAATCCAGAGCCGAATTCGATGGTTCAAAAGGGTACAAATCAAAGGGGAATTATTATGGTAATATTCTAGGGTATAGAGGATATCAAATCATAACTCAAAACAAGTTCTCAAGTTACAACCTAGAAATCATGAGGTTAACCTAATTAGGTTGAACATAGGTTAGGAGGGAAAAATAGAAAGATTAAAGATAATGAACTAGGATATGAAAGAATTCAGATCTAGTAAAGAAAACATAATAATTGGGTTAACATGATCAACAAGGGGATTCCTGGGTTTGATCCAAGAAAATTAGGGTTTCACCCTTTTGGCTCCCTGGACAATAATTGTGAGATCTGGATGAACAAAGACAAATCAAAACAGGAAAAATATAGATGATTAAGTTTTAGGTTAACACAAGGTTACCCAAAAAGGATTTCCCTTTCACAAGGTAGGTTACCAAAAGTTCTCGGACAATCACACAGGTTAGGGTTTCAAAGGATTAGGGTTAGGTTCTCAAGAATTCAATAGGTAGGGTTTAAGAACATGACGATGATCATGAGTCTTAAAGAATATGGTGAAATCAAAGAATTGATGATTACAAGAATGCTTCATCATCTTTCTGATCTCAATGAAAAACAGAATAAAAGAAAGAAAATCAGAGATAGAAGACAGAGTGAGTGAAATCATACCTTTGCCGTAGAAAGATGAAGAATTCTTCAAGTCTTTGTAAGAGATCACCAAAGAATGCAAGGGAATGGGTTAGATTAGGGTTCTAACTCGTTTCAGAGGCTTAAGAGGTAGAGGAGGCAGAGTATTCCCGAGATTAGACTTAAATAGAAGAGACAGATTCAAATTTCAAAAAACAGAATCAATTGGTCGATTGATTGGTCGATTGGTCCAATCGACCAATGAGTCGACCAATCAAGACAGCAACTTCAAAACAGGGAATTGAAGGCTCAAATCAAGTCAAAACATCAAGGGGTTTTGCACACCTCTAGAGTGACATACCTAGGAGTTAGAAATGCCTTTGAATCAATACAGAGACCACTCCAAGACCATCAACTAATCCAATCTTCATCCGGGTGCAGTTTCCACCATTGGGACACTAGCATCAACACTCATGGATTCCAATCCAGCCATCAAGTCATCAACAGAAATGGCCCAAAGATGACTTCTTGCCTTACTTCGGGTCACTGGGCCTACAATTAACAGAGTTTCCGGATTAGGGTCAGGGCTGGGTTTCACATTCTCCCCCCCTTAAAAAAAAATTTCGTCCCCGAAATTGAAAGTGTACCTGTGCTTCCAAAGAGGTGAGGAAACTTCTCCTTCATATCTTCTTCTTTCTCCCAAGAAGCTTCTTCAGGGGTATGGTCCTTCCAACGAATCTTTACCAAAGGGATGGTGCGATTCCGCAATTGCTTGTCCTTTTTATCCAAAATTTCAGCGGGCTCTTCATCATAGGTAAGATCAGCACTAAGTCCTTCAAGTGGCTGCTGTAAGACATGTTCCGGATTTTCAACATATTTCCGGAGCATCGAAATATGGAATACATTATGTACAGCAGCAATAGTCGGAGGTAATGCCAATCGATAAGCAACGGGTCCAACCTTTTCCAAAATCTTAAAAGGTCCAATGAAACGAGGGCTAAGCTTCCCTTTAACATTAAATCTCATCACGCCCTTCATTGGTGAAACCTTCAAGAAAACTTTCTCTCCAACTTGAAATTCCAGATTAGTCCTTCTCTTGTCAGCATAGGATTTCTGTCCTGACTGAGCAGACTTAATCCTTTCTCTTATCATATCCACCATTGTGCTCGTAGCTTCAATCAATTCAGGACCCAAGACTTTTCTTTCACCCGACTCAGTCCAATACAATGGTGTTCTACTAGTGCAACCATACAAAGCCTTAAACGGAGCCATGCCTATCGTTGCTTGATAACTGTTATTATAGGCAAACTCAACCAAAGCTAAGTGTTCATCCCAATTTCCACCCATATCCACCACGCAAGATCTGAGCATGTCTTCCAAAGTTTGAATTGTCCGCTCAGATTGTCCATCTGACTGTGGATGATGAGCTGTACTCAAGTTCAATTGGGTTCCCAAGGCTTTCTGTAGACTGTTCCAAAACCTTGAGGTGAACCTAGGATCACGATCAGACACAATACTCAATGGCACACCGTGTAGACGAACCACATTATCCACAAAGTCTAGCTAGTTTATCCAAAGTATGAGTGATTTTCATAGGAATAAAATGGGCTGATTTGGTCAACCTATCAACAATCACCCACACAGTGTCATTGCCTTTACTTGTCCGAGGCAAGCTAGTCACGAAGTCCATGGAGATATCTTCCCACTTCCAATTAGGAACAGGAAGGGGCTGAAGCAATCCCGATGGAGGTTGATGAACGGCTTTCACACGCTGGCAAGTCTCACACTTGGCAACAAAGTCATCAACATCGGCCTTCAAACCAATCCACCAAAAATGTTCCTTCAAGTCCTTGTACATCTTGGTGCTGCCAGGGTGTATTGTAAAGATTGATTGGTGTGCTTCCTTCAATATTTCCTTCTTAAGATCTTCTTTTGCTGGCACACACAATCTACCTCTAAACAATAAAGCACCATCCAAAGATATACCAAAGTCGGGATCCGACTCAGGATTCGAAGAAATCTTCTCAACCTTGTCCTTAAGTTCTGGATCAGAACTCTGCAAAGCAACAATCTTATCTCTAAGACCAGACCTTGCCGTCATAGTAGAAAGAACAACAGCAGAATTCTCGGGAACAACTTCCAAATCAAAACTCTCAATAGAAGACAACAAGGGTAGACTCAAAGCATTCAAATCCAAAACCTTCTTCTGAATCTTCCTACTAAGAGCATCAGCAACAACGTTTGCCTTACCAGGGTGATACTGAATATCACAGTCATAATCAGAGACTAGTTCCAACCATCTTCTTTGCCTCATGTTCAACTCTTTCTGAGTAAAGAAGTATTTCAAACTCTTATGGTCCGTGAATATGGCAATTTTCTCACCATAGAGGTAATGTCTCCAAATCTTCAAAGCAAAAACAACAGCGGCAAGCTCTAAAACATGAGTGGGGTAATTCCGCTCATAATCCTTCAATTGCCGAGAGGCATAGGTTACAACCTTACCGTGCTGCATCAGTACACAACCCAAACCAATCTTCGACGCATCAGTATAGACTGTCATACCACCAGAACTATCTGGTATAGTCAAAACCGGGGCACTTGTCAGTCTATCCTTCAATTCTTGGAAATTCTTCTCACAAGCGTCAGACCAAACAAACTTCTCTTCTTTCCGGGTTAACTTAGTCATAGGAGCAGCTAACCAAGAAAAGTTCTCAATAAACCTTCGTAGTAACCTGCGGCACCAAGGAAACTTCTTATTTCCGTTACGAGTTTTCGGTCTTTCCCAATCAAAGAATCGCTTGGACTTTCTCGGGATCAACACGAATACCTTCAAGCAGAAACCACATGGCTGAGGAATACTACACTCTTTAGCCAGAAATCAAACTTGCTAAACTTAGCATAAAGTTTCTTTTCTCGTAGTCTTTGCAAAGTGAAATTTAGATGCCTTTCATGCTCTTCTTCACTTTTCGAATAAATCAGAATATCATCAATGAAGACAATCACAAACTTATCGAGCACATCATGAAAGACTCGGTTCATGAGGTCCATGAACACAGTAGGAGCATTAGTCAATCCAAAAGGCATGACTCTAAACTCATAATGGCCGTACCTTGTTCGGAAAGCTGTCTTGAAGACATCACTTGACTTTACTTGCAACTGGTGATATCCAGACCTTAAGTCAATCTTTGAGAACACAGCTGCACCCTTCAATTGATCAAAGAGATCGTCAATCCGGGGCAGCGGATATCTATTCTTGATAGTCAACTTATTCAACTCATGGTAATCAATGCACAGACGCATACTACCATCTTTCTTCTTGACGAACAAGACCGGAGCTCCCCAAGGTGACACACTAGGTTGTATGAAACCTCTTTCAGTGAGCTCATTTAACTGGTTTTGCAACTCTTTTAACTCAATAGGAGCCATCCTATAGGGAGCCTTAGATATCGGAGCGGCACCAGGGACGAGATCAATAGAAAACTCAACATCCCTATCTGGAGGCACTCCTGATAGATCATCAGGGAAGACATCAACAAAGTCACTGACAACCTTGACTTCGTCAACTCTTTTCTCCACTTTTCTCTTGCCTTCAGAAGAAGCATCATCTACTATGGTGTAGATTTGCATCAGTGCGGACAATATCTTTTTACAAACCCGTCTTTTCTCACCTTGAAATTCAAAAACTGAACCTACGCAAGTATTGAGTTGAATCTTTCTCGAGGAGCAAAGAAATACAGCTTTGTGGGCTGTTAACCAATCAATTCCCAAAATAACATCGAAGTCTTTCATATCAAGAAGTACCAAATTAGCTTCCAAGTTTATCTTACCAACCAACACCGGACATTTAACTAATCCTTTATCTAGTTTCACAATAGGACCAGTAGGTGTACTAATAAATAAACAACTAGACAATTTCTCAGGGATTAGGTCAGTCTTCTTAATGAATGCAGATGATATGAACGAATGAGATGCACCCGTATCAAATAAAACAAATGCAGGAAAAGAAGCAACTGACAATGTACCTGTGATCACATCATGGCTTCCATCTTGCTCAGTACTAGAGATACTGAACACTCTACCAGAGGGAGGAGCATGAGCACTCTTCACCACTGGAATAGGCTGCTGGACAGGCTTCTTCGGACAATCGCGAACAAAATGACCGGACTGTTTACAGTGGAAGCAAACAGGATTGCTCGGTCCTACCGGAACAGCTGCAACAGGAGGCTTCTGAACAAAAGGCTTAGGATTTGCATTCACTGGCCTAGCACTTGCATTCACTGGTGGTCGATTCCCGCCATACTGAAACTGACCAGGCTGTCAAAGACCAGGGCTTTGACCTATACTCCTAGGCTGAAAAGCAGGAGTGGGATAGGGTGTAGGTCTCACAAAGCACTGATCATTACGATCCACCAAACCAAGGTTTCTAGACTGCCAAGGCCTTTGCACGCGAGCATTCTCCTTTTCATTTTCTTCCAACTTCTTCGAGTTCTGCACCACTTGGGCATAGCTCACTATAGGCTGGACAGTGAGATAGCCTTTAATGGCGAGGCGCAATCCCTTAAAGAACTTCTTCGCCTTAGCAATATCAGGCTTCAGAGAATCAGGAGCAAAGAAATGAAGTTCCTCAAACTTCTGTTGGTAGTCTAACACAGACAAGGATCCTTGTGCGAGAATCATGAACTCAGCTTCCTTCGCATCCTTTACCGCCTCAAGGAAATAATTCATGCAAAAAGCCTCTTTGAATAAATCCCAAGTTACAACACCTGCATGCAAACCTTCCAAAACAGGCCGAGTGGAAGTCCACCAAGCATCGGCTTCATGCCGCAACTTCGCTCAAGCAAACAAAATCTTTTGAGCTTCGGAGCATTGCGGATGACGAAAAGTCTTTTCCAACTCACGAATCCACTTGTTAGGGAACAAGAGATCCTTGGTAACACCAGTAAAGTTGGGCATCTGCATCTTCAGAAAACTCTCCATCAGGCGAGTATGAGGAGTTCCAGCAAGGCCACATGCATTTGGAACTGCGGCATGAGGATTCACATTAACACCAGCACGAGTCTCATTATGCAGTGTCATGAAACCCGTCAACATCTCGATTAAACCGAGCGCTTTGTTGTTGCATCATATTGCCCATGATGTTGGCAATATCATGAAAGCTTCCGACATTCGGGGCACCTGGTATGTCCTGGGTACCTTGGTCACCAGTCTGCTGACCATGACCACCTACAGGTATCTCACCACGACCACTTTCATGACCACTGGATTCGCCACGCCCACTTCTCAGAGTAACCATTCTGCAAGAACCAGAAACGTCAAAATACCAAATTTCGAAGTTTCAATGAAATCAACATGTCCAAATGATTTGAAAATTTTAAATCATGCTCAAATACATCCATTTAGTCATCCAACAACAATTCATAGGACAAAAATCACATTTTCAAACATTTCAACCAAAATTGGAGCTACTGGGTCCATTGGTTGGTTGATTGGTCGATTGACCCAATCGACCAATGAGTCGACCAATGCTCACGAATTACGAAAATTCGCATTATAAGCCTCATTTTCACATTCAAACTTCATTTTAACTTCTTCCACAAGTGAGTGAGCTCTAGGAAACATCTTCTAAGGTTCTTCCAAGCATCTTTGGGTGATTCAAGTGCTTTAACATCAACACCACAACTCACATTCATCAAACACAAGGTAAGACTAACATTTTCTCTTTTACTTTCATCTTCTCATGCTTGCATTTCAATCAAATCTATGTTTTACTTGTATCCATTGTTAGAAATCATGTTTAGGAATACTTAGAAACATATTCCCTATGTTTTAAACACAATGCCA
This sequence comes from Hakea prostrata, assembly GCF_041222555.1. NCBI lineage: Eukaryota > Viridiplantae > Streptophyta > Magnoliopsida > Proteales > Proteaceae > Hakea > Hakea prostrata. Next base: position 16,354,555 of record NC_142609.1, on the reverse strand, counting down.
TTCATAGACAACAAGTTCTAACACCACTTTGCACTTCTCGCAAAGTTTTCGTACCGAAATCGTTATCTTTAGAAAAAATTTCAATTTCTCACAAACCGCTTGGAGTTTTCGCATGAAATCAATTGCTACATGCTCAAAATGATACTGTAGATATGTCCATATAGTTTGATTTAACCAATTTCAACTTTTCAAAAAATCAATTTTGACCTAGAATGCAAAATCCCCAAATTCTTTCTTGCTGAATTTTTCGCTTTAGATCAAGTTTTCGAACGAATTTTATCGAATGAAATTCATAGACATGCAATTCCAAGTATTAGGCACATGCTAGTATCTTCAAATCAAATTTCCCCCAAATTTGAAAATTTCCGAAAAATTACGAAAATACCCTTTTGGCTTAAATCTTGAAATAGCACTTAACCAACAATGTCATTGTCTCTTCTACAGATATTCACCATGCCGAGAGGAGTACCCGGACGAGGTAGAGGTCGCATAGTAGGGGCACTCAGAGGTAGAGGTCAGGTTCCTTTAGAGCCTAGACAGTATGTCCGGAGACCAGATCGCTTCGACACTCCACAGGCCGAGTTCCTATATGAGGCCTACTTCAGCTACTGTCAGATCGAGCTAGGACGTTTATTACACCTTCGCCAACTCCGAGTCTTTAGGATACAGCAGAGGCTCGACACCTTGCAGTGGACTCATCTCTTCACAGATGATCTGCCTATATATCCTGAGCTAGTGAGGTTGTTCTTCAGCAACCTTACTTACACCGAGCAGGCTAGAGGTCCAGGGCATCCACTTAGACTTGTCCTCAGGAGTAGGGTCCTTTAGACTCAGATTCGCTTTTCCACCAGATCGTTAGCCGAGATCTTGCGGGTCCCTCACTACCCAAATCAGTGCGTATGGATACCTGCAGGTGCAGCTATAGATAGCTACTTGATGCCATACGAGTTGTGCGAGATATGCAACACACTGTGGGACAGCCGCCGGTGCTTCACTCCTAGGAACAGCGGACAGATGACAGATTCTGCACGAGTTATCGGTCGCATCGTCGGTCGAAACATCATGCCGAAGGCTGGACATTACCATAGGATTACAGTGACGGAGGCCAAAGTCATCTATCGGATTTACATGGGCTTCGAGATTGACCTGTCCTACATCATACAGCAGTCATGCTGGATCTAGTTCTGCGGCCTAGCATGCGGAATCTTTGCTATGGGAGGTTACTGACTTTGATCTTCAGGCATTTCGGGGTCAGTTTCGAGGATACACCAGTGGACACTGGTCCACGAGGATACATCATGTGGACTAGGATGGTACGTCAGATGGGACTGACACAGACAGTGAGATCTCCTGGTCCAAAGGGTGAGGAGGATGATGAGACAGAGGATGAGCAGGATTCAGAGGATGGTGGAGAGGATATCGGTCCTGACAGTGATGATGATCAGGCCGGAGATGATACTGAGATGCACGAGACAGTGCCGGAGCATCACGATTTCCCTTCCTCGCACTTCGAGATAGGTGGTCCTTCTCATGCGGTTCAAGAGACTTCGGATCTCAGTGCACAAATGAGATCGATGACTTCCATGCTGGAGAGGATGGAGGTCAGACAGGAGCAGCTATATGAGAGGATGGAGTCACGACAGGATAGGATAGAGTATCAGGTGACTCAGCTTTCAGAGGAGTTCCGAGCTTACAGAGATCAAAGGATATCACCTAGATAGACTGTACTAGGATTTTCATTTATGCTTTTCAAATGTAATAGTTGTAAAACTTTTCTAAAAGTTAATGAAGTTCTCTTTGTTTCACTTTATTATTGTGTATTATGCACTTTTCTTTTATTGCATTAAGTGACACTTGTTTAAGTATAATTATTGTGCATTATTCAGAAGTATCCAATTATGCTTCATTAATAGTTTCTAGTCCAAGTGTTCTATTATTCATTTCTAAGAGTAGATGAGTCACTTCTGGATCTATGACTCAGGAATGTTCTGTTACTGTTTTCTGTGGTTAGGATTTCCTTGAACTTTGGGCTATGATACCATTTTGTCACGTCCTCCCAATCGGTACTCTAACTGGCATACCTGAGAGTGTGATCCACAGCCCTGAAGATCAAGTATCGAGGAAATCATCCTCCCACATATACAATAACATAATCATAAACAGAAATAAATCAAGGTTTAATATTATAAACAAGGTTCAAAACAAGAAATGAACAATCAGTATAATCACAGTGCGGAAAGATACCAGATATCCAATGATATCAAAAGGGAGTGAAGTGAGGCGGACACTCACTTTACCAAAAATAGCGGAACGCAGTATGAAAATCAAAAGGGATTACAACTGAAGCAAATGTACTAAGAAATAAACTAAGATCAAGCGTCTTCAAGTTTATAGATAACGTCTTCATAAGTATGGACTTCATCAATCCAATGAATCCGTTCTAACTCTATGCCGTTCTCAAAAGTAGTACGCAGCTTGATCCGCTGGGGGATCATCAAAGTAATCTTGATCGTTGCCAGCACTTTGCGTGTAATATGCTTCATCAGCTTGTGCTTCGCTGTACTGCTCGTCATAATATTTTGTACCTGCAGGATAATCTAACAAAAAGAAATATACAACAGGAATGAGTTTCAAAGAAACTCAGTAAGGTAGTCAATCCATAACATCATAGATAACATGTGGCAAAACATAACATGATGCAATGCAGTATGAAACAAGTAATGTATGTATGTATCTAACTCTATGTATGTTGGTCTCTATGGCAGACATGCTTTAAGTCATAGCACCGTACTTCTTAAGGAAAGTCCGCTCACACCCTCAACCATATAAGATATCTTGGGTTCCCTCACCCATTTAAGGTATTCTTGGGCAGCCGGTTGGTAATGGGTCCTTCATCCCTCAGAACAAACCATGGCAGGGGGTTAAGTCAACACACTCTCTCATAACCATTTGGCATAAGTACTAGCGCATGTTAGGGAAAAGCCTAGCCCAATGCAAGTCATCTACTCAGTTACATCAACTCAGGTCCAGATACTTCCATTCCTCGCCCCGGGCGATCCTTTCCGGTATCCTTTCCACTAGAGTCCTAATAGTCCCAGACTACGGACTCATCAACCCTATTGGTTATCCACATATGGTAAACGGGAAGCTCTCATGTCCTCTCACGGGTTGGCTACCGGTCTTGAGCGCCCGTGAATCCCCATTGCTACCACGGGTCGTTCGGTCTCAATACCCTTCCGAATCGGGTCTGATATAACAGGGGTGTATCCTAGCCAAACACTGCTAGACATCCCTAGGTATGACAATCATTGATTCGGGAAAGCGTCGATAGGCAACCCCGGAAACATTCCATACTATTTTCGATAATGTCCAAGGACAGAAGTGTCAAAAGGACACCTCCCAATCCCAAACCAAACTTAATTAAACAGATTCTCAGATCAGTCATGACTTACACAACCAGTAGTTCATCATATAAAAGAGAATGTATAAGCAACATCAGATTAAGCAGTAATAAGTAATTCATATAACCTAAATAATGAAAAAGATGATATAAACAAGTACTACTGTTCCCACAGTAGGAGATCAGAATTAAAATACAATAACAGTAGGTAATCTCATAGTTTCATAAAGTAGAAACTAGAACAATCTATGTAGTTAAGGAATTAACTGTCCTTACCTTCTAACTTGAATGGAATCTTAAAGAATCAAGTATGATCTTGACTCAACCTGAGAAGACAGTCCTAAACAAGTGCACACAACATGTTAGGAAAGATGCATAAAGGAAAAGATAATAAATCAATCGAAACAGACCAAGATTGAGGTTGCTGTACTCATTGGTCGATTGATTGGTCTGCTGGACCAGTCAACCAATGAGTCGATCAATGCAGACAGTGGCCTGCAAGAATCAGAATTTTAGGAATCCAGAGCCGAATTCGATGGTTCAAAAGGGTACAAATCAAAGGGGAATTATTATGGTAATATTCTAGGGTATAGAGGATATCAAATCATAACTCAAAACAAGTTCTCAAGTTAAAACCTAGAAATCATGAAGTTAACCTAATTAGGTTGAACATAGGTTAGGAGGGAAAAATAGAAAGATTAAAGATAATGAACTAGGATATGAAAGAATTCAGATCTAGTAAAGAAAACATAATAATTGGGTTAACATGATCAACAAGGGGATTCCTGGGTTTGATCCAAGAAAATTAGGGTTTCACCCTTTTGGCTCCCTGGACAATAATTGTGAGATCTGGATGAACAAAGACAAATCAAAACAGGAAAAATATAGATGATTAAGTTTTAGGTTAACACAAGGTTACCCAAAAAGGATTTCCCTTTCACAAGGTAGGTTACCAAAAGTTCCCGGACAATCACACAGGTTAGGGTTTCAAAGGATTAGGGTAGGTTCTCAAGAATTCAATAGGTAGGGTTTAAGAACATGATGATGATCATGAGTCTTAAAGAATATGGTGAATCAGAGAATTGATGATTACAAGAATGCTTCATCATCTTTCTGATCTCAATGAAAAACAGAATAAAAGAAAGAAAATCAGAGATAGAAGACAGAGTGAGTGAAATCATACCTTTGCCGTAGAAAGATGAAGAATTCTTCAAGTCTTTGTAAGAGATCACCAAAGAATGCAAGGGAATGGGTTAGATTAGGGTTCTAACTCGTTTCAGAGGCTTAAGAGGCAGAGGAGGCAGAGTATTCCCGAGATTAGACTTAAATAGAAGAGACAAGATTCTAATTTCAAAAATAGAATCAATTGGTCGATTGATTGGTCGATTGGTCCAATCGACCAATGAGTCGACCAATCAAGACAGCAACTTCAAAACAGGGAATTGAAGGCTCAAATCAAGTCAAAACATCAAGGGGTTTTGCACACCTCTAGAGTGACATACCTAGGAGTTAGAAATGCCTTTGAATCAATACAGAGACCACTCCAAGACCATCAACTAATCCAATCTTCATCCGGGTGCAGTTTCCACCATTGGGACACTAGCATCAACACTCATGGATTCCAATCCAGCCATCAAGTCTTCAACAAAAATGGCCCAAAGTTGACTTCTTGCCTTACTTTGGGTCACTGGGCCTACAATTAACGAGTTTCCGGATTAGGGTTAGGGCTCGGTTTCCCGGAAAGCCTGGTCATTTTGCTCGTGATTGCACTGAGAAGGAGGTATGTACTATGTGTTATACCTCATCTTGTTATGTAACAAGTTCTACTATGCTTACTGAACTAAATCCTTTGTGAATTGTTTATTCAGGTGCGACAGAACACATAACAAGGGAACGCTCGAGCTTCGTGGAATACCGTCGTATTCCAAGAAGAAGCAGGAGATAACAATGGGGAATAGTTCAAGTGTGGAGGTTCATGGCATAGGCACATGCAGATTAGTTTTGCAAGGTGGCTGGATGCTACTACTCCATGATGTGTTGTATGCTCCAGACATTCGGCGGAATCTTGTTTCTATTATTTATCTTTTGAGACATGGTTTTAGAGTTGTATTTGAAAACAATTCTTTGGTTTTGTATCTAGGTAATACAGTTTATGGTTATGGTTTTCTTAATAATGGTTTTATTGTATTTGATACAATTGATAATTTATCTAATCCTAGTAATGCTTTTGTTTGCCAAAATACTGTGTGTATTGATTCTAATTTGTGGCATGCTAGACTAGGACATATTGGCTTAGATAGGATGAACAAGTTGGCAAGAGAAGGTCTCTTAGGCCAAGGTTCACTATTTGATTTGCCAACCTATGAGTCATGTCTAGCAGGAAAAGCAACTAGAAAACCATTTACAAAGGCTTTGAGAGCCTCTCTTCCTTTAGAACTTATTCATTCAGATGTGTGTGGACCCATGAATGTGCATACTAGAAAAGGACAGGCTTATTTCATCACATTCATAGATGACTATACACGATTTGGTCACATTTATCTAATCTCTCATAAGTCAGAAGCTCTAAAATGTTTTAAGAAATTCATGAGCTTAGTTGAGAATCAGTTAGATAAAAGGATTAAAACTCTTAGAACAGATAGAGGTAGAGAGTATCTCTCCGATATATTTAAAGGATTGTGTGATGAAAATGGGATATCTAGACAACTTACTTTTTCAGGGACTCCATAGCAAAATGGGGGCTGAGAGGAGGAATAGAACCTTGCTAGACATGGTAAGATCCATGCTAGCGTAGGCAAATCTACCCATATCTTATTGGGGAGATGCTTTGCTGACTGCGGCCTATATCCTCAACAGAGTTCCAACCAAATCGGTTCCTTCCACACCATATGAGTTGTGGATCAGAAGGAAGCCAGATTTGAGTTACTTGTGCCCATGGGGATGTGCAGCATATGTTCACTCTACTTCTCACCAATATGAAAAGCTTGGACCCAAAGGAAGAAAGTGTATCTTTGTGAGATATTCTGAACCCTCAAAGGGCCATGTCTTTATTGGACTAGATGAGAGAGAGAGGAGAACGAAACTTGAGTCTAGGTATGCAACATTCTTAGAGAATGATTTTCCATCTCTTTCAGGAGTTAATAAAGAATCATCAGAATTCTTTGAGATACAAGATAGTAGTCTTGTCACTCCAGGGAATCAGATTTTGGATAATGAACCTAGGGTTCATCCAGAAGATCCTAGTGGGAGTGTAGATGTGATAGCTACCTTAAAGGGTGAGCAATCTGACATGCACTTGCGCCGTAGTGGGCGCGGGCTTGTTCCTCGTCGACGTTTCGACATAAAGGATGAAGCCTACATGGTAACTCATGAAGAGATCTACTGTGAGATGACTTCAGTCGATGAGCATGAACCGAAGAGCGTACAGGAAGCTCTTGATGGGTCAAGCTCAAAGGAATGATTGAAACCAATAGAAGAAGAGTTGGAGTCGATGAAAGTTAATCATGTCTGGGACTTGGTTGACTTGTCGCCGGGCCAAAAGGCAATTGGGAACAAGTGGGTCTCAAGATCAAGAGAAAGGCGGATGGATCTATTGAGAGATTCAAGGCTTGTTTAGTGGCTAAGGGCTACACCCAACAAGAGGGCGTTGATTATGAGGAAACTTTTTCCCCTGTGGTTAGGTTTGCCTCAATCCGCTTCATACTAGCCATTGTTGCTTAGTTGGACTTGAAGCTTTATCAGATGGATGTAAAAACTGCTTTTCTCAATGGAGAACTTGAGGAAGAGATCTATATGGATCAACCTCAAGGCTTTGAAGCTAATGGACTTAAGCGCAAAGTGTGCAAGCTTAAGAAGTCCATATATGGCTTAAAGAAAGCATCTAGATAGTGGAATGTGCGCTTCCACCAAGCTATGATGGAAAATGGGTTTTCCATGCTTGAGGAAGACCACTATGTTTACACCAAGAGATCTGATGGTAATTATGTCATTCTGACACTGTACGTAGATGACATACTTATGGCTAGCAATAGCAAGGAGCTATTGGAAATCATTAAGAAATGGTTGTCCTCCGTATTTGATATGAAGGACATGGGTGAAGCAAGCTATGTGCTTGGTGTTAAGATTGTCAGAAATAGGTAAAAGAGATTATTGGGTTTATCTCAGGAGACCTATATTGACAATGTCATGACAAGATACCAAATGCACAATTGCAAACCAATTGATACTACAGTGGAGAAGGGTTTGCATTTAAGGCTTGATATGGGTCCTAAGACTCCAGAGGAGAAAACCAAGATGGAAAGAGTTCCATATTCCAGTGCAGTGGGTAGCCTTATGTACGCTATGATGTGTACTAGGTCAGATATTTGTTATGTAGTGGGTTTGGTTAGTCGGTACCAATCAAACCTAGGCATAGAGCACTGGAAAGCAGTCAAGAGGATATTGAGATATCTCAGAGTACCAATAACTACATGTTGTGTTACCAAGGATCGGATTTGCGGTTGGTTGGCTATAGCGATGTCGACTGGGCTAGAGACATTGATGATCACAAATCAACCTCTGGATATGCTTTCTTGCTGAATGGCGGGGCCATTTCATGGTGTAGCAAGAAGCAAACTTGTATATCCCTCTCGACCATGGAAGCAGAGTATGTGGCATGCTCAGCTGCGGTTCAAGAGGCTGTTTGGTTGAGGAGATTCCTTCGACATACTGGAATTGTGATGACATCCAAAGAGGCTGCCCTTGTCTACTGTGATAGTACGGCAGCTCTTAGCTATGGCAAGGACCCCAAGTATCATGGGAAGACCAAACATATACAGTTGAGATATCACTTTGTTATATACATTATATCAAGGAAGAAAGTTGTACTTAAGCACATATCTACTAGTCAGATGGTAGCTGACCCTCTTACCAAACTTATAGCCAAGGATGTTTTTATTTCTCATGTAAAATCCTTGGGCTTGCGTAGATTGTGACTTACTTTTGTACTGAAACTTTCTTATTATTGAGTAATATGAGTTCATTTCAGCATTTATTTTATTCACTTTCTATGTGATTGTGTTCTTCTACCATAAAACAAGATATGTCAACAGGCAAGAGAATGGATCACTCACACGAGCATTCGCCTCTGGCGCCTTGGAGGCGAGCAGAGATTAGACGGATTGTGAATGACTTTGTGTAGGTCAGTTCATAATCATGATGTCGCCTTGATTTGGAATCAAGATGAGTTTCTCTATTGTGAAGAGAATCGACATGAATGTTCCCACTATTCATGTTGCCTATAGGAGCCAGGTGCGAGTACTTTATGTGGCGGTAGGGTGGCGACAATAAAGAAACTCGGGTTATGTCACATCCACCCAGCCAGTACCCCATCGGGCATACCCGAGTATTTGATCCACAGTCTCGAAGATCAAGTATCGAGCAACCATGCCTCCCACATACGCGATAACACAATCAAGAACGATAATAATCATGGTTTAAGCATGTAATAAAGAATCATGAATAAGATAAAACAGATAATCAGAGTGCGGAATAAAGGTGATACCAAGATATATATATATAATCCAAAAAGGAAAGAGAGAGAGTGATCAAAAGTCACTTCCTCACATAGCAGCGGAAAGTAGTCAAGCCTAGTTAAGTTACATAACCAACTTCTAAAGAGTATATCAAGAAGGTTAAATTACAAATCTGGTCTTAATAAGAATTCAAAATGTAACATCAAACAAGTATTTCTTCGGTCACATAAAACACATCCTCATAAGGAAGACCAACACTGAATGTTGTTGGGGCTGTAGTTTCGATGAGGCATTTAAAAGTGAAATTCCCAACTGAAGGAGGTATTGGAGAATGCAAGTCTAATTAGAGAACTTCAAGGTAAAGCTATACAACTTTTTTGAAAGATTCAAAGGCACAAGGTAAAGCTCTTGCTCTTACTGTGGAGGTCATGGATAACAGGGATGAAGAAAAAATTCAAAGAGGTGAACCAATAAGAAAACTGGAGAAAATCTGTTTTGGCCTTGGAAATCCAGAAAGGAACCATGATTGATGCTGATCAGAGCAATCAGGATAAGGACCAGTTAAAAGAATTTCTTCAGCGAAATGCAGATGCCTTTGCTTAGTCGGCACAGGATATGCCAGGTTTAAGCAGAGAAGTGGCGGAACATTGTCTCTAGATAGATAAAGCTATCAAACCAGTGAAGCAAAGGAGGAGGAATTTCTCATCAAAAAAGCATGATGCGATCAATATTGAAGTGGAAGAGCTCAGAGAATCTAAGTTTATTGAGCAAATTGAATGTCCCCAATGGCTGGCGAATGTTTTAATGGTGAAGAAGCATAATGGCAAATGGCGAATGTGTGTAGATTATACTGATTTGAACAAGGCATGTCCTAAGGACTGTTACCCTTTGCCACGAATTGATCAGTTGATCGATGCCACATCAGGTCAGCAAATGTTAAGCTTTATGGATGCTTATTCTGGTTATAATCAAATTCTTATGAAAAAGGAAGACCAACCCCATACAACATTCATGACAAACCGGGAAAGCTATTGTTATAAGGTTATGCCTTTCGGATTAAAAAATGTTGGTGCAACATATCAAAGGCAATGAATAAATTGTTTGCTGACCAGATTGGAAGAAATATGGAGGTTTATGTAGATGATCTTCTCGTAAAAAGTCAATTCAGATCTGATCATCTCACTGACCGAAGGGAGTGCTTTGATGTACTCAGAAGGAATGGAATGAGACTCAATCCTGAAAAGTGTGCATTTGGAGTTTCGTCTGGTAAATTCCTTGGTTATATGGTTACATAGAGGGGATCGAGGCGAATCCAGAAAAAATTAGGGCCATCTTGAATATGACAGCACCCAGCAGTGTAAAGGAAATCCAAAGTCTAACAGGATGAGTGGCAGCATTGAGCAGATTTATATCAAAATCAGGAGATAAATGCGCACCATTCTTCAAGGCGTTAAAAAATCTAAATGCACGTAACGAATTCAAATGGTCAGAGGACTGTCAAAGTTCATTTGAAGAATTGAAAAGGAGGCTGACCAGTCCACTAGTTGTATCTCGACCAAAGCCAGGAGAGGTCTTGCAGATATATTTATCTTCTTTGAAGGCGGAAGTGAGCGCAGTATTAATTCGAGAAGAAGGTACTATCCAAAATCCTATCTACTTTGTAAGTCATACATTGTTAGATGCAGAGTCTAGATATCAAGAATTTGAAAAACAGGCTTTAGCTTTGATAATAGCGGCCAGAAAGCTTAGACCCTATTTTCAGGCTCACCCAATTATTGTTCTTACTAATTGGCCCTTAAAGAAAATATTGCATAAGCCTGATCTGGCAGAGAGAATGGTATCATGGGCAGTAGAGTTGACAGAACATGATATAGATTATAAACCCAGAACTGCGATAAAGGCACAGGTGTTGGCTGATTTTATTGCTGAGAGTATTTCACTACCAGAGGAAGAAAAAGATCCCAATGAAATATCTATTGAGTGGACTCTACATGTGGACAGATCAAGTCATTCTCAAGGATCAGGAGCACGCATGATTTTACAAAGCCCGTTCGGATTTGTAATTCAGAATGCACTCCGATTTAATTTTCATGCTTCAAACAATGAAGCAGAATATGAAGCTCTCATTGCAGGTTTGCGACTTGCCAGATCCCTCTGTGTGCAAAACATTGAAGTAAGAAGTGATTTTGAGCTGGTGGTCAGCCAAGTTCCAGGAGTATATGAGGTGAAAGATGATCGGATGGTCAGTTATCTTAAGAAAGTGTTGGAGTGTAAAGTGTGAAACCCAGCCCTAACCCTGACCCGGAAACCTTGTTGTTTGTAGGTCCGATGACCCGAAGTAAAGTAAGAAGTCAGCTTTGGGCCATCCCAAGAGAGGACTTGGTGTCTGGCTTTGAATCCATGAAAGTTGATGATGAGGTTCTATTTATGGAAACTGAATCCTGATGAAGATCTAATTAGTTGATGGACTTGGAGTGCTCTCTATCTTGGTTTGAAGGCATTTCTACCTATTAGGTAAGTCACTTGACTTGTGTGCAAAACCCCTTTAGGATTGGATTTGATCTGGACCTTCAATTCCCTGTTTTGGCCTTGTTGTCCGCATTGGTCGATCGATTGGTCGACCGGGGCAGTCGACCAATCCACTCGACCAATGAGTCTTGTCTTTGGCAATTAGGTTGTTCTTGCTCTATTTAAGTCCAATCTCGAGTCCACTTCGTATTTGCTGCCTCCAAACCCACCGGAGCGAACCAAAGACCTTTGCAAGTCATCTCTCTTGCATCCTTGGTGTTTTCTTGACGGATCTTCGTCGAAACTCTTCTTTTGCATCAAAAGGTATGTCTACTCTCTCTTCTTCTCCTCCATCTTTGTTTTTCTTTCCTTTTTGAGTTGAGACAGAGAAGAGATGCTGCATTCTCTGTTGCAAACATCTCCGAACATGTTCTCATGATCATCCTAAGGATTTAAGGCTAGAACAATGATCTTAACCATGATCATTGCAAGCTTTTGAAGGATTCATGATCAAACCATGATTTAATCTCTCGTTAAACTTCTAATCTGAATTCGATCTCTTTGGATCTTCTTTTGATTGATCATGTTAGTAGTAATACCGTGTTTTCTTTCCATGATCCATAATCTATAGATTTCTAGATGTTCTCTTCTACCATACTATGTGTTCTTCATGATGCATGATAGTTACATATATGGTAGGTTTTATTTCCTTATTTAGATTTATGCTTCTAAGCCTTATTCCATGAAGATCTATGTATGTTTTCATGTTTTCATTACCAAAAGCAATGATCCATCCTCCTATTGTTTTTGTCTTTGTTTTCTATTTCAAATTCATCAAGATCCATGTTTGAGTTAATTATGGTAACTTTTTGTTTCCTAATTTGGATCTTGATACCTTGATTGGATTAGTGTTTTGAGGTCCCCTATATGTTAGAATACTACTGATGTAGTCTACCCCTTGATTAGTACCCTTTTGAACCACCAAATTCGGATTCCATATCTTAAAACTCGATTTTTATAGCCTATCGCGCATTGGTCGGTCGATTGGTCGACTGGACCACTCGACCAATCCACTCGACCAATGAGTACAGAACTCCGGATTTGGTCCGTTTCGGATGTTTTGATATCTTTGCTGTTAGGGATCTTTCCTAATATGTTGTATATACTTGTTTAGGACCTTCTTCTCAAGTTTGCCAAGATCTTACTTGATTTCTTAGGATTCCTTGCGAGTTATAAAAGGTAAGGATGGTTATTTCCTTAATTACATAGATAGCATGAATCTAGTTTCTATATTTGAATATCATTAATATGTTTCTTAAATTAGATTCTTACAATGATATACTACTGTTGCATAACTTTGATTACAGTAGCATTACTTATTCATATTGAATTGATTCATGTATGATTTACTTACCAATGATATACAAGTGATTGTAATTACTGATTTCTTTCCATATATGAAGTTACCATATATGTGATGATATGAATTGATGCATGTGTATGCTTACGTATGGTTTGGAAAGGAGAGGTGTCCTTTCGACACTTCTGTCCTTGGACTACTACGGGAATATTATGGGATGTTTCCGGAGATGCCCTCTGGACACTTTCCTAAACTGTTGGATGACATATCTAGGATTGTCTAGTAGTGTTTGGCTAGGATGTCCTGTTATGTCAGACCCTAATCGGAGGGGTATTGAGACCGAACGACCCGTGGTAGCAATGGGGATTCATGGGCGCTCAAGACCGGTAACCAACCCGTGAGAGGACAGGAATCACATTGTGGGGGCCATTTATTGGTAGGGTTGCATATGGTTAGACTTGGGCTCACGGGCGCTTAAGACCGGTAACCAACCCGTGAGAGGACGTGAGAGCTTCCCGTTTACCATATGTGGATGATCAATAGGGTTGATGAGTCCGTAGTCCGAGTTGGTTGGTGCCATAGGATACGCGACTCTAGTGTGAAGGATACTGGAAAGGATCGTCGGGGACGAGGAATGGAAGTATCTGGATCCGACTTGATGTAACTAAGTAGAAGACTTGCATTTGGCTAGGTTTTACCCCGACATGCGCCAAGATTTATACCAAATGGTTGTGAGAGAGTGTGTTGACTTAACCCCCGCCAAGGTTTGTCCCGAGGGATGAAGGACCCATTACCAATCGGCTGCTCAAGACCGGTGAAATGATCCGTGAGAGAATCCAAGATATCTTAAATGGTTGAGGATGTGAGTGGACTTTCCTAAAGAAGTACGGTGCTATGGCTTAAAGCATGTCTGCCAATAGAGACCAGCATCCATAGAGTTAGATTCATTCATTCATTGTTTGTCTCATATCATATTGCATTTATGTTTGTTCTGGAATTCTGCCATTTATGTTATTATGGATTTTTAACTGCCTTACTGAGTTTCTTTGAAACTCATTCCTTTATTGTACAATGTTGTTAGACTATCCTGCAGGTACTGAGTACTATGACGGTCCCTATGAAGAAGCGCAAGGCGAAGAGACATATCTCCAGGAAGGTGATTGCGGTTACCACAATTACTCTGAAGATCCCGCGAGTGGTTATGCTCCGTACGATGCTTAGTCCGACCATTGAGTGGAAGCGTCCTTGTGCTATTTATGAGATTTACACCTACAAGGATGTTGTCTATAAAGTGGAGAATAATTTAGTTACCCAATGTACTTGTTACTGGGATTAGGTTTTGTCTAGTTTATTCTTTTAGAGCTACTTTTCCGCTGGATGTAAAGTGGGATTTTTGCTTCACTTTACTTATCTGATTGATACTCTGATTATATCTATTATTCTGATTCAGTTATGATTCATTCTTTCTTTATTGAATCTATGATTTATCTTCCGCACTCATGTTATGATTGTTCATGATTATGTTATTGTTTATGTGGGAGGTTGATCACTCGATACCTGATCTTCGGGCTGTGGATCACACTCTCGGGTATGCCAGATAGGGTACCGGCTGGGAGGGCGTGACATAAAGGATGGTTTTCACAATTCTCGATCATGAGAATATCCCGAAATCAAAATAATGAAGTAGATTCTCTGGCGAAATTAGCATCTACAAAGTCTACTTCTTTACCACAGGCTGTATATATTGAGGAATTGGATATCCCAGCATATTCAGAGCCAGAGATAATGGAAATTGATGCAGAAATATCTTGGATGGATCCTATTATACAATATCTTAAAGAGGGAATTCTTCCTGAGGATAGAGAAAAGCCCAAAATTGTGAAAAGAAGAGCTACCAAGTTTATTCTAAAGAATGAGCTGTTATATAAAAGAACAGTTTCTGGACCACTTTTGAAATGTTTGGGACCATCTGATGCACAATATGCTCTGGCAGAGGTCCATGAAGGAATCTGTGGAAGTCATCTAGGCAGGAAGGCTTTGGCTTATAAAGTTCTAAGACAAGGATTCTATTGGCCACGCATGCAGTCTAAAGCAATGGAGTATGTAAGAAAATGTCATCAATGTCAAATTCATGCACCAATTCAAAACCAACCGGCGGAACAACTGACATCAATACTCAATCCCCTTCCATTTGCAATGTGGGGAATGGATTTACTTGGTCCATTTCCTGTTACAACCGGAGGGAAGAAATTCGTGGTAGCAGCAATTGATTACTTCACAAAATGGGTGGAAGCAGAAGCCTTAGCCACGACCACCACAAATCAAATTGAAAAGTTTTTTAGAAACAATGTTATATTTAGATATGGTCTGCTGAAGATTTTACTGACAGATCATGGAACTCAATTTGAAAATGAAAGATTCAAGGAATTCTGTGCAGATTATCACATCGAATGCAAGAACTCATCTGTAGCGTATCCTCAATGCAATGGTCAAATTGAGTTAACCAACAGAACACTTCTACAAGGAATAAAGAGAAGACTGGATGAGGTTGTCACATCCACCCAGCCGGTGCCCTATCTGGCATACCCGGGATGTGATCCACAACCCCGAAGATCCATAGTTCAAAGACCACATCAGCCACATCGACAATAACGCAATCATGAACAATCAATATTAAGCTACAATCAATAAAATAGAATTCAGGAATAAGATATCATGGATACTCAGAGTGCGGAAATAAATATCAAATCAGATAATTTAAGAAGGCAGTGGGCGGAATCCATTCCTTCACCATGCGGAAGTGAGGTCAAAATCTAGTTAAGTACAAGTCTCAAGTTATGAAGATAAGTTAAAGTTATTACAATTCTTCTAAGTTTAACTGTCACAAAAAGAAGGGGTAACTACTCATAAGTCTCCTCCAAAATGGATATGTCCTCTTCAAAGGTGAGGACCATGGAGATCCAACATGACTGCTCCCATAGAACTCCACGGCTAACCCTGGTACGCCGGGTGATCTTCTTCGGTATGGTCACCAAAGTCTTCAATATAGCTAGCCTCCATAGTAGTATGAGGTATCCGGCTCCGCCTCAGGGAGGGTGCCATCAGAGTAATCACCTGAAGAATAGCCTAACAAAATATTGCAACAGAAAAGGAATGAGTTCAAAAGAACTCAGCAAGGAAGTTATTCCATCACACATAAACCACAAGATAATCATAACATGATGCAGATGATATGAAGCATATAGTGCAATATGATTTTATTCTAAGTATGCTGGTCATCTATGGTAGACATGCTTTAAGTCATAGCACCATACTTCTTTAGGTAGTCTCAGTCACTCATCACCGGGGGAAATTGGGTCCTGCATCCCTCTCGGACAAATCCATGGTTGGGGGTTTCGGTCACCACTCTCTCACATCACCGTTTGGTCTAAGTATTGGCGCATGTCAAGGTATAGCCTAGCCCAATGCAAGTCATCTACTTAATCATATCATGTCAGTTCTAGATACGTCCATTCCTCCCCTCTCGGGATCCTTTCCGGTATCCTTCACACTAGAGTCACGGATATTACTCACCGGACTCATCAACCCTATTGGTCATCCACAAATGGTAAACGGGAAGCTCTCACGTCCCTTTCACGGATCATTTCACCGGTCTTGAGTGCCTGTGAGCCCAAGTCTAGCCATTTGCAACCCTACCAATACATGGCCCCTTTCGGGTAACCGTAATGCAATTTATGTCCTCTCACGGAGTGGGTACCGGTCTTGAGCGCCCACAATCCACACTACTACCACGGGTTGTTTGGTCTCAATGCCCTTCCGAATCGGGTCTGATATGATAGGGACATCCTAGCCATACATCTAGACAAGTCCTATGTATGTCATTCAATAACCCGGGAAGCGTCGATGGACACCTTCGGAGAACATCCCATACTATTCCCTTTGATGTCCAAGGACAGAAGCACCAGTAGGGTACCCCTCAATCCCAAGTTATACTTAAGCAATCACATGCCCAAGTTCATCATCTCAGTTCACAAGATACAACATCATAATAAACATTCAATTCATGATATTGACATAAGTCATCATATATTGAAATTGATAAACATGATAAGACATTGAAATAACATGATGTAAACACAAAGCTACTGTTGAAAGACATATATAGCAAGTCTAACATGATAAGAATATGAAATAGAAACTATATTTACTAAGTTAGGGATACCAAGTCAAAATTCCATATCTTAGGTGATTATATCGATAACTATCCTTACCTTGAATTGGAGAAGAGAATGGTCCAAGATCACAAGCAAGTGGCCCAAATAGCCTAAAGTCCTAAACAAGCATATATGAAAGGTTAGAGAAGAAATCAGAACAATTGGAGATCAAACGAATCAGAACTAAACAAAAGTTGCTGACAGCAACTCTATTGGTCGATACATTTGGTCGATAGTATCGACCAATAGTATCGACCAAATCAATTCCAGGACAACAAGCTGGCTTTTTGGATTCTTGCCCAGATTTGGCCTTCCGGGTCTCGGATTGACACGAAACTTGGAGGATAGTCTAAGCACAACATGGGGACACTAATTATCAAGAAACTTTCATAATCCAATGGTCCATTTGGAAATCCCCAAATTGACATATTAAGGTTAAGAGTTGTAGGTCATGGCATTGGCTACATCTCAATGCAAATTAGGGGAAAACATGGGAGATTAGGTAGGGAATCGTTTAGAAGTAACATGGAACACATATGCAAGGCATAGATTAGGTTACTCATGAGCTTCATCTCAGTTTTGGTAAATAAAGCAAGTTGGTAAGTAATAAATCATGGAAATGTGTAGTTAATGATCATGAGGTGAATCAATCATAGTCATATCGGTGAAAACATCATTGTATGGGGTTTAGAAGGTTCATGGCAAGGTGTATGCAAGGTTGCAGCACCTTGGCCATGGTCCCAACAGTAAAATAGAGAAAAGATGAGTGAGAAAGTGATTAGGAGAGAGAGTGTCATACCTTTAAAGTGGAACAAGAAAGTAGGAAGGAGTGGTTGGCAATGATTGATGAAGAAGATGCTTCACCACTCCCAAGGAGGAGTTCTTGGGAGGCTCTCCCACGTTCCTAGATGTTAAAAACGCGAGAATAGGGCTCCAGTCTCGAGGAATAAATAATTAGAAAAGAATATTCTAAGAATCTTTAAATCTGGGTTCAGCAAGCTTGTTGGTCGATACATTTGGTCGATAGTATTGACCAATAGTATCGACCAAAACAGTTTCTGCAGAATTTCACAGAATAGTTCAGCAACTTTAGGTGCGGACTTGGAGGGCTATACAAGGTCAATTTGCATGAGGTTTTCTCCTACAGTTCACTCAAGAGGTCTAGTTTTAGGGAGTACCTTCGGATTTTGCACCGGAGTCCGTTTGATATCTCAACTGTCTCACTCTTCATCAGTGCGCAGATTCTAACCTAACACTGGTAATGTACTCAAGGAAGGAGCAGCATCATCAATGTCCATAAACTGGAGTTCCGACATTACGTCATCAACCAGTAGGGCCCACAAGTCCCTCCTACCACCACTTCAGGTCTTCGGACCTACAAACACAACAATGACCGGGTCGGGTCAAGGTTAGGTAAAAGCTGGATTTTACAGAGGCAAACAATCTATGGATCGATGAATTACCTCATGTACTATGGGCATATAGAACTATAGTCAGGACACCAACAGGAGAAATGCCTTTTAGGCTAGCATATGGGTCTAAGGCATTGGCTCCAGTAGAGGTTATGATGAGAGCAGACAGATCGGAAAGATTTGATCCGATGACTAATGAAGAAGGGTTGAGGGCAAATCTTGAATTTTTAGATGAGGTGAGAGAGAAAGCTTTATATCGCAACATAGAATACCAAAGGAGAACAGCGGCGTATTATAATGCCCGTGTCAAACCAAAATCTTTTAGAGTGGGAGATTTGGTCTTGAGAAAGAAATCAGCATCAAATCCAAGGAACTATGGAAAGCTTTCTGCAAACTGGGAAGGGCCATATGTGGTGACAAAAACTGTAAGCAGAAATACATATTGGCTTAAGGATGCTTATGGGAGCTGCTTGAAACGACCGTGGAATGTAATTCATCTCAAGAAGTATTATCAATAGAAAGGAAACAGGATTTTCTAGTATTCTTGAAGAAATCATCTTATAAATCGTTGTCATCAAAAGATTCTTCTTCATTTAGTCTAAAAGGTATTTTTGGCGGACCAACCTTCCGAGGTCTGATCATGCCTTTCAACGCTGATCCAGGGTCATTCCTTCCGAGGGTGATTCCGACTTTCCAAAGTCAGGCTCAAGTAGCCAGCCTTCCGAGGCAACCTTCCGAGGCGACATGCTTTCAGCGACCGGGCATTCCCCGAGGGTGATCCCGCCCGGGGGGCGCGGCCCCCCGAGGCAACCTTCCTAGGCCTGATTATGCTAGCCAATCACGGATCATTCCTTCCGAGGGTGGTCTCAACTTTTTGTAAGTTAGGCTTGTTGGAAAATGCCAAGTCAGCATTTGCCACATCAGTCTCAAATCAGTTTTGATGATGACAAACACTCTACTAATGTTTCCATAAAGATATGTTTTTTTCCAGCTCATCACTGCAGAAAATCTCGATGTAAATATCCGGTGCAAAGAAAATTCCGGAGAGTCAAGCTCAAGATCAAACCATCTTAGACAAAGAACCAAAGTCAAGAGGAGAGCATCAAGATCACTGATCAAGATCAAGTCAAAGACCAAGTCAAAGATCAAGACTTAGGCTAAATCAGGGCTTAGGACACCTTTGCATACACACACATGTAAATACATCCATAATATGCAATTCATGTTACTAGAGTGACCTAGGACGTGTTAGTAAGGTGTACAACGCTTAGGATTGTCAAAACGATCTAAAAATCCAAGCCATATCCCAGCCCAAAGTTGTTTAGAAAAACAGAGCTCAGACGGATGTCCATCTACGCTTGCAGACGTCCGTCTGTTTTTAGAACCCCCCGAAACAACAGAAGGTCAGACGGAATTTCCGTCTGGCAGACGGATGGATGCCCGTCTAAACCAGTCCAGGGCAGACGGATGACCGTCTGAGCAGACGGACATCCGTCTGTTTTCATAACTCTGTTTCTCAGAAACAACAGAAGGCCAGACGGAATTTCCGTCTGGCAGACGGATGCCCGTCTGAGCCAAACTAGGCCAGACGGATGACCGTCTAGCCCAGATTTGACTATAACGGCTAGTTTAAAGAGAATATCTTCTACGGCTGTTTGTAACGGATACCTTTGAGACGGATGACCGTCTGGGCAGACGGACGTCCGTCTGGAACAAAATCTCACAAAGATTTTATATCCGTTGGGGAAATGGGGAAAGCAGTAATTTGGAGTCTATAAAAGCCCAACCATCCCCATTTGAGAATCATCCTTCTCCCCCATCTAGCACATATTCACTCACAAAGTGAAAAAGCAAAGTTTTGGTGTTTTTAGCATTTTTGCTGTCCTCCCAACTCCGGTTAACTTTGAAGGATATTCCAAAGTTGAAGCTTTCACTAAAGCAAAGTCTGGAGATATTGAAACCGCTGAAGTATATTGACTCTTGGTTCATTCATTACATCACTTGCACTCAAAGGGTAAAGGGTTACTCTCTTTTGATAGGTAATATCTAATACTTCTCGTATTGTGAATTGGTTATTTTAATTCTAGTCTAGGTTGATTAGAATTCAGTGTATTGGATACTCTTGTCCGTGAACGAAGATTGTAAAGGGTACTCTTGCCCCGAAACGAAGATTGTAAGGGTTTGTTTCTCTACCCACTGTATTGAAAGAGATCCGTTAGTGGAAATACTCTCTTGAGACTAAGAGAGGAGTGGACGTAGACTCGTAGAGTCGAACCACTATAAATTATGTGTTTGTAATTGCTGTTTGTCATTAGATTTCATCTTGAACTGTCAACTCATTTTGAAATTGCAACTAAACCAGAAAATTGGTATAAATCACTAGGTACAACCTAATCACCCCCCCTCTAGGTTGCACCAACAATTGGTATCAGAGCGGGAGCTCAAATCGAGATTAAAATCAATCTCAAAAAGAGTAAAAGATCATGGCATCATTGTCTAACCAATTCTCCTCAAGACCCGAAGGTTTAAATACCTCTAGACCTCCATATTTTGATGGAGAAGGGTTTGCTTATTGGAAGAATAGATTTGAAGATTTTGTTTGTGCTATTGATATAGATGTTTGGGATATAATTGTGTATGGACCAAATGAGATTACCAAACTTGATAAAGATGGTAACAAAGTCCCAAAACCAAGGATTGAATGGGATGGAATTGATAAAATTAAATCCCAAGCAAATCACAAGGCAAAAATGTTCCTACAATGTGCTTTGAGTGAAAAAGTATACAATAGGTGTGGTACTTGCAAAAATGCAAAGGAAGTTTATGAAAAATTAATAGTTACATATGAAGGAACAAACCAAATAAAAAAGATAAATTTGGATGTCTATATGCTTCAATATGAAAATTTCAAGATGTTAGATAATGAGGATATAACTTCTTTGTTTACTAGATTTTCTAACATTATAAACAAGTTGCATAGTCTTGGCAAGGAATTTGCAAATGAAGATGTGACAAGAAGAATCCTACGAGCACTTCCACCATCTTGGAGACCCAAGAAAACAGCAATTCAAGAAGTGGGAAATCTAGAACATATCACACTTGATGAGCTCATGGGATCTCTACTTGCACATGAGGCAGAACTTGAAGAAGACAAGAAGTATGAGGAAAGCCAGTCAAAAGAACAAAAGAAGAAGTCCTTCACTCTTAAAAGTTCCATCAAAGACGATGAAAGTGATGAAGACAACAGTGACTCCGACAGTGATATTGCTCTTATCACAAGAAAATTCAGGAAATTTCTAAAAGGAAGAAAAGAACGGTTTCCATTCAAAGGACAAGGATCTAAAGAATTCAAAGGTAAAAGCTCATCAAAAGGTAAAATTTCATCTACTAACAATCAGGATGTTATTTGTTTTGAGTGTAGAAAACCAGGACACTTCAAAAACGAATGTCCTACCAAAGGGAAAAAGAAGGCTTACAAAGCCGAAGTAGTCTACACTACAAGTGATGATGAAGAAGAAAGTGAAGAGTCCGATGAAGAAAAGATCAACTTAGCCTTGATGGCCAGCTCACTTGGAGAACAAGATCATGAGGTAAGTTCCATATATGATAGTCTTGACTCTACGCTTGATGAAAATGATATAGATAATATTGATGAAGAAGATCTGGCTAGTGGCTTTGAAACTTTATACAAGTTCAGCAAGAAAATTGAAAAGAAAAACAAAATTCTAGAAGGAGAAGTAATATCTCTAAATGAAACTATAAGCAACTTACAAGAGTACATTAGAAAAATAGAAAAAGAAAATAATGTGAAATCAACAAGTGAGGAAGAAGATCTAGATGGTCTTCTAGGAGAAGTACATTATCTCAATAACACCGTAACTGAATTACGGGAACATATTGAGAAAATAGAACTAGAAAATACATATTTAAACAACTCTCTTGTGAAATTCACAAATGGTCAAAAGAACTTAGATAGCCTTCTAGGTAACCCCAAAAAGAATCCCCAAGACAAAGAAGGACTAAGATTCAATAGTGAAACTGAAACTCCTAGAAAAGGTAAAGAAGTTCGTTTTGAAAAAGGAACATCTAGTAAGAACCCTTTACTCACATCCAAAAATGCTCAAGGAAATATTCAAGGTGGGAACAAGACTCAACCTCAAACAATTAGAAGAAAAAATGAAAAGAAAAATTACTACATTCAAAGTAAAAGAGTAAATGAAAATCAGAAGAATGGACAAAGGAATAATCAAGGACAAAATTATCATAATCAAAATTATTTAAGAAGAAATGATAGAAATCAAAACAACTATGAACATAGGCAGCAAAAATTCAAAAACTATCAAAATGTCCAAAACCAACATCATCAATTTTGGCCAAACCAAAACCAAATGATGTTTAATTGGCCATATCCCTATTTTGCACCCTATGAGCATATCCCTCAACCTTCATATATGTCACATATGCCTAGAAGAAATGAAAATATTTTCAACAATACAAACAAGATAAATGGACAAAGAAGTCAAAACTTCAATGGACCAAGAAGGCAAAAACCTCAAGTCCAAGAACCATTTGACATTTGTGATCCAAGGTTTCAAAGACCAAAAGGATATCAACTTAGTTGGTTCAACATGGAACCAATAAGAACTAACCAATTTGGACCCATGTAGACGTGGGGACCAATGCACATCTATCCTTTCCTCTGTAGGTTTGCTTAATGAATACTCAAAGAAGTGAATGGTACATTGATAGTGGCTGTTCCAAACATATGACGTCAAATCCAAAGCTCTTCACAAAGCTTAGATCATATGATGGAGGATGCGTTACCTATGGAGACAATAGTAAAGGAAAGATTGTTGGCATTGGTCAAGTTAATATTGGAGGTACATCTATCTCAAATGTATATCTAGTTGATAAACTATCATATAACTTGCTTAGTGTAAGTCAATTATGTAGTATAGGTTATAAAGTTACCTTTGATGTCTCTTCTTGCTATGTGAAAGATATGAATGAGAAATTAATCATTAAAGGAATTAGGAGAGACAACATCTACACTTGTGTATTCAATGAATCATCTCTTAGTATGACTTGTCTCATGTCTCTTGAAGAAACTCTAATTTGGCATAGAAAACTAGGTCACATAAATAAAAACAAATTGAAATCATTGCATCAAAAAATTTAGTTAGAAATCTTCCAAAAATGAAATTTGACAAAAACTACTTTTGTGATGCATGCCAAAAGGGAAAACAAACTAGAGTATCTCATAAGTCCAAAAATATAGTCTCTACTAGTAGACCACTAGAACTATTACATATGGACTTATTTGGACCTATTTCCATAGCTAGCCTTGGGGGAAAATACTATACTTTTGTCATCGTTGATGACTACTCAAGGTATACTTGGACTCTGTTTCTAAAGCATAAAGATGATGCTTTTGAAGAATTCAGTATTCTTGTTAAGAAAATTCAAAATCATAAAGGATACCTTATAACTACCATCCAAAGTGACCATGGAAGAGAATTTGATAACAACAACTACTTTGGACAATTTTGTGACAAAGAAGGCATAACTCATAATTTTTCTGCCCCTAGAACTCCCCAATCAAATGGAGTAGTAGAGAGAAAGAATAGATCACTTCAAGAAATGGCCAGAACCATGCTTAGTGAATTCTCAATGCCCAAATACCTTTGGGCAGAAGCCACAAGTACTGCTTGCTATGTCTTAAACCATGTGATAATTAGAAAATTTCTAAACAAGACACCATATGAACTCTATCATAATAAAATACCTAGAGTTGATCATTTTCAAATATTTGGTTGTAAGTGCACTATATTAAACACTAGAGATCCTAAAGGAAAATTTGAAGAAAAAGTCGATGAAGGAATCTTCCTAGGATATTCTCAGAACAGTAGAGCATATAGAGTACTAAATCGAAGAACCCTTGTTGTGGAAGAATCCATGAATGTCACATGTGATGTCTCTCCACCTAAAGATAAATATAAACCTTTAATTGACGAGGAAGATGATGGAAGGACTGAACAAGTCATTAGGGAAAAAGTGGATGACAAATCATTAGAAGAATCTCGAACCATTCCAGAAGAAAATAGAACTCACTCTCAAGAATTACCTAAAGAGGTAGTTCCTTGGAAAGATCATCCTCTTGACCAAGTCATAGGAAACTTAGGTCAAGGAATCCAAACTAGATCTAGAACCCAAAATTTCTGCAACTATGCTGCATTCATGTCAACTATAGAACCCAAGAATGCAAAAGAGGCCTTAACTGACAATTATTGGATTATGGCCATGCAAGAATAACTAAATCAATTTGAAAGAAATGATGTTTGGGAACTCATTCCAAGACCTCGAGACCATACCATCATAGGTACCACATGGGTATTTAGAAATAAACTTGATGAAAATGGTCAAGTCATTAGAAATAAGGCACGCCTAGTTGCCCAAGGATATAATCAACAAGAAGGCATTGATTTTGATGAAACTTATGCTCCCGTAGCCCGACTAGAATCCATACGGATGTTATTAGCATTTGCTTGCTATAAAAACTTCAAGCTGTATCAAATGGATGTGAAAAGTGCATTCTTAAATGGATTCATTATGGAGGAAGTCTACGTTGCCCAACCTCCGGGTTTTGAAGACTCAAAATTTCCTAATCATGTCTTCAAACTAAAAAGAGCTCTTTATGGACTCAAACAAGCCCCACGTGCTTGGTATGAACGACTAAGTAAATTTCTAGTCCAAAAAGAATTCTCAATGGGTAAAGTAGACACCACATTATTTGTAAAACATAAGAAAAATGATATTATAATTGTTCAAATATATGTAGATGATATCATATTTGGTGCTACCAATGAATCCTTATGTCATGAGTTTAGTACTTGCATGCGAAATGAGTTTGAAATGAGCATGATGGGTGAATTATCTTTCTTTCTTGGTCTACAAATCAAACAAAATGAAAATGGCATCTTTATCAGTCAAACAAAGTATATTAAAGAACTCCTCAAGAAATTTGATGCTACCTCTCAAAAGGCAAATGGAACTCCCATGAGCACATCTTTGAAATTATCAAAAGATGAGGATGGGACACTTTTTGATGCCACCAAATATAGAGGTATGATTGGGAGTCTTCTATACTTAACAGCTAGTAGACCAGATATCATGTTTAGTGTATGTGCTTGTGCACGCTATCAGGCTAATCCTAAACAATCCCATGCCTGTGCCGTTAAAAGAATATTCAAATATTTGAAAGGCACATCAAACTTAGGACTCTGGTATCCCAAAAATCAAGGTTTTGACCTATTAAGTTTTTCGGATGCTGATTTTGCTGGTTGTCATGTTGATCGGAAAAGCACAAGCTGTACATGTCATCTACTTGGACCCCGCCTCGTGTCATGGTTCAAGCAAGAAACAAAACCGTGTTGCTCTATCAACAACAGAGGCAGAGAGTACATTGCAGCTGGAAAATGCTGTGCACAAGTCATTTGGATGAAACAAACCTTGCTTGATTACAAGATTCAACTCCACAAATGTCCCATAAAGTGTGATAGCACTAGTGCCATCAATCTAAGCAAAAATCCTATGCTTCACTCCCGAGCCAAGCATATTGACATCCGACATCATTTTCTTAGAGATTGTATCCAAAAGAATGAAGTCATTCTTGAATTCATTGATACAAACCATCAATTAGCCGATATTTTCACAAAACCCCTTAGTGAAGACCGCTTTGTTGACCTACGCCGAGAATTGGGGTTACTTGATCTCTCAGAGTAGCATAATCCACTCTATTCGCTCTCAAACTCCATCTTCTCAAATGGGTAGTTCAGCACTTCAAACGGTCATCCGTCTGACTACAGAGTCCAGACGGATTCCCGTCTGCCAGACAGAAATTCCGTCTGGTTCACTGTGTTCACAAATACACAGACTCGTAAAACAGACGGACGCCCGTCTAGTTCAGACGGACATCCGTTTGGTTCAGACGGACATCCGTCTGCTTTTTTAAAAACACACAAAACCTTCTCCGCGATGATATTTTTTTTCAAATCCCTCACTTCTCTCCTTCCTCTACTCACTCCTCACGATTTCGAACGGTTTCAAATCCCTAATTTCTCTCATTTCTCCCCATATCTCTCCTTCCCCTTCCTTCTTCAACCCTCCCACACCCTGCAAACGACACACCTTCCAGCAGCACCATCCCTCTCTCTTGCGCAACTCACGCTTTCCCCCTTGTGTGCATCTCTGTTGGTAAGTTTTCAAATTTCTTTCTCTTTCTATTTTTCTCACGATTGATCTATCACATACCCTGTACGTATGAGGTGTTTATTCGATTTCTGGCTTGTTTGTCTCTTATTTTTATGGTTGCTACATGAGTTTAATTTTTTTTTCGTTTATTGTTGGGTCATTAACATGCTATCATACTGCAACTCCATAGTATGCTTGCACTCTCTTATTGACCCTTCTTGTGCATTTTTACTTCTTCCCTTTATTCTTATAGCAGTGTTTTTTCGTTTCCAGCTTTGGTCTTTTCAAGCCTTAAAATTCCCCTGTTTTTTTTTTTTTTTCTCTCTTGGTTCTCATCCTTTATCTCTCGGTCTATCTTTGTGTTCACTTCGTTACTCTGAGCTCCTTGTTGAAACCATATTCTATGGAATACCTATTGGTTAAAACAAGTCTCAAAATGAGTACAAACAACCTACAATCTTCACCCCTATGAAGATTACATGCCCTTCGGGCTCCATCTTTTATTTTCTCCCACTTCACCCATTCTCTGTGTAGTGTATTTTTCTTATACTTGTTGTTATTTTGTTTTTCAACAGATATCCCATGCCTCGCCGTAAGCATCCGTCCGTCCGCGGTGGTGCCTCCACCTCTAGCACCAATCCTCCTCGCTCTTCCCGAAACCCACCTCCTGCGAGCCCACCTAGGCTCGACAAATGGTTTCGTGATGCACAGGCTCAACGCCTGTACCCTAAAGTTGCTGCCCGTACCATAGAACAAGGCTCCACTGTTGACCTTGATGCCTTCTCCAAGTTCCCCATCAAGGACATGTTTGAAGCCCTAGGTTGGGAGTCTATGCTTCATGCTGAGGAAATCACCTATGCCCGCTTGGTCAATCACTTCTATGCAAATCTTCGGCATGCGGGAACAAATGAGAACCTCACAATCACCTCCTATGTCAAAGGAGTGGACATCACTCTCACTATCCCCTCTTTTTACCAAATTTGTCAGCTCTCCACGGAGGGAGCTCTTCGTTTTTGGACCTACAAAGATACACCTCCTGAGGATGTTCAGATAGATCATGTCTACCAAAGCCTTCTCCCCCCTGAGACCCCTCCTCACTACCACGTGGACATTCAAGAAACCATGTTCACTGAACAAGCTAAGGTTGTAAGCAAGATCACTCAACGAAACGTCATCCCTAAGAAGGGACATCATTCTAACATTACTTCCTTTCAAACCTATGTTACCTATTGCATAATTCATCATATTCCTCTCTGCCTCCCATATGCCATTCTTTCTTACATGATCCAATCAGCTGTGACTGGGAACAAATGTCTTCCTTATGGCAGTCTACTCACCAAAATATTCAGACACTTCAATGTTAGCTTTAAAAATGAGGACCCTACTCCACCTGCCTCTTGGATAGACAACAAAGGCATTGTTCCCTCCCGCAAGCGCACTGCTGCCCAAGCACGCCGAAAAAGCACCTCTCAACCCATGGATGTCGAAGGCACCTCCGCTGGCCCACAACAGTCATCTTCCTACTCTTCCTCCACTGCCTCCCGGTTTCAAGCCCTTGATTCACGCCTCACTAATATGCAACAGCACTTCGACACCCGCTTTGACTCCATCAGCCATCGCTTGGATACTAGTGACAGCATGATTGCCCATCAAACAATCATGATACACCATATGATGACTCACCTTCAGATTCCCCCTCTCCCATCACCAGGCGTCGCCGAATCTGAAGGCGCCAATGATGATGAGGACGGTGCCGAGGAAAGCGATGAGGACGCTGACGACATTGAAGGAAGTGGCAGTGGCAGTGGTAGTGGGAATGATGATGGGAGTGCCGATGATGTGGACGGCCATGACGCTACTGACTAGCTGCCATGTTTAATTTCTTTTTGAGTTTCTGTTTTTGTTTTTGTTATGCAGTTTAGATGAACATTTGCTGCTGTTATCACCTTTCTCGGTTGCTAACACATTATGTTTACTGTTGTTTACCTTAATTATAATACTCTCTGCATCTGTATGTATCTTCTCTCTTCTTATTTCCTGTTTTCTTGCCAGTGATACCAGCGGGATCCTCCTGTTTAGGGGGAGTTTCATACGTAGGGGGAGCATGCCCTGCTCTTTTTTTTTTTTTTTTCCTCCTTTTTGTTCTTGACAAAGGGGGCAAAATATAGCCCGTAAACCCTTTTAGTTAAAAGATTTGGTTTATATAAAATGAAGATTGAAAATACATATGATGGGTTATATGATGCTTACTAAGAGTAATAAGCACACTTCATGCTTATATAATCATCCAAATACATAAATGGAAATGTTTCACAATTTATATCATTTTATCCATTGCACGTTTGTCATCATCAAAATGGGGGAGATTGTTGGAAAATGCCAAGTCAGCATTTGCCACATTAGTCTCAAATCAGTTTTGATGATGACAAACACTCTACTAATGTTTCCATAAAGATATGTTTTTTTCCAGCTCATCACTGCAGAAAATCTCGATGTAAATATCCGGTGCAAAGAAAATTCCGGAGAGTCAAGCTCAAGATCAAACCATCTTAGACAAAGAACCAAAGTCAAGAGGAGAGCATCAAGATCACTGATCAAGATCAAGTCAAAGACCAAGTCAAAGATCAAGACTTAGGCTAAATCAGGGCTTAGGACACCTTTGCATACACACACATGTAAATACATCCATAATATGCAATTCATGTTACTAGAGTGACCTAGGACGTGTTAGTAAGGTGTACAACGCTTAGGATTGTCAAAACGATCTAAAAATCCAAGCCATATCCCAGCCCAAAGTTGTTTAGAAAAACAGAGCCTAGACGGACGTCCGTCTGGCGGCGCTTTCGAACTCTGTTTCTCGAAACAACGGAAGGTCGACGGAATTTTCGCCTGGCGACGGATGCCGCCCCGAACCAGTCCAGGGCGGACGGATGACCGTCCGAGCGAGACGGACGTCCGTCTGTTTTCATAACTCGTTTCTCGAAACGAACAGAAGGCAGACGGATGACGCCCGTTTGGCCAATGGCCGGCGGATGACGGGAACGGACGTCCGTCGGCCCAGATTTGACTATAACGGCTAGTTTAAAGAGAATATCTTCTACGGCTGTTTGTAACGGATACCTTTGAGACGGATGACCGTTTTGGCAGACGGACGTCCGTCTGGAACAAAATCTCGCAAAGATTTTATATCCGTTGGGGAAATGGGGAAAGCAGTAACTTGGAGTCTATAAAAGCCCAACCATCCCCATTTGAGAATCATCCTTCTCCCCCATCTAGCACATATTCACTCACAAAGTGAAAAAGCAAAGTTTTGGTGTTTTTAGCATTTTTGCTGTCCTCCCAACTCCGGTTAACTTTGAAGGATATTCCAAAGTTGAAGCTTTCACTAAAGCAAAGTCTGGAGATATTGAAACCGCTGAAGTATATTGACTCTTGGTTCATTCATTACAACACTTGCACTCAAAGGGTAAAGGGTTACTCTCTTTTGATAGGTAATATCTAATACTTCTCGTATTGTGAATTGGTTATTTTAATTCTAGTCTAGGTTGATTAGAATTCAGTGTATTGGATACTCTTGTCCGTGAACGAAGATTGTAAAGGGTACTCTTGCCCCGAAACGAAGATTGTAAGGGTTTGTTTCTCTACCCACTGTATTGAAAGAGATCCGTTAGTGGAAATACTCTCTTGAGACTAAGAGAGGAGTGGACGTAGACTCGTAGAGTCGAACCACTATAAATTCTGTGTTTGTGATTGTTGTTTGTCATTAGATTTCATCTTGAACTGTCAACTCATTTTGAAATTGCAACTAAACCAAAAAATTGGTATAAATCACTAGGTACAACCTAATCACCCCCCCCCTCTAGGTTGCACCAACAAGGCTCAAGTAGCCAGCCTTCCGAGGCCTGGTCATGCTTTCCGAAGCTGATCACAGATCATTCCTTCCGAGGGTGGTCCCGACTTTTGTAAGTCAAGCTCATGTAGCCAGCCTTTCGAGGCCTGGTCATGCTTTCCGAAGCTGATCATGGATCATTCCTTCCGAGGGTGGTCCCGACTTTACGTAAGTCAGGCTCAAGTAGCCAGCCTTCCGAGGCCTGGTCATGCTAGCTTAATCATGAATCATTCCTTCCGAGGATGGTTCCGATTTTACGTAAGTCAGGCTCTAGTAGCCAGCTCTCCAAGGCAGCCTTTTGATTAAGAGTGAAGGAGCTAATCAATAAAAAATTTCACAAAGCAGATTATATTGAAGATTCTAATCAAAGTTGCTGAAATTCTCTTCAACTATTGTTTAAAAGGACAGAAAGACTTCTGATCAACTATTGAGGCTCCCATCAGTAGTTTTCTCTGAAGGCACCTGATCAGTTATCAAGGAATATTTCGTTGAAAGCTAACTAAGGGTATAGATATAGTCAGAAGAGTATATCTAATCAAATATACAACAGTCTAAGGATGGTGGTCATTTAATATCTATGGTCAACATTATAAAGAATTTCTTCAAAGTATTATTTTATCAAAACCACAAGGAACAAAGGAAGAGAAAAGGAAATTCTATTGATATGAAAGGTTGACAAATTTGGTTAACGAAAAGGTAAATTGAAAAGCAAAAGAGAATGTTTTCTTAAATTTTTGAACTTGCAGGTGGATCATCATCTGCAGCAACTTCTTTATCATCTTGAGAGGGTGAGTCATCGTCATCATCTTGGTCACCTAGCAGAGTGATTATTGCTAGAACTAGAAGACTCATTGTTGTCATCATCATTATGATCCTCTGATGAACTGTCTAAATCCGGGTGTTTCAAATTCCTGAGATCAAAAATTTTTCTGGATGGGAGAAATTCTGGAGGCAGCAGCTTGAAATATATGTTGGGGTGAATCTTGAGGATTTTCGAGAAGATTTGGTCAGAGCAGTCCTTTACCATACTCTTGCAAAATCCTAGGAAAGCTGGGTTATCTCCAACATCCTTTATAGATGAGGTAACTGAACTGAGGACAATTTGATTTTCCTGTTGAATTCTTTTCTTTTCTAACTCAAATCCTCTTCTCTCTGTCTCCATATCTTCAAGTATAAAAGTTTTGTCTTTCAGAGTTTCATCTAAAAGAACATGTAAACTTTCTTTCTCCTGTGAAATCAAACTCAAGGAAACTTTAAGATTATCTTTTTCTGCTGCAACCTTGCAGAGTCTCAATCCCAAACTATCATTTTGACTCTCCAAAGTAGACTTTTCTTGCAAAATTGAGTTAAAGGCTTTAACATGATATTCTTGAGCCAACTCCAAATTTGCATTCAATTTTTCAATCTTTATGAACTTTTCCAGAAGTTCATTCTTCTCTTTCTCAACATCTTTTGACCAGGCAAAGGCTCTAGTTAACTTTTCTTTGAAATCTTCCCTGTCAGCAATAACAATTCTAGCCCTTTCAGAAGCATTATTCTTGACCATCTCAAGCTAAAGAAGCTCATCCTTATGTTTCAAAACAGCATTCCTTAACATGGAAACCTCTTCCTATAAATCAGTGCATAAATCAGAACAGAGTTGATAGTCAGTTTGCAAATCATCTAGGTCATTGATGAAATCTCTTTCTCTGAATTCAGCAGCTGTCAGTTTTCTCTCAGAGAGTTCAAACTTTTTCGAAGATCTTGTGCCTCATTAACCAATTCAAAATTCCTCTTAATCAGACTATCATTTTCCTGAGATAAAGTTTTTTCTCTTTCCAGTACTTCAGAAAAAGCATTGAAAGCAACTCCAAAACATCTGTAGGTTAATCAATAAAGACCAAACAGAATAAATACATAAAATCAATAATAAATCAATTTTAATAACAAAAGATAGAAATTTGTTCCTTACCCCCATCCATGAGAGTAGAGTTCAGGGTCAAACATTTGAGTTGTTTCTCTCTTATCACGAGGAATCCTACCCTTGGTTCCCCATTCTCTGGCAACCTCCCAATTATGGTTGGTTGTATGGTTCTCTTTCAAAAGCCATCCAGGGTTAAAAGGGTTTCCCAAGTCAGCAATACTCTGGGTATCATCTGGATGACCAGGGACTGGTTGGGGATCTACATTCATGGCAGCATCATTTGAGTCAACCTGGATAACAAAATCTTCAGCAATGATATTTTCTTGATCTCCGAGACCAATCTGGGGATCAACTGCTATATGGGTTTCTTGGGGAGCAACTTCAGGAGGAGGGACATTTTGGTTATTTTCTTCTTCAGGAACAGGGGCTATATTGATGTCTGGAATAACATCATCCGTAGCAGGATTTGGTAAAGGCAAGACAAAAGCAGAAGGCACATTCACAGAAATATTTTCTTCAACAACAATTTCCAAAGGAGGATTGGAAACTTCAACATTCACATCAAATAATTGATCAGCAATTTCTTCAATAATGTCACCTGCAGCATGAATGAGTGTATCTTCAACAATTTTCTTCAGATGATCAAGAGAGTGGTCAAAAATTTCCTTACCTTGACCTTCATCCTCAACCATCTTTTCTGGGAGAATTGAAGTGTCATGGGATAACTCAGCTGATATGCTTGGCAGTATGTGTTCTCTATTTTCTTCAACATTAGTTTCAATGGCAGTAGGGATTTCTTCTGGAGGATTGTTTTCTTCAGTAGGGGCTTCAACGGGAACAGAATTGGATTCTTTTCTTTTCTTTTTCTTGGAACCAGATAACCCCTGACTAGAAGCTGGACCTGTAGACCGAAGTCTACATCTCAGAGTGTTGGAAGTTCTGGAAGTCCTCATCTTGGGACTAGGAGTCTTACTGGCTACAGTCTTCACAATTTGAACATCAAGGTTTTCTCTGACGGAACCTTCTGTGGTACCTAGTCAACTTTCTCCTGATCAGGAGAAGATTCCTTTTCAGTAGACTTTCTTTTTGAAGAACGGAGGGCAGTGTGTTTCCTTCTCTTGGGGAGGTTTGGCAAGCTTGGAGTCAGATTTTTCTTCTTCTAAAACACCCTTTTGAAGTTCAGCAACACTGGGAATTGGATGAGCAATAGTTTCTGTATATGCATAAAGTGAAGATAAGGTTTAAAGTAACAGTAACAAAAAAAGAAGGAAAGGTATACACTAGTAGCCGCGACTCTAGTGTGAAGGATACCGGAAAGGATCGCTCAGGGAGAGGAATGGAAGTATCCGGATCTGACATGGTATGACTGAGTAGATGACTTGCATTGGGCTAGGCTTTACCTTGACATGCGCCAATACTTATACCAATGGTGATGTGAGAGAGTGGTGACCTAAACCCCAGCCATGGAATTGTCCGAGATGGATGCAGGACCCAATTCACACCGGAGAACCCAAGATACTTGGATGGTGGAGGGAAGAGTGATTTGAGACCTATCCAAGGAAGTATGTTGCTATGACTTAAAACATGTCTACCATAGAGACTAGCATATGTAGAGTTAGAATCATAATTGCATCATTTGTCTCATATCATTTGCATCATGTTATGACTTGTATCATATGGTTTATGTGCTATGGATTAACTGTCTTGCTGAGTTCCTTTAAACTCATTCCTTTCTGTGCATTTGCTTTTGTTAGACTATTCTACAGGTTTTGAAGAGTTCGATGGCACGTCCTTCAAAGCACCCTTTGATGAGCCACACTACCCTCAGGGTAGTGGCCACTATGAAGACTATTGTGAGGGTACGGAAGAGGACTATGCTGCACACAAGGATTAGCCCGACACTGGTGTTGGAGCAGTTGTACTGGACTTCGGATATCTACACTTATGAGGATGTGTTTTATGTGACTGAATAAACATTTGTTTAATGTTACATTTTGGATTCTCCTTTAAAACCGGATCTTTTATTTAACTTTCTCTGATATATTCCTTAGATTTTGCTTTTGTAAACTTAATTTCAATTTGCTACTTTCCGCTGCTATGTGAGGAAGTGACTTTGATCACTCTCCCTCTTTTCTTTTGGATTATATATATCTTGGTATCACCTTTATTCCGCACTCTGATCATCTGTTTTATCTTATTCATGATTCTTTATTATATGCTTAAACCATGATTATTATCGTTCATGATTGTGTTATCACGTATGTGGGAGGCATGGTTGCTCGATACTTGATCTTCGAGACTGTGGATCACATACCTAGGTATGCCCGATGGGGTACCGGCTGGGTGGATGTGACAGAGTGGTATTAGAGCCCAAGTTCATGTGAAACCCCAACCACAGAAACGATAACGGAACAATTCTCAAGTCATAGATCCAGAAGTGACTCCTATATTCTTAGAGTGAATAATAGATAACTCGGACTAGAAACTTAATTAATGAAGCATAAGTGATTGTTGAATAATATACAATAATTATAATTTAACCAGCACACTTAATGAAAAAAGAAAGAAAGTGGATAATGCACAATAACAAAGTGAAACAAAGGCGAATTTCATTAACTAAAGAAAGTTTTACATCGAGTTAAATATGAAAAGCATAACTGAAATCCTAATACAATAAGTCTATCTAGGAGACCGCCTCTGATCTCTAACTGTCTGAACATCCTCGGAAATCTGAGTGAGCTGAGACTGCATAAGCCCCTGTCTAGACTCTATCTGTGCATGTCTTACCTCTAACCTCTCGTACATCTGTGTGAGCCTCGTGTCCATCCTCTCATACAACTGTGTAGGAGACTCGCGTCCATCCTCTCAATAAGTCTATCTAGGAGACCGCCTCTGATCTCTAACTGTCTGAACATCCTCGAAAATCTGAGTGAGCTGAGACTACATAAGCCCCTGTCTAGACTCTATCTGTGCATGTCTTACCTCTAACCTCTCGTACATCTGTGTGAGCCTCGCGTCCATCCTCTCATACAACTATGTCTGTCTCGACTCTAACCTCTCATACACCTGCTCCTGCTTGACCTCCATCCTCTCTAGCATGGAAGTCATGGAAAGCATCCATGCATGCAAGTCCGGTGTCTATGGAACGGCATGTGATGGGCCCCCTACCTCGAAGTGTGGTGTAGGAATCTCCTGATCATCCTGACCAACATCATGCATCCTTGTGTCCTCCTCACCATGATCATCAAAATTTGTAGCCTCCTGACCCTCATCTATTGGTACCACCTCATCCTCGTCCTCAGACTCAGTCTCATCCCCTAGACTCGGAGATCTCTCAACATGATCTAACAGCATCAGTGCAATAGACCTCGCACCGATGGAATATCCCATGCCTCAAGTCGCCCTCTCCCTATCATCTAACTCCACTCCAAAGTACCTGAAGATACGTGTCAGTAGGCGTCCAAAACACAGATTCGTCATACTCGGGTGCTCTAGAATCTCGATCATGACATTCTGTACAATATATGCCAAAATCTCAAACCCCAAATAAATCCGATAGATGAGCAAAGCATCCATCACAGTGACCACATGGTGATGTCCTGCTCTCGGTATGATGTTCCTCCCTACTATCCGTCCGATGACTCTAGCCGATGGAATCATATCACCACTGATCCTAGGACGATAGCACTGTCGATCATCCCATAATGTAGAACATACCTCACGCAACTCATATGGAAGTAAGTGTCTGCTAAACTCCTCACCTCCTAATATCCATACACATGCATGTGGGTAATGAGGTACCTCAATTATCTTTGCTAATGTACTCGTGGAAAATCTGATCTGAGTCCCTCTGACCTGACTCGCTACCACCAACTCTAACTAACCACCCTGACCCTCCTCGAATGACATCAGATTGCTGTAAAACAGCTGAACTAACTCTAGATACGCCGGAAGATCCTCCGTGAATAAGTGTGTCCATCTCATCGTTTCAAATCTTTGTCCAACACGAAAGGTCTCCAACTCTGGTATCTGCAATACTCGTCCGTACTCTATACGGCAATGCCCAAAGTATACCTCATAAAGAAACTCGCCCAATGGAGTAACGAAGCGGTATCGATCTATCACCTCCACTCGTGGCTGCAAAGGTACCACCACCTCTCCTGGCCCCAACTAATCTACCTTGACCATGACCACCTCATCCTCGTCCCTCCATGATATCTATACCTATAGAAAAAGATCAACAAGTCAATGTTAGAAAATTACCAAGAGATTAGACAAGAAGGGTATTTTCATAAATTTCGGAAATTTTCGATGGGAAGATTCAATTTGAACATACTAGCATGTGCATATTACCTTGAATAACATGCTTACGAAGTTTAATTGAAGAAAACCCATCGAAATCGCGGCCTAAATCGAAAAATTCAGCAAGCTAGAATTGGGATTTTGGCTTCTGAGGTCAAAATTGGGGATTTTTGGAAACATCGAAATTGGTTGAAACAAATTGCTTGAGTACCTCTAGCATATCATTCATAGCATGTGACAATTGATTTCATGTAAAAATTCAAAGCGGTTTGGAAGTAATCGAAATTTTTTCTAAATTTGGGAATTTTGGCTGCGTTAGCGTTAACAAGTTGGGATTTTGTGTTGGCTTGATATTTAAGGCTTGTTTTTGCATGGAAACTATGGGATTATGTTACTAAGCATGCATGAACATGTTTCTAACCTAGAACAACAAGTTAAACATGGTATTTTAAGAAATCTAAGTGAAGAAACCAACTTGAGAAGATGATGAATAGTGTTTACCTTGCTTTGATGTGCAATGTATGTTATCTTGATGTTATTGAAGCTTGAAAACACTTGGATCCTCCTTGGAAACTCTTGTAAGAATGTTACCCAGAGCCCTTCCACAAGAGACATGAGTTAGAATGAAGTTTGAAGTGAAAAATGAGGTTAAAAGCTAAATTTCGCATGCTATTGAGCTTGGTCGACTTCTTGGTCGACCAAAGGAACACAAGAATGTGAAAATTGGATTTTTTATGAAAATTTTTGGATTTTGACCAAAGTTTGATTGTTTGCTTACTTTATTGATGCCTCTATGTATGATTTAAGCATTCTAATCATATGGTCAAGTGGTTATTGATGGATTTTCGGATTTTGTTGTTGTCTCTGGTTTTGCAAAATGGTTCTCTTGAGAAATCGTCTTGTCGGTTCTGGTAGTACCGGCAACCAAGAAAACACCTGCTGGGGGATCGACCAACAGACCCAAGAGGATAGCCATACCACTAATGGCATCCCCAATGCCCCTAAAATTGGAAGCTTCAAGGACATTGCTAGCATCATGACAAATATGATGCAGCAACAGCAAGCCCAATTTAATCAGATGATGGCTGGCTTTGTGGCTCTTCAGGAAGAGAACCACGCTGGCGGGCATGGTAACCCAAGTGTGGCAGCCCCATATGCGGAGAGGTTCACTGGAACCCCGCATACTAGGTTGATGGAGAGTTTCTTAAAACTACAAGTGCCATCTTTTACCGGTGTATCAAAGGATGCTTTGTTCCCTAACAGATGGCTAAGGGAGCTAGAGAAGGCCTTTTGGCACTTACAGTGTACTGATGCCCAAAAAGTACTCTTCGCCGAGCAGAAGCTTCAGCAGGAAGCAGATGCATGGTGGACTTCATCTCGCCTTGTTCTCGAAGCCCTAAATGCTGGTGTTGTCTTATGGGAGGTATTTAAAGAGGCTTTTTGTAAGAACTACTTTCCTGAGGCAGTGAACGATGCCAAAGAAGTAGAGTTCATTGCATTAGCTCAAGGTTCCTTATCAGTGCTTGGACTACCAGCAGAAGTTTGAAGAGTTATTCTTTTTCGCCCTTGATTCGATAAAGCCTAACATTGCGAAAGCAAAGAAATTCTTCAAAGGACTGCGGCCATCCATAAAGACATATCTCACCATCCTTCCTCTTGAGAGCTATGCTCAGGTAGTTCAAAATGCTAAGAAATTGGAAGAAGTTGAAAGAGAAAGTGCGCGTGTCCAGAGGCCTTGGCAGCCAAGGAGCCCTGGTTATGTTGACCGCTCCGATCGTCATTTTATGAGACCTACTCCGTACCCCACTCCTACTTTTCAGCCAAGGAGTATTGAACAAAGTTCAGGTGTTAGACCAGTGGGCCAGCATAGCCATCCTGGCAGAGTTAGACCTACGAGAGTTGTTTATCGTTCTCGACCTGGGATTACTAATCCTAGACCTGCTTTTCAGAGACCTCCCACTGTAGCGACTCCAGTTGGACAGAAGGATCCTATTTGTTTCTTTTTCAAGCAGACTGGACATTTTGTTCGCTTTTGTCGAAAGAAGCCTGCCCAACCTTATGCTCCTGTCGGGAAAAGTGTCCCTGTTCCTACCCCTGCCCCTCCCTCTGGCAGAGTATTCAACATATCTAGTGTTGAATAGGACCCTTGTCATGAAGTCGTCACATGTACATTGTTAGTTGCTTCTTTTCCAGCATTTGTTTTGTTTGGTACAGGTGCATCTCATTCATTCATCTCATCTACATCTGCTATGAAGACTAACCTAACACCCAGGTGTTCAGCTAGTTGTTTGTCAATTAGTACCCCTGTTGGGTCAGTTGTAAAGCTAGATAGTGTGTTAAAAGAATGTCTTGTGTTGGTTTGTGGATAGAATTTGAAGGCGAACTTGGTGTTGTTTGATATGAAAGATTTTGATGTAATCTTGGGAATGGACTGGCTGACATCTCACAATGTGGTGATCTTGTGTTCTTCGAAGAGAATTCAGTTTCAAGTTAGTGGGAATTCAGTTTTTGAGTTCCAAGGTGAAAAAGGAAGGATTAGTAAGAAGACCCTGACCTCATTAATGCAAGTCCGTGCATTAGTGGAAAACGCTTCACCTGGAAGCAAGGTCAAGGAAGGAAAGAAGCTTGAAGATGTCAAAGTTGCTTGTTATTTTTCTGATGTGTTCCCAGATGATCTGTTAGGACTGCCCCCTGATAGAGAAGTTGAGTTTTCCATAGACTTAACTCCTAGAGCTGCTAATGGCACCTACCAAGTTAGTAGAGTTGCAAACACAACTGAATGAGCTCTTAGAAAGAGGTTTTGTACAGCCAAGTGTATCACCTTGGGGAGCTCCAGTCTTGTTTGTGAAGAAGAAGGATGGTAGCATGTGTATATGCGTTGATTACCGGGAGTTGAACAAGTTGACCGACAAGAACAGATTTCCGCTACCCCGTATTGATGATCTTTTTGATCAGTTGAAGGGTGCGGCTGTGTTTTCGAAGATTGATTTGAGGTCTAGGTATCATCAGTTGAAAGTGAAGTCAAGTGATATCTTTAAGACAACATTCAGAACAAGGTATGGACATTACGAATTTAGAGTTATGCCTTTTGGTCTAACTAATGCTCCTGCCATGTTCATGGATCTAATGAACCGAGTATTTCATGATGTGCTCGATAATTTTGTAATCGTGTTCATTGATGACATCTTGATATACTCGAAGAGTGAAGAAGAGCATGTGGAACACCTTAATTTCACATTGCAAAGGTTGAGAGAAAAGAAACTCTATGCTAAGTTTAGCAAGTGTGACTTTTGGCTCTCAAGGGTAGTATTTCTTGGCCATGTTGTTTCAGCCGAAGGTATTCGTGTTGATCCTGAGAAGGTGCAAACAGTTGCTGACTAGGAAAGACCGAAGACCGTGACTGAGATAAGAAGTTTCCTTGGATTGGCAAGATACTATAGAAGATTTATCGAAAACTTTTCTAGGTTGGCTGCTCCTATGACTAAGCTAACTAGAAACGAAGAGAAGTTTGTGTGGTCAAAAGCTTGCGAGAAGAATTTCGAAGAGCTGAAAGTTAGATTGACAAGTGCTCCAGTTTTGACTATACCTGATAGTACCAACGGTTTGACAGTCTACACTGATCCTTCCAAGATTGGTTTGGTTTGCGTGTCGATGCAACATGGTAAGGTAGTGGCATATGCCTCTCGGCAATTGAAGAATTATGAGCGGAACTACCCCACTCATGATCTAGAGCTTGCCGCCGTTGTCTTTGCTTTGAAGATTTGGAGACATTACCTATATGGTGAGAAGATCGCTATCTTCATAGATCATAAGAGTTTGAAGTACTTCTTCACCCAGAAGGAGTTAAACATGAGACAAAGGAGATGGTTAGAATTGGTCTCTGATTATGATTGGACATCCAATATCACTCAGGTAAGGCTAATGTTGTTGCTGATGCTCTTAGCAGGAAAAGTCAAAAGAAAGTATTTGACTTGAATGCTTGAGTCAACCT
Source organism: Hakea prostrata (assembly GCF_041222555.1). NCBI lineage: Eukaryota > Viridiplantae > Streptophyta > Magnoliopsida > Proteales > Proteaceae > Hakea > Hakea prostrata. The sequence continues at coordinate 16,313,813 of NC_142609.1, read as the reverse complement.
TTGTTGTATGCCATTGCAGGTTTTGGTTTAGAAGTTGTTTATGAAGGTTCAGATTTTGTTCTCTCTACTATGACAGCAAGATCTACCCTTAGATATAGAATTGTTGCCTTGTAGAGTTCTGATCTAGAGTTGAAAGAGAAGATTGAGAAGATTGCTTTGAATCTTGGAATGGACCCTAATTTTAGTATGTCTATGGATGGTACTTTATTGTTTAAAGGTAGACTTTGTGTGCCAGCTGTTGAAGAAATCAAGAAGGAAATATAGAAAGAAGCACACCAGTCAATCTTTACAGTGCACCCTGAAAGTACCAAGATGTACAAGGACTTAAGGGAACATTTTTGGTGGAATGGTTTAAAAGTTGATGTCGAAGACTTTGTTGCCAAGTGTGAGACTTGTCAACGTGTGATAGCCATTCGTCAACCTCCATTTGGATTGCTTCAGCCCCATCCTATTTCTAGTTGGAAGTAGGAAGATATCTCTATGGACTTCGTGACTAGCTTGCCTCGGACAAGTAAAGGAAATGACACTGTGTGGGTGGTTGTTGATAGGTTGACCAAATCAGCCCATTTTATCCCTATGAAGATCACTTACACCTTGGATAAGCTAGCTAGACTTTATGTACACACTGTGGTTTGTCTGCACGGAGTGCTTGTGAGTATTGTTTCTGATCGTGATCCTAGGTTCACCTCAAGGTTTTGGAATGGATTGCAGAAAGCCTTGGGAACCCAATTAAAACTGAGTACAGCTCATCATCCACAGTCTGATGGACAATCTGAGCGGACAGTTCAAATATTGGAAGATATGCTTAGATCTTGTGTGGTGGATATGGGTGGAAATTGGGATGAACACTTAGCTTTAGTTGAGTTTGCCTATAACAACAGTTATCAAACAACAATAGGCATGGCTCCATTTAAAGCTTTGTATGGTAACACTTGTAGAACGTCGATGTATTGGACTGAGACCGGTGAAAGAAGAGTCTTGAGTCTAGAGATGATTGAAGCTACAAGTGCGATGGTTGACATGATTAGAGAAAGAATCAACTCTGCCCAGTCTAGACAGAAATCTTATGCCGACAAAAGAATTACCGATTTAGAATTTCCAATCGGGGATAAAGTTTTCCTTAAAGTATCACCTATGAAAGGGGTGACGAGATTCAATGTGAAAAGAAAGCTTAGCCCTCGCTTCATTGGACCTTATGAGATTTTGGAGAAGGTTGGACCTATCGCATACCGCTTGGCCTTGCCCCCATCTCTTGCTGGAGTTCATAATGTGTCTCATGTTTCGATGCTTCGGAAGTACATAGAGAACCCGGAACACATACTACAGCAAGGGCCCGAAGGACTTAGTGCCAATCTTTCTTACGATGAAGGACCAGCCGAGATCCTAGACAAAAAGGACAAGCAGTTGCGGAATCGCACCATCCCTTTGGTGAAGATTCGGTGGAAAAATCACACCCCAGAAGAAGCTTCATGGGAAAAAGAAGAAGACATGAAGGAGAAGTTTCCTCATCTTTTTGGAAGCACAGGTACTGTGAAATCCAACCCAAACCTAGCTAGGACACCCTATTTGTTTTGGGATAAAGAAAGGCTTGTTTAATGTTAGACCTTGAAGTCGAACCTTGATTTCAATGTTGCTATCTTTGAAAGCCTTAGGAAGTCATGCCAAACCTTTCCCTTAGGGTAGATCTGTAATATCCGGCCTAATCCTAACCTTGACCCGCTCGAAATCTGTTATGTTTGTAGGTCCGAAGACCCGAAGTGGGGGAAATAGAGACTTGTGGACCCTTATAGTTGATGATTTGGTGTCGGAGCCCAAGCCCTTGGACATTGACAATGATGCCCCTCACTTGAGAGCATTGTCAATGTTAGTTTTGAATCTGCAGCCTAAAGAAGGTGAGCTTAGTTGGTTGACCTAATGAACTCCCGTGCTCGATCTGAAGGTATTCCCGAAACTATACTTCTAGATTAACTTGTAGGAGAAAAACCCACTCAATTTGACCCCGTATAGCCCTCCGAATCCCTGTCCGAAGTTGCTGAACTATGTCTGGCCAATCCTGTCTGCGCATCGAAGAAGATTGAATTAGTTGAAGCACCTAATGAAATCCCATGCACGATCCAAAAGTATTTCTAGAAACTAGACTTCTTGATTGACTTATAGGAGAAAACCCCACTCAATTTGACCCCGTATAGCCCTCCGAATCCCTGTCTGAAGTTTCTGTTCTTTTCTGGTCGACTGCCTAGTCGACTGGCCAGTCGACCAACAGTTGTTAACTTCGAAAAATAACAAAATTCTTGACTATTTTGACCCCACCTTTTTGGAACTCATGAATTAAAGTCTACCCTAATCATTGGCACTCCAGAGAACGAGGAGTGACATTCCCTAGGCCATCTCTTGGTGTTTGTGAAGATTATTGGCTCTAATCATTGGCATTCCATCTCAATCACTTCTTCAAGGTATGGATTCTCTTCTTCTTCTTCTAATCTACTCAATCTCCTATTAATTACTACTCTTGAGACCATGGCTGAAGTACTGCAACCTTGCAAACACTTGGCCATGAGCTTCCCCTTTCATTTCCATCAATCTCACTTCATTCTTGCTATGATATACTTCCAATATGATTACTTACATTGCAGTTCCATGATTTCTTTCATTGCAACCTATTCTTTAATTCAAACTGATGTGTAAATATATGCTAGGTCTAAATTACTATGGATTCATGATTCTAAGTTAGTTCTTATCGTTTCCTTAATTGATTCCCCATCATTCCTTACAATTGCAATCAATTCCAATTCAATTCTTGATGTTTAGCATATAGAACATAGGGTTTCAATTAGGGTATTCATAATTGGACCGTTGGATCTTGATGAAACTTAGTGTATAGTGTTCTTATATTGCCATAATCATTCCCTCCAAGTTTCGGATCAATCGGAGCACCGGAAGATCAGTTTTGGGCCAAATCTCCTATTCAGCCCGTTGATGTTTGCTCTTGTCGACTAACCAGTAGACCAGCCAATCGACCAGCAGAGAACAACAACATTGTACTAGCCCGAATTGCTCTGTTTGACCTCCGATTTGATTGTTTTCTTCTCTAATGTTGCACAGGTGTTGTCTAGGGTTCAAGCACTAAGTTTGGGACTATTCTAAGTGATCTTTGGGATTAATTTCGATTCGATTAAGGTAAGGATGGTTATTACCACAATTACATGGATTATGTGAATATTACTTTTATGATTGGAAACTTAGTATATTCACCTTCTTTATCGTATTTCTCACAATATATGACTGTTGTAAGTACTTCAAGTACAGTAGTGCTATGTTTATCTATTCTTTTGTTATCATGAATGTTCATTCTTATTAATTACATATGCGATTGATCATGTTTTATTGAATATCTTCTATATGATGAAATATCATTTGTATATGATGTGATGGAATTGGGAATGTGATTGAATAGGTATAATTTGGGATTGGGGAATGTCCTATTGACATTTCTGTCCTTGGACATCGGAGGGAATAGTATGCGATGTTCTCCGAAGATGCCCATTGACACTTTCCTGGATCATTGGATGATATACATAGGACTTGTCTAGTGGTGTTTGGCTAGGATGTCTCTGTCGTATCAGACTTGAATCGGAAGGGCATTGAGACTGAACGACCTGTGGTAGGGTATGGTTTGATGGGCTCTCAAGACCGGTAACCAACCCGTGAGAAGACATAAACCATACTACGGATACCCGAAAGGGGCCATTTATTGGTAGGGTTGCAAATAGCTAGACTTGGGCTCACGGGCACTCAAGACCAGTAACCAACCCATGAGAGGACGTGAGGGCTTCCTGTCTACTATTTGTGGATGACCAATAGGGTTGATGAGTCCTTAATCCAGGATTACGCTGACTCTAGTGTGAAGGATACCGAAAAGGATCACCCGGGGCAAGGAATGGACGTATCTGGATCTGAGTTGATACGACTGAGTAGATGACTTGCATTGGGCTAGGCTTTACCTTGACATGCGCCAATACTTATACCAAATGGTGATGTGAGAGAGTGGTGACTGAATCCCCTACCATGGTTTGAGAGGACTTTACCCAACTACTACGGTAGACCCAAGATACAGAATTAGTTGAGGGGGAGTGAGTGACGACCCAAAGAAGTATGGTGCTATGGCTTAAAGCATGTCTATTATAGAGACTAGCATACATAGAGTTAGAATCATAATTGCATCATGTGTTTCATATCATATTGCATCATGCTATGCTTTGTATCATGTATCTATGTTATTGTGGAATAACCTTGCCTTCTGAGTTCTTTTGAATTCACTCCTTTTTGCAACATCTTTTGTTAGACTCTACTGCAGGTACTACTACCGTTGACTATGATGGTCAACACTATGAAGACTAGGTTAATGACTCTTAAACTACTGATTATGGTGATTACATTGGTGAAGACTAGCAGTCCGAGATTATTACTTATTTGGAGCAGTTCGGCCTTTGCACTTGTGTGCTAATGTTGGGATATTGTCCCATTTTATGTTTAACCCTTTATTTGATTCATTGAGACCGTAGTTTAGTTTGTTCCCCTTCTTTTTGGGAACCGGTTGTAACCTTTATTTCTTTTCGATCTACCTTCTGCTATTATTATAGGACGGGTTTTCCCCTCCTTTTCACACTTTGAGTATTTGTCCTATTTGTATCATTTCCACACTATGATGTTTCTTGTGATCCTTTTGAGATCCTTTATTAACTTTTATTATTAAATTATTTGAATACAAAGAATTGTTCTTGCTTTTGATTATATTATTGTGCTAAGTGACTATGATCATTCCTAAACTTGATCGGCGGGACCATGATTCACTCCTCGAGTAATCCAGATAGGGTACCCCCTTGGTGGATTTAGGGCGGGATGTGACAGGTACGCTTTCAATTTCGAGGACGAAATTTCTTTTAAGGGGGGAGAATGTGAAATCCAGCCCTTTCCTAACCCTGACCCTGATCCATTGGTGTTTGTAGGTCCAAAGACCTGGAGTAGCGGAAGAAGAGACTTGTGGGCCCTCATAGTCAAAGATTCAGTGCATGACTTAGATCCTATGGATATTGACAGTGATGCCCCTTACTTGGATACACTGTCAGTGTTCACTCAGAAACTGCACTTAGAAGGGGGAGAGCGTAGTTGAAGTATGTGATACACTTCTGACCTCGTTCCGAAGGTATTTATCTATTCTAGACTTGTTGATTGAATTGTAGGAGAAAACCCAACTCAATTTGGATCAGTCTGGCCTTCCATTTCCCTGATTGAAGTTGTTGTTAAAGCGCCAGTCGACCAACAGAATAGTAAATTCAAAAATTACAAAATTCTCTATTATTTTAACCCTACTTTTTGGGAACTCATGAATAGAAGCCTAACCTAATCATTGGCACTCCAGAGCACGAAGAATGAGCTTCCCAAAGCCCTCTCTTGAAGTTGGTGAAGATTCTTGGCCTCAATCATTGCATTCCCTCTTCATTCACTTCCTCAAGATATGATTTCTCTCTTATTCTCTAATCTACTCTTTTCTCCACTCTTCTTCACTATTGAGACTATGGCTGAAGTGCTGCAACCTTGCAAACACTTAGCCATGTGTTTCCCTTTCATCTCCATTAATTTCTTTTCATTCTTACTATGCTATGCATTCAATACAATCAATAACATTGCATTTCTATGATTCTTGTCATTTCCAACTTGTCTTATCAACCTAAACTAATGCTAGGTCTGATTTATTATTGATTTATGATCCTAGTATAGTTCTTATCACTTCCTTAGTTGATTCCCCATCATTCCTTGCCATTGCAACAAACCTCAATTCAATTCTTGATGTTTAGCATATAGAACATATAGGGTTTCAATTTGGGTATTCCTAATTGGACCGTTGGATCATGATAATTTTCATTGTATAGTGTCCCTATATTGCTATGATCATTCCCTCCAAATTTCAGACCGATCCGAGACCCAGAAGATTAGTTTCGGGCCCAATTTCCCTATGCTGCCCATTACTGATCCTCTTGGTCGACTGCTTGGTCAACTAGTCAGTTGATCAATCAGTCGACCAACGGAAAACAAAAACTCATCTCTTGCTCGTTTCACTTCATTTGATCTCCGATTTGATTGTTTCCTTCTCTAATGTTACTTATATGTTATCTTGGGTTCAAGCACTAAGTTGGGGACTATTCTAAGTGGTATTTGCTATTATTCTTCATTTGATTAAGGTAAGGACAATTATACCCATATGACATGGACTATGTGTTTATTCAATGATGATTGGCAACTTGATATGCTTTGCTTATCAATTCTATTTAGACATCATATGACTACTGTAGTTGTCTTTTAACAGTAGTAACATGTTTAATTACTCTTGTATATCATGTCTACTTAATTATTGTTTACATTACACTTGAATTATGCGATATTATGATATGACTTTCAATATGATGATGTATCATGTATGTGTGATATGATGAATTGAGAATGTGATTGGATAAGTATAATTTGGGATTGAGGAATGTCCTACTAACATTTCTATCCTTGGACATCGGAGGGAATAATATGAGATGTTCTCCGAAGGTGTCTATCGACGCTTTCCCGGATTATTGGATGACATATATAGGACTTGTCTAGGTGTATGGCTAGGATGTCCTTGTCATATCAGACCCAAATCGGAAGGGTATTGAGACCGAACGACCCATGGTAGTAGTATGGTTTGATGGGCGCTCAAGACCGGTAACCAACCCGTGAGAGTACATAGATCATATTACGAATCCCGAAAGGGGCCATTGTTGGTAGGTAGCAAATAGTCAGACTTGGGCTCACGGGCGCTCGAAGATCGGTCGGTCATATCCGTGAGTGGACGTGAGAGCTTCCCGTCTACTATTTGTGGATGACCAATGGGGTTGATGAGTCCGGTGAGTAATATCCGTGACTCTAGTGTGAAGGATACCAGAAAGGATCGCCCGGGGCGAGGAATTGACGTATCTGGATCTGACATGGTATGACTGAGTAGATGACTTGCATTGGGCTAGGCTTTACTGTGACATGCGCCAATACTTATACCAATGGTGATGTGAGAGAGTGGTGACCTAAACCCCAGCCATGGAATTGTCCGAGATGGATGCAGGACCCGATTCACACCGGAAAACCCAAGATACTTGGATGGTTGAGGGAAGAGTGATTTGAGACCTACCCAAGGAAGTATGGTACTATGACTTAAAGCATGTCTACCATAGAGACTAGCATATGTAGAGTTAGAATCATAATTGCATCATTTGTCTCATATAATTTGCATCATGTTATGACTTGTATCATATGGTTTATGTACTATGGATTAACTGACTTGCTGAGTTCCTTTGAATTCATTCCTTTCTGTGCATTTGCTTTGTTAGACTATTCTACAGGTTTTGAAGAGTCCGATGGCACGTCCTTCGAAGCACCCTTTGATGAGCCACACTACCCTCAAGGTAGTGGCTACTATGAAGATCATTGTGAGGGTACCGAAGAGGACTATGCTGCACACCAGGATTAGCCCGACACTGGTGTTGGAGCAGCTGTATTGGAGTTCGGATATCTACATTTATGAGGATGTGTTTTATGTGACCGAAGAAACATTTGTTTAATGTTACATTTTGGATTCTCCTTTAAAACCGGATCTGTAATTTAACTTTCTTTGATATATTCCTTAGATTTTGCTTTTGTAAACTTAACTTCAATTTGCTACTTTCCGCTGCTATGTGAGGAAGTGACTTTGATCACTCTCCCTCTTTTTTTTTGGATTATATATCTTGGTATCACCTTTATTCCTCACTTTGATCATCTGTTTTATCTTATTCATGATTCTTTATTATATGTTTAAACCATGATTATTATCGTTCATGATTGTGTTATTGCGTATGTGGGAGGCATGGTTGCTTGATACTTGATCTTCGGGACTGTTGATCACATACCCGGGTATGCCCGATGGGGTACCGGCTGGATGGATGTGACACCTTGGATTCTTGTGGTGGATGTTTTACCCATATGATAGGTGGCAAGAATAGGTTCTCAAACTTATATGCAGTGAAAGGTAGCTCAATGAGATTTTGCAACAATGATGAGGCCAATATTGAAGGTAGAGGCTCACATAAGCTGAACAAATGAAAACTGAAATTCAATGTCCTATATGTGAGTGGGTTGAAACACAATCTTCTTAGTGTAAGCTAAATTTGTGATGGTCAACATGAAGTTCTTTTAAGTAAAGAAGAATCTATAATGAAGAAAGACAAAGAATGGCAAAACAATGGCTCAACGAACTAGGACTACATAAAACTTATATGTCTTATCAAATGCTAGTGAAGATAAGTGCATTGTGAGTCAAGAGGATGAAAGCTTGTTATAGAATAGGAGGTTGGGACATAAATTTTAAGAATTTTGCCAAGCTTAATAAAATGGGGAATAAGTAAAAGAGTACATAAAACATCGTCTCTCTATAGAATAGGAAGATGCGGTGAGCACTCTTATGGTAAAGTCTACGTACTTGTTGTCAAAAAGAGAAAGAAAAGAGAAAAAGTGGTTGAGTTGCCAACAATTCCAACGGGGGAGATTCTTGATCCATTGGTTGAGATTGCATATGTTGTCATTGTTGGCAACCAAAATGCAATGGATAAAAAAGTATGTGGCTTATATTGAAGTGAAGGTTCTATAGAAGATTCTAGGTGTTTATTATAAATTTTTATGATGATTAGCACTACTATAATGGTTTTGAGTGCTTAGAGAATATTTGAGAATTTTAAGAGAAGCAAAGGTTCCTTAGTATGGAGGATTTCACAGGTAATTGCTCTAAGGTCATTTTGAATGAATTTTTGGATGGTTAGGTAGTTGTTTTCTGGCTTCAACTTCAGCTGAAAAAATGTAGTTCATGAAGTCTTCTTTTTGGTGTATGTTTCAGATTGTGATTTCAACATTAAATGAAAGAGTTATTGTGTTTCTCGTGCGGATGCATGATATGAAAACAAATTTGATGTTGGTTTGCAATAGGGGTTAAAGTGTCATTTCGAAGAGCTTTGAGGGTCGTTTTGAATGAAGAATTTTGGTCTCAACGAGAAATGTATAATTATAAAAGCTTGAATGATACAAATCAAATGGCTCTTAGAAGACTAAGTATAAAGATTTGATTTTTAAGGGCTAAGATTACTGCATTTAGAATTTTAGTACTCACGACGGAAAGATTCTATCAAATGGATTGTAGTAGGTTGGGAGCATGAATATATGGTGCTTTGCAAAACATTATAATTAAAATGATCCAGTGCACCGCAAATTTAAGGTATAATCAAGTAAAATTCCATTTAAATAATCTTGTGAAGCACATTCCAATCTTAAATGACTTAAAAGATCTGACGGCCTACATTTGACTCTCCACTTTAAAGAGAATATCTAAAGATCTTAAGAGTTACTTCACGTACATTCATGTTATTTCGTTTTATAAACTCGATTTTGGGCAAAACGAAAACGTTTTTTCTTTTGTGATTTTGACATGTGGAGACAAGGAAAAACAAAAGGAAGAAACTTAAAGTAAGATTTGTATGAAGAAAAATTTTCAAACGTATATTTTGATGAAAGTATTAAAGAAAATGGGTGAGTTTCTTATTGTAGTTTTCCCTATTTGAATAGTTTTACTTTTCAAGTAATTGTTTATTTGGTATAAATTATTTGAGGTTGTAAGCTCATTTTATTTCGAGTGTAAAAGAGTTCATATTCGAGCGGACGCTCTATATATTAAATGTATTGAGACTGGATGCTCTCATATTGAGTAAATATAAAACTCTATTACGGTATTACTCTGTGGATGTAAGCTGGGGGGCGCTGGATGTAAGCAGTATGTAAATTTGATTTATTGTGTTTCTCATTTATGCTACACAATGTTCGGACTTTTTAACGAGTGTGACCTATGCAAGCATTAGCCCTGTGCACTACCAGTGCAAGCACTGGCCCCGTCAGCGGAGCCCCACCAGAGGCTTAGTATAGTCCACAGAAGCCGGTATGACTCATGCCCAGGCCAAAGAGCACACAACTGTCCAATGCAAGAAACAGAGGAGCGGATTTGAACCTGGGACATGAGGTTTACCAAACCACTTGGGAGTGAGCTTGAGACCACTAGACCACCACCCCCGGTGGTCTCATTTATTATTTTTGTGTTGCATATATTATAACATTTCGATTATAAAGTGATAGGACACATTGTCTAGTAGACCAAGCTATACTGTGGTCTCATACGTCTGTATATCATTGATAACTTGGAGATCGTCCTATCTTATCTTAAATTAAAAAAACATTTTTTTATTAAGAAGAATTTTAAAATACATTGATTCAACTCGTGGCAACCGAGGAGGCTAGGATTAACATTCCTGTTTCATAAGATAGACCGTAGAATACCGGCGGCATATGTAATGTTCCTATCCATATATATAAAAAACGACTTTGTAAAAAAGAAAAAAAAAAAAAAAAGAAAGAAAAAAAAGAAGAGAAGAAAAAAAAGAAAGAAAAGAAAAAGACTGTAAAAACTTGAAAAAATATGACTTCTTTCAGATTCTGACATATGTAAAGACTGAAAAAAAAATTCCCTCTTTTAAATGATGTTATGTGTATCTTCTTATCACATCACTTCAGAATTGAGGCTACCTATTTGGTTTGTGAAAGGCTGAAAGCCAATAAATGCGCACTACGGTGGAGCGAGCCGTCCGATCTAATCGGACGGCTCGGATGATCCTCCCCATTAAAAAATCAAAAAAACCCATTACCCACCTCATTAAGTGTGTGAACAGAGTTCGATCTGTTCGGTTCGGTCTGATGCAAACCAACCGGTCCATCTGGGCGGTTCGACTGTGTATAGTATATCTTATTAATGGTGTATTACATACTACCAGCCTATACGTATATACGGTTGTACAGTAACCGTATATACAACCAGTTCAAATTCTTTTGAAATTTACGAAACAAACCCCTGTTCTAAACCACCCCGCCCATTTCATTTTCATTTGTGTTTTCGTTGTTGGCTAATCTGAAGCAGACCTTACCAAGCTGGAGAAGAAATCGCAGGAGAGAAGAAGAAGAAGACCTGTTTGTGTTTTCGTTTTTGGCTAATCTGAAGCTTCCGTACCAAGCTGGAGAAGAAATCGAAGGGGCGTCGTTAGTTGAGAACGAAGAGGAAGAAGAAGCAGAGGAGAAGAAGAAGCAGTTGAGAACGAAGAAGAAGAGGAGAAGCTCCATCTGCGATTTTGAGAAATCGAAGGGGCGTCGTTATTGTCTCGTCTCGTCTCGTCTCTGCGATTCTTCGTTCAAAAGGTAATAACCAACTCTTAAAACCCTTACCAAGGAAATTCCTGATGATGTGGTCGAAACCCTGATTTTGTCGTTGATTAAAGCTGAAAAATGCTCTGTAATAACTTGGTCGGTTTCTTTTAGTATTTGTTGTTTTACCTTTTTGTGGGGTTGTGGAGGGGTTTAATTTTGTTGTTCTGTGTACTTGCATAAAATTGATGCATTTGGGTATGTGTGTCTTAATGGTTCTCATTTCAATTGGTAAATCTGTAGAGAGAATGGTTAGTTTAAATTTTTCGAGCTGCTATTTTGAACGGTGACCTTGTATAATGAAGGGTCACCGTGTCGCGGGTTGTCATTTGTCTCCTTGTTCAAGTGGGTTTAATTGGTGCAATTTGTTTATCTATTTATTGTAAGTCTTGTCTTGAACAAGTTTACCCCTGGGTCGGGTGTTGTTTGATAGGTGTGGTTAGTGGCACATTTCCTTTCTAAAAGTATGTCAAGAACACTTGTGCATGACTAGCATAACAGTCTGTTCCTTAGAGACAGCATCTATTGCAACTTGTAACCTCATAATCTTTTTGAAGGCTATAAATAACCTACTCATGCAATGTAAATTTCAGATATGTTGATTGAAATTTTTATTTGAAAATATACTTGAGATGAGTCATGGGATCCCAAGGTAGGTGACCTGTGGCTGGATTTGTGACTGTGTTTCTTCCTCCTGCATTTTATTTCCCTTTATGTGGACCTAGGTTTTCCCTATTTGGTTTTGAAAGGATCCATGTAGCTGGCCCCATTTAGTTGGGATAAGGCTTAGTTTGTTGCTGATTTTTTGTTTTATTCATTTGTAAGATTTAAAAAAATTAATCAGATGATGCTCTTCCACACACTCAAAATTTTGTTGGATCATTTTGTTTGTTATTTTACGGTTTAGGGCTGCATGTTAAATTTGTGTTAAATTTGGTTGGACCCTTTTGTTTATTATTTTACAGTTTAGGGCTGCATGTTAAATTTGTTATAGTTTACTTTAATTTGTGTTAAATGTTGATTATCCAATATGTTTTTTGATATGTGCAGCAATTAGAGTTGGACTAGTATATGGGCCGTAAGATGACAGCAAGTGGAAAGCATGTGCCAACAAAGCGGAAGGCTATGGCAAAGGATAAGGGAAAGGGAAAATCAGTGGTAGAAGCTGATGAAGAAAGGGGCTGGTTCAATGATGATTATCCCCAATGCAATCCCAAAAGATTAAATAAGCAAGCTATAGCTGAAGGAAGGGAAGTGGACATTCCTTCTTTCGAGGTCAGTAGGTCTAGCGCCAGATTTAGAGAGATTGGTTGGGAAAAAATACTTGAGGTAAATACCAAGTGTTATGAGGACTTGGTGAAAGAGTTTTATAAGAATTTGATTGTCCAAGGAGTTGGGGAAGAGATTGGAGCCGTAAGCAAAGTTAAAGGGGTGCAAATAAAGTTTGATATTTGTACGTTAGCTGAGATTCTACAAATCTCAAATGAAGGTGCAAAAGTATTCTGGGAGCCTAAGAAGAAGTTCAATGACTTGATTAATGTGGATGTGACATATAGGGATATAATGCTGAATTATACGGGTGACACGAGGCATGTGAAGCTGAGGCAGCTGAAACCACTTCCGCACGCCATTGCATACATTGTGCAACACAATGTTGTACCTCATGATGGTCACCATGACAGCTTAAATTCATTTGAAGCTTATGTCACCTATTGTGTGCATAGAGGTAACAAGTTGAACCTACCGTACATCATTATGAAAATGATGCAGTACGCTAGATTGGCACCTAATCGGGCTCTCCCCTATGGCAAACTGCTGACACACATTTTTGAGCATTATCATATTCATCCAGTCGGCGGAGGATTCTAGGAGCGGGGAAGAAGAAGAAGAAGAAGATGAAGAAGAATGATGCAAAAAAATATCGCCAATAATTTTCATTTTGGAAAACCATTGGGAGATGTAGGAGCAGAGGGTGCAAATGTAGGAGCACCGGTTGGTGAGGGTGTTGATCAGCCGGATGGAGCTAGATTGTCAAGATTTGAGAGAGAATTTGCTATCCTCAGGGGTGATGTACGGTATATCCGTCGGCGCTTAGATCAAATTGCAGAAGAGTTGCAGCTTTCGGATTTATCGGAGCACTCAGATGGTTCTTCTGATTCTTTAAATAGCTTGCTGAATGATTGAGTTGCTCAAATCATAAAAGGATAAGGTAATGTTATTTGCAAGGAATTTGTTTGGAACATTTCAGGCATATTTTCTATAGATGGAATGTTATTTGAAGTTGGATGTGTTAAATAGATTTACAATAGACATTGGTTATTTTTTTGTGAACAATTTGTATGTCACATATTTCTTATCTTTTGTTATTTCAGTGTGTGTGAATGACTATGAATATGATCGAGTGGTGAAAAATGATTTATTCTATTCATACTGCCATTGTGACTTGTTATATTGGTTTGTAACATATTGTTATTGCATTGGGAGTTCAGACATGATATGAAGGTTGACCATTATTATTGAGTATCCAGTAATATTAATCTTAGAAGGTAATTGCTGTTTCCAACCTTCTGTTTTGGGAAACCATCAACGATCCTTTTGTTCTCTCCCTTCGTCCACTGTGTTATTTCTTTCTTTATCAGTTATTTCTTTCTTTATCAGTTACCAAGTTGATTGATGTGATCGCAGAAGAAGAAGAAGACAGAACAAAACAGACCCAATCAGAGAGGGTCAACAGCTCTCGATCCCCAACATCTTTTCATTTCTTGTCATATGTTAACGTAACCATTCTGAGTTCCGGAATCCCAAATGGAAACTGGGTATGGCTTATACTTGATACTACCTTATCCCAGTGAGATATATGCTCTTTACTAAAATCTCTGATTCGGCTTATGTGTGGTCAGGATAAATGGAGAAAATGAGTGTCTGTGCCAACGGGCAGGGTTGTAGACAAAAAACAGAGGACACGAAAGGTAAAGGCTCTTCCTGCCCCTCCAGCTCCCACCAGTCAGAGTCCAGTTGTGTCTGTTTTTAGCAGTGTCTGCTCCAGTTGCAGAGGATGCTTGTGTTGTTGCTCTGATGGATTCTGGGCCCCGCTCACAAGATGGCAAGCCTGCTCCTCGTAAGTGCGTGTCCTTTCACTTTAAGTCTTATACATGTCATTTATATGGACTTTGGTTATTAGGCACTTCCTTATGCTTGTCGTCAGTGGTAATTTTTTTTTTTTTTCCCTGTCTGTGTGTGTGTGGCCTAGATGAAGCCATTATGGCAGGCAGTACAGAAGTGGGTGGGCTATAACACTCAGCAGACTAGGCTATCTGTAGTTATGAAGTTACCTGGGGTACAAGGTGAATCACAAGCAAAATTATTAGCAGCCTTCTGCTTATTAAGTTGAATTTAAATAACAGTGTCCATTTGTATGATGTGATTAAGTAGATATGCCTTAGAGCTGAATATGTTTAGTTACTCTTAATTATTGGAAAGAAAATTGCAAATGTCCATCTGGCTAACTGAGACTAGTTTGCAAACCCCAAAGAGAAAGTTAGATTTTACCATGAAGATACATCAAGTAGTTGTAGTGTCTGAGTCCTAGTCAAGGGTAGTTTATGTATTATGTTTATTTGTTTCTTTCTTATTTCTATGTTGTGTTACTTTAGTTAGTGTATCCTGAATAAAGTGGGAGTTTTAAAACTAGCTGATAACTCTCAACCATTATGACAAATACTGAGTTGTTTAGGGGTTGGTACAACTTTTTGAGTATCTTGTCTCCTACCTTTCAAGGTCTCAATCATCATGATTGATTCCTTCTATGGTTTCGTAACCCGCTCCCGATAGCGATTACGCGGGCCCGAAATTTTCCCCCATCTCACCTCATTTTGGTGGCTGATGGTTGGTGACTTTGAAGGTCTTTTGGGACAAAGAATTTCCGTCCAATCTATTTTAGGCCTTTTGAATGCATTGTTGGCCTCATGTTGATGAGAAAACAGTTGTAACTGTACCTTCCATTACAACCCCAAGTTTGAAATCTTTATGCTGAATAAATGAAGATGTACACTCATAAAACTTATTGCACTTATAATATACTTAATATATAACATATAATATGAATATTAACTTCGAACTCAAAATTTGTGATGTATCATATTTCGCACATGGTCATCATTATTATTAAGTTCATATGACACGATGGGCATAGTTATGAGTTACAACATGAGACTACAAGACTTAAAACCCCACTAGCTCACTCTACATACTCGAGCTTTAGTCGGCTCCAAATAATCTAGTTTTCGCACATCGCGGTGACTTGATGGCACTTGGGTGTATTTGCATAAACTCTAACCAAGTGTTGTTTCAACCAAGGATCAAATTCGAGATGAGGTTGAAATTCCAACCATGGAGGTTGAAACTTGGGAATTTTGTAGGACAACTCAATGGACGGTTTCGGCATTGTTTTCATGGTTTTTTTTAATTGATTGATTTTTGCATACAACCTATTTAAAGCATAAATAACTTAATGGCAGGTGTGTTTTGCTAGAGAAACCAATGAAGAGTTATCATTGAAATAGTAGTATTTAGAGGCTCTAACAAATAAAAAGACTTAAGAAATTTAATAAATTACATAAGTACTGCAATTGTTTCATACAAGTGCAATAGCGAAATAGCCTCAAAGTAAATTACCAAAAAGAAACTTTTGAACTCAATTCCAAGTTCAGTTCCTTTGGGGATCCATCCCACAAGAACGCGTAGAATTTGGTAATATCTGATCCATTGCATTTGATTCTTTGAGTACTGGACAAGACTGCCATGTTATGGTCTTGGAATATTTATTCTGGTAGTTCGATACTGTGAATCTATAGGTGTCATCGTTAGCATAGGATAGATATCCCACACTAGGGAATGTATCATCAGGGAAGGGGCTGTAAGAGGAGGAGAATTGTACCGGACCAAGTGGGTGTAATGGATATCTAAAGATGAAGTTCACAAGTGATGCACCTGATCCTGATCCTAATCCATTCCAATATCTATGTGCAGACATACTACTAGCATCAGCAAATGATCCCCCATCTCCAACAACTCCACCATATACTACATAAGGAGTATAACCATGGAGTAAGTAGCGAATGAGGTGAAGGAAGACAGAGGATTGATGATTTTTAAGTGAAAAAGAGGTTAAGAAGAGGTAAAAATGGCAACAATTGAGGGAAATCTCCAAAGTTTTGATCGGTGGTGCTGCATGGCTGCGAAGTCTTGTGAAATTTCACAGAAGTTGACCAAGATTTGGGACTTTTAAATAGGGTTTCCATAAGTTGATCGAAACCTCAAGGTTTTGACCCAGGTCAATACCAGCATGAAAGTTGTGCCTCGTAGTTACATCTCAAGTTGGCAAAAAACCAGAATTGCGGTGGTTTAAACCGAAATTGGACTATTGTTTCAACCATGCCTTTCCTCCAACAATGACTTCATTATAGTTGTTACACATTGTCTTTTGTTTTCTTGCATTGATCAGGAATCCTTGTTGCCATGCAATATTGTCATCCTTCGTGGTGTGGTATTAAGAAGTAGGAACTAAAAAGCAACCTAAATATCAAATATATAAGAAATCATTATGTTCAATGCCATAGTGAAACAATTATGATACTTCCAATATGTCTAATTTATAATATCCAAATTTTTCTAACACATGTTCAGTTACCAGCAGGGGAGCATTAGCGGTGGTGACTATGTTCTTCTTTGATATTGTGGTGAGAATGTTCTTCTACTGTTGCAGGCGTTTCTTTAATACGGACACATTCTGTTTCAGACTGACTGGATTTTTCTATTCATTACGTGTACTAACAATTCAGTATTGGTTACCTTGTTTCTCTATGATAGGTGGTGCATCTGATGGTGACAGACAGATGAGAGAAAGTTGAACCTCCATGGAAAACCTTATGTGGTTCAATATTTGTCTTGTGGATATTTGATCAGCACTTGTGTTGCACTCTGTGGCCAGATACAACACCACGTTGAATGACCACCCCATGAAAGGCACCACAGCTGATTCTTCTATGTGTGCAATTCGTTGTTACCCCTCTGAGTTGATCTAGGATCCATTTTAATATGTTCACTAAACCTTCTCACTGACTAGATTCTTTTCTTTTATATCCCCGGAGTTAATGTAAATAAATTCTCTTACATGGACTTAGATGAAACAACACATTCACATTAGTATTTGACTACATTGTCCACGAGATCGGTTAATTTCTTTCTTAACAAGTGAATTGAATATTTTGCCGCACCGACGGACGTTCACGCATTTTTGTTACAATGCAAATAAAGCATACATTCATATGTAAACGGCATTTTCAGGAATTCAAAGTGTTATTTTTTCATATGTATGAACGTGAAAATGTGCTAGTTTTTTTATTATTTCGTAACAGGGAATTTGATACTTTTTGATCTCGGGATGAAATGGGAACCAACCCCTTTGGTGTATGTGTTCTCATGAAGAAAGTACTTGGTTCCCTTTTAAAGTTCGTCAACCTATTTTCTCTGGTGTTCGAGAAGGGGTTGGTTCCCTTTAAAAGGGAATCGGCCCATTTGCTCTCTGTGTTCCACGACAGGCCCGGCGGCAAAGGGCTGGTTCCCTTTAAAAGGGAATCGGCCCATTTTTCTCTGTGTTCACAGGCGAAACGGGCTGGTTCCCTTTTAAAGGGAATCGCCGGGGCCGGGAAAAGGGAATCGGCCCATTTGCTCTCGGTCGCCGGGAATCCATTTGCTCTCTCGTGTTCACAGACGAAACGGGCTGGTTCCCTTTAAAAGGGAATCGGCCCATTTGCTCTCTGTGTTCACGCGACGCTGGTTCCCTTTAAAGGGAATCGGCCCATTTGCTCTGTGTTCAGAGGCGAAAGGGGCGGGTGGTTCCCTTTTAAAGGGAATCGGCCCATTTGCTCTCTGTGTTCACGGCCGAAATCGGGCTGGTTCCCTTTAAAAGGGAATCGGCCCATTTGCTCTCCGTGTTCGCGGCCCGAGGGAAACGGGCTGGTTCCCCTTAAAAGGGAATCGGCCCATTTGCTCTTTGTGTTCCCAGACGAAACGGGCTGGTTCCCCTTAAAAGGGAATCGGCCCATTTGCTCTCTGTGTTCCCAGACGAAATGGGCTGGTTCCCATTAAAAGGGAATCGGCCCATTTGCTCTCTCGTGTTCAGCAGGGGCGGAAAGGGGCTGGTTCCCTTTAAAAGGCAACTGGCCCGTTTCGCCTCTATGTTCATCAGATTACAGGGGCTGGTGCTGTTTCAAAAAGGGAATCACCCCATTTGGTCTGTGTTCAAAGAGATGAAACGGGTTGGTGCCGTTTAAAAGAGAATCATTCCCTTTGGTATGTGTTCACATAACAAAACGGCGGTGATCCCAATTTTGTCATCGTGAATTGATTTGGGTTCGTAGTCAAATTAATATGTTCCATCACACTGTTATAGTCACTGAAATTATAAATTGAAGACTTACAGTAATGTTTAAAGCCACAGATGTAACACTAATAAAAGGGAATCAATAATTTAAAAAAATAAAACCATATATGGGTTGAATTATTTGTTTCATCACCGCTTAACTCTCATATGGACAATATATATGAAAGATTATATAATTGATTTTGTACAATATCATACATTAGAGGTGAACTTGTTTTGACAACTACTTCCAACCCTTCAAATACATTGTGATAAGTGTTTGACATAGATAGAGTACATTTTTTTGAAATAAAGTACTGAACTACCCATCCACTTTACTATTGTCCTACCGTATATGTTACAGTAGTGACATTGAACGTACGGGGGTTAAATGTTTCTTGAATAAAGTACATAACAAGAAAGTAAGAATAGCCAAACACATAAGAACAAAATTACAAGATGTTCCAATGTAATTTGGTCCAACAGTCTTTGATTTTGCCGTTGATGATTAAGGGTTCGCCTTGTAGCAGCCAAATTCATCGGATTGCGATGTTGGTCGTCAAATATTGGTGGCAATCTCACCTCATGTCCTCGACTATTCACACTTTCGTAAGACGTTGAAGCTGTAGAACGTACATACGTTGCTGCTTCAATGCCACACATCTGATCTACCCAAATAAAAGAAAATGGATACTTTACACCATTTGGGCACCTATAAAATCTCCGTCCTGGATTTTTTTTGTATTTGAAGTGAGCAGCAACATCCTCCCTTGCCCGCAATAGCATAATGGAGTGGGTTGCTCCATACTTGTAGATGACCCATCTTCACAATAGCATCCACCCATTCCGGAGTTTCGTATCACTGAACTGCAGCAAAATGAAGATTTGAAAACACATTAGTGATTGAGTTTTATATAGACCAATACAAATGTTGCCCCTTTGCGAAGACAATGTATTATTTTAAACCCAGACTTTGAAGTACACATATACGTAGATATTGCGAGTAAACCCAGTGTTATGCACTAGTACTTTTATTTCTTTGAAATCGTAGGAAGAGTAAGAAGCTGAAACCAGATGCAACGGGAGTTGGTTTACATTATTCAAAAAGCCTACAGATTCACAACGGAAAGTAAGGGAGGATTGTTTGTACCAAAAGTGGATGTGATTGGCTCTGATGTTGGTAGACTTATAATCACGAAGTATCGGGAGAAGTGAATTCCAAGTAATTGTTTGAGATAAATTACACAGCAATTGGTACAATGCTGAATGTGATATGCTAGATTGGCCTCTATTGAAGCATTTAATTTCTCTGACTGCCCTCATTTACCCTGAAATCCACTTCAACTATGTACGAAGAACATAAATACAAAACCAACAAGGGGAAGTTTAAGAACAACCATGACAGGCATGAGTGAACTGGTTTATAATTATTAGTAATTTTATTATTATTATTATTACTATAAAATTCATCCGGAACAAAAACGGTTTTTTTCCAAATTTTAAACCTACCCGACTTTGGTTCATGGTGATTAACTTTGTAATCAATTAAAAATTAAGGGAATTAAAGAATGCTATGTACAACTGTGCTGGTAGTACTTAATAAAACATGCTATTTTACAGCAATTCACATACACCAGATTCCATTTACTGAACAACACCCAAAATAATTTAGGTTAACATTCCAGAAATTCTCAGATAAACATGTGGATTGATAAGGTAAATCTTACCTGTTAACTGAACAAAATATTCTTAACAAGTGAGACACGAAGAAGCAAGAAGTAAGAAGCGCAAGGAAAGATGGAAGAGTCGAACTGAAACCGTGGAGAGTGTTTATTCTTCTTCATAACCTTAACACCAGATACCTGGAACGTTTGCTCTAAAACGTTCGGACCCCTTTGGTCTGATACTTCATTCTTCTCCTTGGATATGGTAACCGGGAATATTTCTCTTAACCTACTCGTTGCTGCTTCTAGGGCTGAAATCTGCAACTTTGGTGAGAGATAGGATACGATTGAAGTTGATAATTCAAATGGAGAAGGAAACATGAAATGAGCTATTTATTTGTTGTAAATATGGGCTAGGCCCAGGCCCATATGAATCCTGAATCAACTTCAATAAGTGTCCACATAGTGTGAACTCTATTGAGCCCAAATTTAGTCCAGCCCTGCTCTCTTTTACCCTCATCAGACTGCCCGAAGGTGATTCGATCAATTTGATTGGGTTTCACTAACCATGGTAAGCCACTATTACAATGATGTGAACAAAAAAATGGCGCCAAACTGGGGAGCCATTACTTGTCGGCTTGTCACCTCGAAAGCAAAATTGCAATTTTTGGTCTCGATTTCTGTATAATGAAAATTTTCTTCTCTCTTTGTATAAGCACATTAGTGATTTCCCATTTGCTCTCTGGAATCGATTGAAGCACTGGTTTTGGTTATCTGGGTAAATTTGTATTCGTTGAAGCAAAAAAGAAGTGAAAGATATGTGGTTATTCATGTGTCACTCTGAATTTGGAAGAAAGTTTTACACAAAAAAATCGTAGATAGTATCAGCTGCTCTCACGTTTCTCCCACAATATTATTCAAGTACCCCTCAAATCTTAAGAGAACTCCATTTGAGCCTCTGTTTTGAAGCAGAGCAAGACTGTAACAACTCTGTGGTGGCGTTTACCTCATTCAAATAGCAGTTGGTGAGTCCGATCATTTTGTTTTTGTTATTTCGTATAGAGAGTGGCTTCGTTGTGAAACTTGAATAAACTGAACTATTTATGCTGCTCATATTTATATTTGTCTTTAATCCCCATATTTTGAAATGTGACCCATGAAACTTCAGATATCCATTGATTCCTTGGTCCACAACATGGCCAACTTTGTTCTTTTCTATTCACATGAAATGATTTTGCTGGACTATAATATATGATGTGATTTCTGATACTCTACTATATATATATATATATGGCTTGGTTTAAGGATTAAGAAGATTAATTTTTTTTTAGATAATAGAAGTAGACCAAGTTGGTGTTGCATGTATTAGTTTAAACATCACTTCGTTTAGTTAACATTGAACAAAATGATATGGTTTGTTATTGAATAGATTTTATATATGTGTATCCTATTTTATTGATGTTGAATACACATATACGTTTGCACCTAGTTGTATTTCCGTCCAGATCGTTTTCTGACCATTATTGGTATGTTATACTTCCCTGCAAATCTCGTTATGACCAACAATTTATATATATGTTCTGTGGGAATTGTTTGTATGACCATTTTGTACACTGTTTTAATTCTTTGTATGACCGTAAATAGTATCAGTAGGATTGTTTATACATCTATTCGACTAACAATGTCCATTAGGACTTTATTTTATATTCCCAACTTGAAGAATGTTTATGGTCTTTTTCTTTTAATGTTATCAAATTCGTGACAACGCGAACTTTGTGTTCAACCTATCCCGTCTTGGTTATTCTACTTGGTACATAATAATGACAGATTTTACTCTTTCTACAACCCATTTTTGTCTACTACTATATCATGGTTAAATGGTTATATTGTAGCTGAGCTACCATTATAAAGGAAATTTCTCATATTATATAATTTGATATTTATAATTCTCATGCATTTCCATATTTATTGTGCACATTACATATGAAAGCGAATGACTTCTATATTTTCCTGGTTTTGGGTCCATATGTACTGTGTAAGTCGTTGTTATTCAGTTTATTAAATCAATTTGTGATACGATTTTAAATTGCACCGTTGTCTCATCGACTTAATTACTTATGAGTTTTATGCATCGGGAAATTTGTGTTCCCGGATGTTGTCATGTCATTTTGTACCTTAAGGCTTCATCTTTGTTGTTTATGAATCTTTAATCTTCGTGCCATTCCTAACTTTTATTAATGTGTACTTGTGGTTAACTATGAAAGTTTCATCAAACAATGGATGACAATGTGACACCTCGATTAGGCATGGAATTTAAATCATTTGATGAAGCGTATGACTGTTATAATAAGTATGGGCGCATGAGTGGGTTCAGCGCTCGGAAGAGTTATTTACACAGAGCACGACAGATAAGAGTGTCATCGTGCAACGGTGTTTCTTGTGTAGTAAAGAAGGATACCGAATAGAAAGAGAGGTGAAAGGGAAACAACATCGTCCCGAAACTAGAACAGCTGTTTAGCAAGGATGATTGTAAAAAGAGATCATGAAGGACGATTAGTAGTTGACAAATTTGTGGATGAACACAACCATGTTCTTCATGTTGAAGAAGCTGCACATTTGATGCGCCTCCCAGCGTGCAATATCAACTACCCAAGCCACGTAAATAGCAATGGCTGACATTAATCGGAATGGGAACAAGATTGACATATAATTTGATGGGTTTGCAAGCAGGGGGCAATGAAAATCTTGGCTTCACAAAGAAAGATTTGCAAAACTATTTGAATAACAAACGGCAGCGTGATTTGGCATATGGGGATGCCGGGAGCTTGATGCTATACTTAGACAATCAACGAAACTTAAACCCTGCATTTGTGTATTCTGTATAGATGGACAGTGAGGACAAATTGACTAATATATTTTGGGCTGATCCACAGATGCAATGTGATTATCAACTATTTGGTGATGTAGTTGTGTTTGATACTACCTTCGCACAAACAAAGAAAATAGACCATTGGGTGTGTTTGTGGGATTTAATCATCATAGGACTCGGTCGTATTTGGAGCTGCCTTGCTATATGATGAGACCACCGAGTCATTTGTATGGTTATTTCGAACTTTTTTTGGAGTTAATGGTGATAAGAAGGCAATTACAATCTTCATCGACCAGACGCTGCAATGGCGAGGGCACTAACTGAGGTTGCACCTAATACACGCCATGCATTGTGCACTTGGCATCTATTGCAAAATGCAAAGAAACACCATGGATATTTGATGAGTGACAAGTCACAGTTCTTCAAAATTTTGAACAAATGCATATACCATTATACAGAAGTTGATGAATTTGAATATGCATGGACCAATTTAAGAGAAAATCAAGGGGTTCTAAACACTAGTTGGCTAGATAGAACATATGAAATAAGGGAGAAATGGGCATGTTGTTACATGAAGAACTGTTTCACACTAGGTGTGAGGAGCACACAGTTGGCTGAAAGTTTTAATGCTGATTTGAAACAATG
The DNA here is from genome assembly GCF_041222555.1 of Hakea prostrata. Classification (NCBI taxonomy): domain Eukaryota; kingdom Viridiplantae; phylum Streptophyta; class Magnoliopsida; order Proteales; family Proteaceae; genus Hakea; species Hakea prostrata. Next base: position 16,289,866 of record NC_142609.1, on the reverse strand, counting down.
TCTTGGCCGCAAACTTGATCTTCTAAGGTTTATGAGACATTTCCAGGATGTTGTGGACGCAAAACGTGCAAATGAATTGAAAAAGGAATTTGATGCACGTAACGAAGTTCTTGGGGGTGCACATTCGTTGAAACCTATGTTGAATCAAGCTTACCAGCTTATATACTCCAACTATATTCAAAGAGTTTTTGAAGGAGTTTGAGTTGGTGGATAGTCACGCTATCAACAGCCAGAATGTCGCAAATATGTATGTTGAATATGTGATTTTGAAGGCAGATGCGACTGGTTCCTTTATAGGGAAAGCATACAGAGTATTGCGTAATACAGAGACCGAAAGCGTAACATGTAGTTGTAAGAAATTTGAGACTGTTGGGATCTGTTGTGCCCATATGTTAAGAGTGTTCCATTATCTCCAACTCATGTGCATTCCGATAAAATATTTTTTACTGAGATGGAGAAAATCAGCCCGAGATGTGCACCTACTTGACGGGACACGAAGAGAAGGGGATGCAAGGTTTGAGGCTGATGGAGAAGTAAGTTGCTTACAGCGAACTAGGCTAATTACTCCGTCATTTTTGAAAGTCATTAACCAAGCATGTGAAACAAGTTTTGGTTATAACATACTATGTAAGCATCTGAATGGGATTGTCAACGATCTAGAAGATGTAGACGTTCCTTCACATACTGACCATCCCTCCGAAATAAATGGTGAAGCGTACAGAATTTTACAGTTAAAACCAAAACAATCTCAGAAAAGGGGATCCGGAAAAAGAATCAAGCCCTGGCATGAAAAAAGTAAAAAGAAGAGGACTGTCAACCTAGTTGAAGGACAGGGCTCCATACAAGTATCATTGCCAGAGTCTGATTATTTGTCAATGTTTGATGGCTATAACACATGCTCAACTCAGGTAAATTTATTTTATTTTTCAGCCAAACATTGACATTGTTCATATAATTTTACTGAGGTTGCACAATTACTCTTAACTATTTGTGTTGTTGGATTATACAACACTTACCTTCCTCCCAATATTCAGTACAAGTTGGTGTAAGTACTTGATAATTCTTCATCTAAGGTAAATGCATTATTCTATTGCTCATTTATCATTTATCTTAATTTCAAACTTTTTTTTTGCTTCTATTTTGTCGTTGGATTATACAGCACGTACCTTCCTCCCAAAATTCAGTTCAACTTGGTGTAAGTACTGATAATTCTTCATCTAAGGTAAATGCATTAAGTGATAATCTCTCGTTTCTATTGCTCATTTATCTTAATTTCAAACTTATTATTTGCTTCTATTTTGTCGTTGGATTATACAAAGACGTACCTTCCTCCCAAAATTCAGTTCAACTTGGTGTAAGTACTGATAATTCTTCATCTAAGGTAAATGCATTAAGTGATAATCTCTCGTTTCTATTGCTCATTTATCTTAATTTCAAACTTATTATTTGCTTCTATTTTGTCGTTGGATTATACAAAGACGTACCTTCGTCCCAAAATTCAAGATCTGCGTTGGTGACATTTGAGGATGCAAAACGAGTGTCTCATTTTCAGACAATGAGGGACATACATGGGTTTATCATATTCAAACATTTTGTATTCCCCTTTATTTTGTATATGGATAGTGGTAGTACTTTGTATCAAACGATGAGGGACATTATCTGTATCATTCAACTATATTGGTTACAACACAATTTTATTTTGTATATGCATAGTGGTAGTACTTTGTATCAAAGGATGAGGGACAAGATTCCGTATCATTCAAACACACCGTTAAAGCATTCCGATGATCTTTCGACCTGGATTTTTGGTTACATCTTATCCAACTTAGCAATGTGAGCAAAATAAATTTGATATCCAACAAGCTAAAGGAAGCACTCATATTGATTTTAAGATTCTTGATCCATAAAAGATAAGTAGAGTAGAGGAGACATCATGTCATATTGTACCATGTCTCTTCATTGAATAAAGGGGTTGGTTCCCTTTATAAGGGAATCAGCTCATTTGGTCTCTGTGTTCACAGACGAAAGGGGCTGGTTCCCTTTAAAAGGGAACTGCCGCCCGTTCGCCTCGTGTTCATCAGTTAAGGGGCTGGTTCCCTTAAAAAGGGAACCGGCCCATTTCGCCTCTCGTGTTCATCATTTTAAAGGGGCTGGTTCCCTTTAAAAGGGAACGGCCCTGCCGGTCACGACAGGGCCGGCCCTTTAAAAGGAACCGGCCCATCGGTTCATCAAAGGGGCTGGTTCCCTTTAAAAGGGGCCCCCCGGTCACAAAGGGGCTGGTTCCCTTTAAAAGGGAACTGGCCCGTTTCGCCTCTGTGTTCATCAGATTACAGGGGCTGGTTCCCTTTAAAAGGGAACCGGCCCATTTGCTCTCTGTGTTCATCAGACGAAAGGGGCTGGTTCCCTTTAAAAGGGAACTGGCCCGTTTCGCCTCTGTGTTCATCAGATTACAGGGGCTGGTTCCCTTTAAAAGGGAACTGGCCCATTTGCTCTCTGTGTTCATCATTTTAAAAGGGGCTGGTTCCCTTTAAAAGGGAACTGGCCCGTTTTCCCTCTGTGTTCATCAGATTACAGGGGCTGGTTCCCTTTAAAAGGGAACTGGCCCATTTGCGCCTCTGTGTTCATCATTTTAAAGGGGCTGGTTCCCTTTAAAAGGGAACTGGCCCGTTTCGCCTCTGTGTTCATCAGATGAAAGGGGCTGGTTCCCTTTAAAAGGGAACTGGCCCATTTGCTCTCTGTGTTCATCAGACGAAAGGGGCTGGTTCCCTTTAAAAGGCACCAACCGTTTTTATAACTCTCAACACAGAAGTGGAAAATGAAGTGATTATGTTTGAAGTCTTTTTTCAACCCCAGGAGTTTTGATGGAAAGAGGGAGTATCTTATTGATTCCCTTTTCAACGGAAACAACCAGTTTAATTTAACGGATCACAGAGACGAAAGGGGTTAGTTCGTTTAAGAACGGAGCAATGTTAGTGTTAACAACACAAGTTTAAAATAAATTCCATTTCCGAGTTCATGCGTATGAAGAAATAACACAACGCATTTAAGACGAGGAAAAAAATTCCATTTCCGCGTTCACGCGTGTATGACTATAAGCAAAACATACAATTCTTTGGAGAACAGAATTTTATTGCAAATAAAATTGAAAAAATCAGCCAATCTGCTCTGAAATCAGACAAGGTAGTCAAAGTCTCATGTTAATGCACAGTTTCATCACTGCCAAGCATACGAATTACCAAACACCACTTCAACCTGTAACAAACCCCAACCTGCTTAAAATTACTTCATCCATTCCGTATGGGGAGATAAACTCAATCAACCTATCTCATTACATTTAATCTTAGCTTAACAGGAATTTTGGGTGTGTATATGGATGTAATCCATGAATTCCACACATAGTATATTCAAATATCAAAATATAAGAAATATCACACATAGTATATTCAAATATCAAAATATAAGAAATATAAAGAAACAGGAACTGGGAACCTTACAACTTGTTATCTGTCTATTAAATAAGCATTGTTCAAAGGATTGAAACAAAGAATCCCATTCAACAAAACATCCAAATTAAATTTAATCTGAATAGTCAACCTATTCAGATTGTGATGCAGATCCTTCAGCTTCAGCAGGAGGTGGTGAGGAGTCCGAAATATCTGGGATGCCCAGCTTATTGGCGACTTGATCCACGCGCCGAAGAATCTTCCGCAAATGTCTTGAGGTTCGTGATAATTTTTTCTCAACACCCTCAAATTCATCTCGACTCATGTATGGATCAACACCAGCATGTGCTCCTACACCTGGAGGCTGCACTCCTACATCCGCCATCTCAAGATGGAATTTTTTTCCATGGATTTTAACTTCATTGTTCTTCTTCTTATTCTTCCCACTTTCACAATCCTCCCCCTCAAGATCAATCCCATAGGTAGTAAAGATTTGGGTAAGGAGTCGACCATATGGGAGAGCACGATTGTGGGCATCTTTCGCATACTTCATCATTTTGAGAATAATGTACGGCATGTTGAGCTGCCTCCCCTGAATGAATGCAATGGGTGACATAGGCTTCAAAAGAACTCAGCCGTTCACGGTGACCTCTTCGTGGGATAATGTTGTGTTGCACTATGTAAGCAATTGCATGAGGAATTGGTTTCAGGTCCTTCAACTTCACGCGGGTGTTACCCGTGTAGTGAACCATTATATCACTATAAGTCCGACCAACATCAATGAGGTGATCAAACTTCTTCCTAGGCTCCCAAAAATATAATTGTCCTTCACTTGAGACTCCTAGCCTTTCACCCAAACTCACGAATATTCAAGGCAATCTCCACCCCTTTAACATTGGACAGGGCATATAAGTTTCCCTCCTCCTCCTTGAATCTCAAATTGGAATAAAAAACTTTAACCATTGGTAATAACACTTAGGAGGTAACTTAAGTATGTTATCCCACCCAATCTGCTTAAACCTATTTGTTACACCTCCTCTCTGAAAGGAAGGGATGTCTACATCCCTTCCTTCTTCTATACTTTGCTTATTAATCAGACTAAATGACGCTTTTGCTTCGTCATCCACCAAATATGAAGCCTCGCCTTGCTGTTGCTTTTGCTTCCCTTTTTTAGCCCCTTTGGCCTTCTGTTGAGTGGTTGCCTTAGGAGCCATTTTTCAGTGAGACTTATGGTACTTTGGCTGCATAGATGCAACAAAATATATTAGCTAAACAACATATTATTAAGATGAAACTAAAGTATAACAAAACAAATACTAATTATACAGATGAGAGTCATGAGACAACATTAAAGAGAGAACACAAACAATCTAAGCATGAAAAACATTCAGTCTAGACATTAGTTATTCAAAATTGGATGCCAACCATTGGCCTGGATTGAAACCTAGCCCCAACAAGTCATATTATAGACAAACATTTCCACGCCCATGTGCCAAGCATCCACCCACACTCAACACATCACAAACAGAGGGAAATAACCCTCTAATGTTAACACCAAAAATGCTTTAAATGTACAAACCCTACCAAGTTAAAATACAAACCATTAATAAAAAAAGGGGTTTGATCACAAAATTATCAAAGTGAAGTACTTTAAGTTCTAAACATTAACGAATGAAGTGATAAAATATCCACAGATTGCATAACAACATCAGCATTTGAGTATCTTAGACTGAGGACCCACTTCTTCAGCATTCCACATGTTACTAAAGGTACATCACTATAATTTGTAGGTCATAGAACCTTTATTCGCACTTATAATAATCTTAACCTAAGCTAAAGTACATCCACAGCATCATCACCTATCAAAAGCAAATAATAAAGGAAGTCCAAATCACAAAAACAGTATGACAACAAACAACCAAATTATTAAATGCCACAATATCATCAACAATGCTCGTCACCACCATTTTTATTGCTCCCCTGCTGGGAAACCAACTTATGTTTGCCCAATAATGGATGTTATCATTGTTTCAAATATTCTGTTTTCAAAATTTATTCAATAACCTCGTCATTGTAAATGACTTCATTGAGAATTACGACACTCCACTAAATAGTTGTATATCCAAAATAATAAAATGCATTGGTTTGAACAGTGAATATGCTAAAGATAGGATCTTATACGAAGGTATGCATTAACAGAAATCAATTATATTATAGCCATCGACATGAAAGGACTTCATCCAAATAAAAATAATAAAATATGAGTGCATGGGTGATGACCAAGGTCCCTGGGAATGAAAACCACATATATCTCAATATTGTCCTACAGAAGTTGCATCATCAAAAGGTTCAGTCATTTCGCTGAAGGGCAAGATGGCAGGATGAACCGAAATTTCGAACCTTGTTAGTAGCACACATCAAAAGCCTACATCTTTTTTCCCCTCTCTCTCTTGACCTCTTTAATTATGAGGTATGTCCTTGCTAGATGAGCTAATCCCTAGAAGTTGAGACATTTACATGAAGACTTAAATAACTGTAAAATTTTTCCAATGTGCAGAAAGTGATGGAAAGATTTCCAAGTGCCTAATCACAATAAATAAGTCAAGGTTTTGCATCCAACAATCTCAACAGCTTCTTGCTTTGTGCAATACAACGGTTCAACTACACATTCAGTAGGTTGAGAGAAAAGTATTCCCTATAAAACAACACACTCGTTTGGACTGTATTCGAAAAATGCCAAATACAACCAACAAACAACAAAAGAATGGATACAGCCCACAAAGGGGTTTCTTCTTTTTCTGATAGAGTAACAGACAAGGGCCAGAAAGCAAAGATGTCAACCTATACATGAATACATGAAATGCAGTTAAATAGACCCCATAAGGAGGCCATGAATTTACATAATACCAGAATGCGAAAAACAAATACACTGCCCACTGCATACAATTGGATCCCACAAAAGTATGTATATCTGTCCACCCTTGCTTAGAAGTATGCTAACGATTTTGACAACCTCGGTTTCCATGAAAATGACATATTCCAGTGTTCACAATGATGCCTCCCTCTTCTTATTAGGTAATTCAAGGGAGTAAATTTGGAACCGGAATCGACTTTTAAAACAAAAACCAAACCAAATACAATTCAATATAGATTCAGTATCTAAGGCAAAAGCCAAACCGTAAAGTACTAAATTACTTATTCCCTAACCAAACCATGTATAGTGATTTTAAGTAGAACATACCAATATATATATATAAATATTTATAATATATATATATATATATATATATATATATATATATATATATATATATATATATATATATATATATATATATATATATATATATATATATATATATATTATAAATATGGTCTATTAAACTGTATAAACTCCAAATAGAACAAAGAAACCTGTTTATGAATCCAACGGAAGTGTCTTGAAACCAAACCTACTCAACACACTTTTTGTAAATGAATATGCGTGGGTTGGGAGGAGGAGCGGGGTTGTGGGTTAGGCTCAATGGGCATGGTTGGAAAGGATAAACGTCAGCGGAGGGAGGGGTTGGAGGACTGGGACAGGGGGAGACAAGGGGCGCCATTGACAGTAGGCAAGACGGAAGAAGCCCGAGAAGTTAGATAGGGTGTTTGAGAGAGAGAGAAAGGAGGGAGGGGGGAGCAACAATAATCTTGCAGGAACCTTGTCTTGGATCGAGGATTGCGGGGGCGACAAGGCCAACATGATATTCTTCTTTGAGGTGGATGACAAGGGTACAGATGCCAATGGAGCATCTATAACTAGTGCTTCGGTCAAAGACACATCGATGTCTCACAAGGTAGAACTGAGTTCTTCAGAGGGAGAGCTGTAAATTGAAATTGCAATAGATCCTACGAAATAATTAATAGCAATATGGTCTTCCTCAAGGAGAGTAAAGGCCGGTGACTCAGTGGTGTCACAACCTACAAAGAGATAAAAACACTTGTATCGGGGGAATCTGGCAGCAGGGGCGGTGCAATCCGGAATCTGATTGACCTCAGCACTTTGCAATAAACTGTTGTAGTCCAACATTCTGTACAGTACGGTAGAGGGTTGTTTTTAGGGATACGTAGGGAGTCAGCTGAAGAGATAAGGCCCTATGGAGCAATGTCAGAGGGTAGCAGCTAACCATAAGCAATGGTAGAGTGGCCATGCATTGTTTCTAGCCATGGACAATGACTCTGCTGGCATTAACGGTGTCAGTGGCTTCCCCTACTGGACTCTCCGATAGGGAAGGGGTGACAAATAGGCGGGAGATTCCGAGTGGGTCTACAGCAGTGAAGGGAGTGGTTCAGGGAGGTACAGGGAGGGATTAAAGGATTTTACGGGAGGAATGGTTTGTAGTGGCATCAGGGGCCAAGGGACTAGGGAGGAACAGTTAATTGCCAGGCTTTACTAGAGCAAGCAAAAGCGGGGTGGATAAAAGACTTCATAGTAACGACAATGGGGAAGAAGGTTTTCAAAAAGGAATTCTTGGTTGAAGCTCCAACCTTCTTTTTCCTAAATAAGAATAGAGGGAGGCAAAAGTGAGGCGGAAAAGGCTTCCATACTAATTCTCACATACAACAACTTGGGTGGAGCTAATTGTGGCTTTGTGTGAGTGAAATAGAAAATTTTAGACTAATTCAACCACAAGTCGTAGTCATTTAGGAGGTCTAAAAACCACAAACAAATTATATCTGTGAAAATTGTAATCGACTCAACAAAAGACACTGTCAACTGCTTAAACTTAGGTAAAAAAATGAAATCCAGAAAACATAGCAGAAAATCATTAACACACGTATCTCGAATCACACTCGAGAAAAGTAGAAGAACCTCTACAACTTAACAAACTAACATAGACACAAAAGTAACCACTTCTATATTTTGAGAAACCACAGCAGCCGGAAGTGAACAATTTCAAATGAACAAAAAAAAATTAAGAAGAAGCAAAATTCGCACTGAAACAGCAAAGCAAAGGAAATAGAACTTGTTAGGGATAAATTCGCAACTGTAACCGGACCAGAGCAAACCGCTAGAGCTGTTGCCTAGGCGGACGGCTGATTCTTAATGTTGGGGCTTTACATTTTGAAATTAAACACAACTTTGGTTTGTCTTCTCCGCCACGTCAACCTGCTGCTATTCGAGCTTCTCCGCTCTTCCCAAGATATTGACAACGATCGAAGCCTCAAGGACTTGGAGAAGTTCGAGAAGCAGCAGGTTCAGGAACAATAAGAAGCAAAGGAGAAGACGAACCGAATTCCTATTTCATTTCAAAATCAAGATATTGAGAGCAAAAAATTCAGATAGGTGTCCAAGACTGGTGTTCACATTTTTTACCACCTTAGTAACTTAAAGAAAGCACTCATGCATCCTACTGACCAGTTCCTAACCCAGGATGATACAGCTCTATTCCAGTCAAACATTCTACCGACTTCTGAAGCCTGATAAGTTTTCTATTCTTTGGTGGAAGGACACCAAATAATAGCATAGCAGGGAGCAATACAAAGGTGAAAACAAATCCTAAAGATTGCAAAGAGAAGTGAACCACATTCCTTCAACAACATGGTTAAACAAGACACCACATTAAAGAAGAAGAAGAAAAATATCACAAAAGTAAGAGATCTTGGAATACAATATATAACAACTACTACTTGACAAAACAGGTTTGATCACTATCAACTCATATTTAAACATCTGGAGAACGATGGCAATCTGAAGAGTGGTAGGAAAGGGCTCTCATTCAAAGGCTGGCACCATAAAATTTTATTCATAGAAACAACCTAACCGTGTGCATCAACCATACAAAATAGAATTGGCAGCAAATCTCTCAGGTATCTCAGAATAAGCCGATCAGGCTTCTTTCGGAAGGGACCACAATGATGCTCCATTTAAGATGATGCAGAAAATTATCACCGAAAAGGTAATCTGTACTTTCGAACACTTTAAGTTGGCTAATCACATTCAACATGCAAAGCCATCATCGGCAACATAAAACTTCATCAATAATACCAACTCAAACTATCAATTTTATTTTTTTCTCATTAACACTACCAACTTAAATAGATAAACAATATGTAATCATTAAAGTAATGGTTAACTAAAGGAAGGCTGTCATTCCAACATCAATACCCATAAGCTCATTGAATCCCAAAATAGCATTAAACCATAAAATAACAAACAAAATGGTCCAACACAATTTTGATTGTGTGGAAGAGCATCATCTGATTAATTTTTTTAAATCTTACAAATGAATAAAACAGAAAATCAACAACAAACTAAGCCTTATCCCAACTAAATGGGGCCAGCTACATGGATCCTTTCAAAACCAAATAGGGAAAACCTAGGTCCACATAAAGGGAAATAAAATGCAGGAGGAAGAAACACAGTCACAAATCCAGCCACAGGTCACCTATCTTGGGATCCCATGACTCCTCTCAAGTATCTTTTCAAATAAAAATTTCAGTCAACATATCTGAAATTTACATTGCATGAGTAGGTTATTTATAGCCTTCAAAAAGATTATGAGGTTCAAAGTTATATAAAAACCGATTACTCTTCACTTCAAGTTCAAAGTTCATAAAATGGATGTAGATACAGCTCTCCGAGGGATATGAGGTTAACCTTTGGCATTACATGCATGTAGGGGTTGAAACCATGGCAAAGACACTTCAATTCTACTTTGACTTCGGAAATTGCAAGCTGGTACTCTCCTCAAAATGTAGCCAATCAATAGGATTCCATTCATTGGCTACATTCTTTGTGATACAAGATTTCGATGAAATTACAATTAACACGATACTCAAGAATAGAACAACGAACCTCGATAAAACTTTCGGGACATTTACAATAAAGTTGTAACAAGCTGCAATAGATGCTTGTCTCTAAGGAACAGATTGTTATGCTAGTCATGCACAAGTGTTCTTGACATACTTTTAGAAAGGAAATGTGCCACTAACCACACCTATCAAACAACTGACCCAGGGGTAAACTTGTTCAAAACAAGACTTACAATAAATAGATAAACAAATTGCACCAATTAAACCCACTTGAACAAGGTGACAAATGACAACCCAGATACACACAGTCACCCTTCATTATACAAGGTCACCGTTCAAAATAGCAGCTCGAAAAATTTAAACTAACCATTCTCTCTACAGGATTTACCAATTGAAATGAGAACCATTAAGACACACATACCCAAATGCATCAATTTTATGCAGTACACAGAACAACAAAATTAAACCCCTCCACAACCCCACAAAAAGGTAAAACAACAAATACTAAAAGAAACCGACCAAGTTATTACAGAGCATTTTTCAGCTTTAATCAACGACAAAATCGGGTTTCGACCACATCATCAGGAATTTCCTTGGTAAGGGTTTTAAGAGTTGGTTATTACCTTTTGAACGAAGAATCGCAGAGACGAGACGAGACGAGACAATAACGACGCCCCTTCGATTTCTCAAAATCGCAGCTGGAGCTTCTCCTCTTCTTCTTCGTTCTCAACTGCCACTTCTTCTCCTCTGCTTCTTCTTCTTCTTCGTTCTCAACTAACGACACCCCTTTGATTTCTTCTCCACCTTGGTACGGTTGCTTCAGATTAGCCAAAAACGAAAACACAAAGGGGTCTTCTTCTTCTTCTCTCCTGCGATTTCTTCTCCAGCTTGGTAAGGTCTGCTTCAGATTAGCCAACAACGAAAACACAAATGAAAATGAAATGGGCGGGGTGGTTTAGAACAGGGGTTTGTTTCGTAAATTTCAAAAGAATTTGAACTGGTTGTATATACGGTTACTGTACAACCGTATATACGTATAGACTGGTAGTATGTAATACACCATTAATAAGATATACTATACCCAGTCGAACCGCCCAGATGGACCGGTTGGTTTGCATCAGACCGAACCGAACAGATCGAACTCTGTTCACACACTTAATGAGGTGGGTAATGGGTTTTTTTGATTTTTTAATGGGGAGGATGATCTGAGCCGTCCAATTAGATCGGACGGCTCGCTCCACCGTAGTGCGCATTTATTACGCACTACAGAAGCAAAATTGGTTTACAGCAGGTTAGTGGTTGTTGTCCAATTGGATGCTGCCATCTGTCTGCTCTTCATTTGGATCCCCTGCAGCAGCTGTAGGTGGTATTGCGTACTCCCTCTTCTTCCTTCACTTGTATACCTTGATTATTAGGGGCCTATCAAAGTCCAAGTTTCCCACTACTAAATATTGCACAATGACCTTAAACCAGGAACTATGTACCCGAAATACATCCTTGGTAATTCTTTACCAAGTTTGTACTCTCTCATCACATTTCTGTAACTGTGCATCTGATATCCAGTAGAAATTCTACAGACCTCTACAGGTGTAGACTGATCTCGAATATGTTAGTAATCATCTGGTATCAGATTTCCAGTTAAGTTGAGCTAGGTAGTATCATGTTATCACAAATATAAATAATAAAAAATAAATAAAAATGAGAAATATGAAATATGCCTTTGATCAAATTAGCAGCTTACAGTGCAACAAGTACCCTATACTTTTATCAAAATAATACCTAAGACCACTCTTTATTGGATGAGACAGTTCTATGAGAGAAGAAGATACTCATGTCAAGTTCGATTAATAATTTAAGGTCAGTAAAACTGAAGGATTTCAATCAATTGCATATTGGCTGTCCAGATCTAGTTTAATAAATACTGATGCAGATGTTAATCCTGATAAAATTTGTTCATTGACAACTCTCCATGAAAGAAGGGAAGGACACCCTTTAGTTAACATCCGGTCGTGTTGATACAGCTTCTCTGCGCACCATTCAATTATTAATCCTAAAACAAATGTCATTTTATGTAACATCTTGTATTATTTTTTCCTTGCTTCAACAGAATTAGTTTCTAAAATGTTATGACGGCTTTCAGGTTGAAGGAATTCCTGTTATGAGTAAAGGCATACTCCCATGCCTATGGAGGGCACCAACAGATAATGACAAGGGGGGAGGGTCGAGTAGCTACGCTTCCAAGTGGAAGGCTGCCGCACTTGATAATATTCTCTTTCATACTGAAAGGTGTAATTTACAGAAAATTAATGATCATATGGCGGAAGTCACGGTGGTCTATCTTGGTATCCCAAAGAGTCAGGAAGACACTTCTGAATCTGAAATATCGAAAGCCATTTGTAAGTTTGAAATGACTTACACCATATATGGTAGTGGAGATGCGATAGTGGATTGCAAAGCAGAGCCAAGATCTGATCTGCCACCTTTGCCACGCTTTGGAGTTGAATATCACGTAGACAAATCATTGGACCAGATAAATTGGTATGGAAGAGGGCCATTTGAATGCTATCCTGATAGAAAAGAAGCTGCCCACGTAGGGGTATATCAGCAAAATGTGAATGACATGCATGTTTCGTACATAGTTCCTGGAGAATGTTCAGGTCGAGCAGATGTCAGATGGGCAGCATTTCAAAACAAGAATGGTGTTGGAATTTTTTCATCCATTTATGGAAGTTCTCCACCTATGCAGCTGAGCTTGATAGGGCAACACACAACGAAAAACTTGTCAAGGGAAACGACATTGAGGTATTATCTTTTTTCTATTCAGTGATCTGCATTTTGAGTTCTGCATCATTTTGGTAGACGTATTTTTGAATGTTTGGATTAAGAATGACCACTAGGTTTGATGCGCTAAGTTGCCAAGTTCTTTATTTTCTACGGCACTCGTTGGTGTTATGACACTGTAATGTTGCAGGTGCATCTTGACCATAAGCACATGAGCTTGGCGGGGGATGACAGTTGGTCCCCTTGTGTCCATGATAAGTATCTAGTTCCTCCGGTGCCCTACTCGTTCTCTTTGAGGTTGTCCCCGATTACCACTGGCAAATCTTGTTTTGACATGTACGAATCCCAGCTTCCAAATTGATTGCTGTTATTTACAATTTTCTTGAAAGAAGATAGTAGGTTTTTCAAGAATTTCCATGGCTGGTATTGGAGGTTTAGTAGTTTTGACTGGATCTTCGACCACCAACTGACGTTGTTATCTTGACAATGGTCTATTAGTTTTGTAATTGAACCCTTCACTTCAATCACATACTATTTTTGAAAGAAGAAAATGCATTGCATAGAACGGTAATGGTGCTTTAATCCGGAGGTACCTTTCCTCCAGATGATGTTATGATGTTGACAGATTCAGTTGTTCAGTTATTGAATCTTCACTTTGAACAGTTTTCTTTGGTTTCATGCTTTGTAGAATATGTCTTGGCTGTTAGCCCTGCCTTTGAAAATCTTAAACGTTATGCAATATCAAGATTTTAAGTTCTAAATGGGAATAACAAAAAGCATCCCATATGAACTCCTAGTGTATTAGGGGTGCAAGTTTGGCCCTGACGGTCCTAACCTTACCTGAGCTTGCCCTGAACCCAAATAGGGCTCGGTTTCAAGATTTTGGCCCTCAAGGTGGCAGGTCAGGGCCAAAATATTCTAGCCCTAATTAGGGCCAATGGTGGGCTTGGGATTATTCTTTGGCCTATCGGGCCCATTCCGACCCGTCCCTAACCGTGGCCTGATTTGGCCTTATTGGCCATAATCTTGATGTCAATTTCGTCCTTAATCTTAATCATCATCCTATCTTTAATTTTTACCCTGATCTTCATATTAACTTTGATATAAGTCTCTATCTTGACCTTGAATCATTTTGATCATATTAAACAACGAGTTCACTTTTTATATTATTTTTTAAAGTAATTTTTTATTTGGACCCCTTGAAGTTCGACCTAAGTCATGTAATTCCCAAAAATATTGACATCTTTCATTTACATCCAATGTGGGATCTTAAAAAACTTATCAAGGACGGATGGTTATGTTTGTAATTAAAATACCATTTTATTTTATTTTTTTATTATAACCGTTGATTTACCTGTTAATAAAGTTTTGAATGAGATTATTTTTTGTTGAAAAGGGATATTAATTTATAGAACAATGGTGAATGAAAACATATTTTGTCAAGGATAGGGCCAACCTGTCCTAACGCGGCTTAGGATTCCAAGCATTTTAAAGTCGAGGACAGAGGCTCCTTTCAAACATAACATTCACCACGGCATGGGAAAGGGCAGGAATGAATGTTGGGAGGCTATTTCAGATTATACTAAAACTCAGGAGGATTTTGTGAACCCTAATTCTGTCTTCAAGAAGACAATAGATTAATTATCAATTTATCTTAAGCCAACAATGCTCCTCTAATTTTTTTTATATATAAATTAAGAAGAAAACTTTATTGAGATAACAAAGCATCTTGTCTCTTTAATTTATTTATTTATTTTTTTTTTTTTTTTGATGATATTGTTTTGGTACATGAGACAAAAATAGGGATAAATTTCAAGTCAAAATTATGGGAATCAATGTTGGCATCAAAAGGTTATAGGATAAGTAGAATCAAACACCGGAGGGGTATTTGATATGTAACTTTGATTATACTAAGATGGATATTGACATGTGGTGGTGAAATTTGATGCAAAGGACACAAATATCATAAACAAAGTGACAGAGAATAATTTTACAAAAAGTTAAAATTTAATTAATGAAGTTAAGATCTGCATTGGAAAATTTGTGGGATCGACGGATTCCTCTAGAAGTCAAAAGAAAATATCATAGATGGCCATGTAAAACACAAGTAAAATTAGTATCCGAGATAGATGAGGGCAATACTACAATACTAAGACAACGAACTAATGAATGGAATTGATTAGAAAGCACCTTCTAAGTGAAAAGCTACAAAAACCATTTGAGGTTGCATGGCATGTTCAAGAGAAGCCTAAAGATGCTTCTATACATAGGAGTGATATAAACTAAATTGAAGAAACTAACAGAGTGCGTGTATACTTATGGGAAAAAAGATGTGCTTGAGACCTTGTATCCGATATAACCTTGAATAAAGCTAGAAATTTATTAAAGTACGTGTCAAACTTTATCACCAAGCGTTTGTAGTCCAACGGTTAGGATAATTGCCTTCCAAGCAATAGACCCGGGTTCGACTCCCGGCAGACGCATTAATATTTTCTAAAAATTATTTTCACCCCTGCAAATGCATGGATAATTTTCACCTTTCAGGGGGGGGTCCCCCCGGGCGGGGCGGGGCCACGGGGGGGGGGGGGCGGGGGGGGCGCGCGGTTGTGGGGGGGGGGGCGGGGGGGGCCCCCCCCGGGGGGGGGGGGGGGGCGCGCGGGGGCGGGCGGGGTTTGTGGGGGGTGGCTTTTCTACCCACATCTCTACTTCCATATGGAGAAAGATGGGCTTACCATGTTCCATCAATAGCACCTAACCTATGCCAATTTTGGCGGACCGTGCTCAACCCCGGTGAACTCATGCGGTTCCGACGTGCCCAGAGGCCAACCTCTCCCGACAATTGGAGAAGGAGAAAGCCATTCCTACGGGCCTGGAACTGTGATGAATGTTGTAAGAATTTCGGGCTAGGGCCTGAGAGTGTACATCTAGGTGCGGAATGTCTTCCCGGTTAGACCGTTGACTTCAAGTTTCATTGGTCAGCCGTATGAGTGGGCAACAATAAGAATAGGCCTTTACAGATTTCCATTCAAATGCTTGAATTTTTTTTTTTTGTTGATAAAAAATAGATACAATAATCATAAAGAGATAGTTTTAGTTTTCCCCTTCCAGTCTTTGTCCTTCCACTTGTTTCACACCCTTGATTCTTGCTTCGCTTATTGCCAATTCTGCTAAATTAGAGACAATCTTCAGAATTTCTTGTTCTTCAGAGAACACAATAGGAAGCCCCTCTATTCTGGTTGCTATGAAAAGGAGGTCCTGGAAAGCTTCAATAGACCATGGCACGTGTCGTGTTGGTAGCAGTTCTTTGATTTGTTTGCAGTTCGTCCATATTTGGTTGATTTTCAGAGAATTGTTATCAGCCCATCGTATTCCAATTGCTAATCCTTCTGGCAATGTTGTAGTTGTTGTTGACAGAATAAAAATTTAGGCATTTCATTAATTTTAATGAAATGCCTTTTTTATTCTGTCGTTTGCAGATTTCCAAATACTTATATCCATTTGATCACCATATCGCAAGTTGCTTATTTGATAAGATTAACATTGTTAGTAAATATTAAGGAATAGAATATGTTTCTGTAAATAGCCATGGAGCTATCATAGTCTGAACTACACTTTATATATAAATATATGATGGACCTGTTTTAAAAGGTATCATCAAATTTACTCAAATATGCTATCAGTCGCTTGGGTTTTGACTCTGGTTCATACAAAATTTTATCTTGGTTCGCGATATGGTTCGGTTTTCTTGAAAACAAGAAAAAATAAAATAATTATTTCTTGACTACCCTTCTTGACCGTGTGACAACATTTGACACGTTTCTTGAATCAAGAATCTGGTATTGCTTTTCTAAGAACTGGAGTTTTCTTTCTTGAACTTGGTTTCTCAACAGAGCGATGGAACTGTAGTTTCTTGATTGCTTCTTAGATCTATGTTCTTCTTCTTCTCGGATCTATGTTCGTTTTGGTGTTCCTGGTTTGAGTTTCTGGTGTGTTAAAAATCTGCAGTTTTTGGTGTTTGAAGCCTGTGTTTCTGGTTACAGATTTGGTGTATTTCTGCAGTTCGCTTTAGATTTCTTCAGTTCGTTACAAATTTGGTGTGTTTTTGCACAGATTTGGTGTGTTTCTTCAGATTTCTTCGGTTGCAGATGTGATTTGTGGTTTCAGATCTGAGTTTTACAAACTCTGTTTTAGATTTGGTTCTCTGCGCTCCGAGTTCTAAGTTTTTCAGATCAGATTGTGACGAACCAGCAGCTGATCTTGCTAGCGGCGAATAAGTCACTTGTGAACTTTGTTTTGTGACTTTTGATTCAAAAAGTTTGAGAACAAGATTACACTATCTCTGCAATTTGAGATTCTTCTTGTCAAGATCTCACAAGATTTGTGATTCATGGCGTCAGATTCTTCTACATCTGATGTGCAACCTTCGGATTCATCTTCTTCTTATTCATTTTCAAACGTCCATTATTTGTCTGTCAAGCTTTCTGGAGAGAATTATTTGATATGGTGTTCTCAATTTCTGCCTTTGTTAAACACCACTGGTTTCATGTCTCTCGTTGATGGAACAAATTCTCGACCTGATCCGTTTCTTGATTCTGACTCCACTTCTCCAAGACCAAATCCTGCATTCTTTACTTGGCACAAACAAGATCAGCTACTGTTGAGTTGGCTTCTTTCCTCCCTCACTGACTCTGTTCATTCCGAAGTGGTTGGCTTGAAGACTTCTTTTGAGGTATGGAATGCGTTGATGGCTACCTATGCCTCTTCGTCTCAAGCAAGAGTGATGCAGCTTCAGCTTCAATTGCATAATATAAAGAAGGGAGTTGATTCCATGAATGAATACCTTCTGAAGGTCAAGAAAATTTCTGATACTTTGGCCCTTGCATCTGCTCCAATTTCTGAGTCAAAGCTCGTGTTGTTTATTCTTGGAGGCCTAGGGTCTGAGTACCAGTCATTTGTTACCTCAATTACTACTCGTACTGCTCCTATTAAGCTTCCTGGTCTTCAAGGTCTATTGTTTTGTGAGGAAATCAGATTGGCTTCTGCATTGCAAGATCTCACTAACATCATAGTACAGACAACAAATATTTCTCAATCTCAGTACTCTCGACCAAATTTCTCTCGGAATTTCTCTGCTAGTCGTAGCTCTGGCCGATTTGCTGGTAGAGGAGGTCGTGGTGGTGGCCGATTCTCTCTCTCTCTTGTCAGATTTGTGACCGACTAGGTCACACAGCTAAAAATTGTTATCATCTTCCAAGATTTGCTAGGTCTACTCAGAGGTTTGCCACACCTTCATCTTCTGGTGGTCAGTATCGGATGCCTTAGGCTCATTTTGCTAGTGCTCCAACTAGTACCTCTCACTGGTTACCTGACTCGAGTGCCTCACATCATATTACTCCACACTTGGGTGTCATAAGCTCTCCAGCTGAGTACATTGGAAATGAACAAGTTCAAATTGGCAATGGAACAAGTCTGTCCATTCATCATGTTGGTAATTCCAAAATTTCAGTTTCTAAATCTCCATTTCATTTGTTTGACATTTTGCATGTTCCTGCTGCTTCTTATAATCTGTTATCTGTGACTAAATTCACACCTGATAATCCTGTATTTTTTGAATTTCATGATACTTGTTTTCAATCAAGGATCGCTCCTCGGGCAATATCCTAGTGATCCGGCCCCTTAAAAATGGTGTGTATCAACTTCCGTTAGACAGTTCTGTTGCTGCTTCTTCTTCTATTTCTGCTTTTACTGCTGTTAGAGCTTCTCATGATGTTTAGCATATGCGATTAGGGCATGCTAATACAAATACTGTTAGTCGCATTTTATCTCAATTTAATCTTCCTTCTGTTGGTGTTAAATCACAATTTGTATGTGCACCTTGTTAATATGGAAAGTGTCATAAACTACCATTTCTTTCGTGTACTACACATACAAATGCACCTCTTCAACTTGTGTTTTCTGATATGTGGGGTCCTGCCCATGAGGTTTCTAATGATGGACATAGATTTTATGTTTCATTTGTGGATGACTTTACTAGATTTACATGGTTGTATCCACTTTCTTATAAATCTCAAGCTTTGCAAGTCTTTCAAATGTTTAAACTCTTTGTTGAAAAACAATTTTCTACTCCCATTCTTGCCTTTCAATCTGATTGAGGTGGGGAGTATCGCACTTTTTCTACATTCCTTGAGAGTTGTGGAATTTCTCATCGCTTATCTTGTCCACATACATCTGAACAAAACGGTAGGGTTGAGCGAAAACATCATCAAATTGTTGAAATGGGTTTATCTTTGCTTGCTCACTCTGGTATGCCTATGCGTTTTTGGGTGGATGCATTCTCTACTGCTGTGTTTATTCTAAATAGGCTACCAACTGCAGCTTTGAATTTTGCCTCTCCTTTTTCCTCTTTGTTTAAACGTCATCCTGACTATACTTTTCTTAAGACATTTGGCTGTTGTTGTTACCCACTGTTGAGGCCATTCCATAAACATAAATTAGATTTTCGTTCAGCTGCTTGTGTGTTTATTGGATATAGTACTCGCCATCATGGGTATAGGTGTTTGCAACTTTCTACTGAGAAGATTTTTGTATCTCGTCATGTAGTCTTTGATGAGATTTTGTTTCCCTTCCGGTCTACTTCTTTGGTTCCTGCTTCTCCCTCTTCATCTTCTTCTACTTTTCCTTTGTTATTACCAACTACATTGTCTACCAATTTTGATGTTTCAAAGACAGGTTCTAGAGGTTCCATGGAGCTATTGGATGGCTGTTCAAGTGTTAGAATTGGTACACCTATTGTTGATCCTCTTGATTCAGCTCTTGCTCTTCTTGCTGGTTCTCGACGCATCGATCAAAACATTACTTTGGGATCAACTACTGCTGTTCCTAATGCTGTTACCGCTGGTGCACATATTCAATTTGAAAATGTTATTTCTTCAACAGAAAATTTGATTCATTTTGGTACTGTAACCACGGTACAACATGTCGCCGACATTTCGCAATATGTCGGCGAAAATTCGGTAAGTTGCTTAAGGGCGACATGAAACCTACCATCGAAACGACATATACCAAAAGTCGCCAAAAATTCAGCGACAAATCGGCTAATATCGGCGACTCAGTGAAATGTCCGCAAGAATCGCCGTTATCCTGCATTTTCAGGCGAACAGTTCTATGCTCCAGGCTCGTACGTGGACAGTGAACGGAACTCGTCTCACTCTTTCTCTTCAAACGTCACTGGAGCTGATAATATGCTGTTGCAGCCAATGGATTCTTCGTCTTCGTGCTCTCCATCTTCCGTTTTCAGTCTCGACCCATCACGGTTCCAAGACCGAGCATTGGTCCCTCGTTGGGCGTTGAAAACCCCAAGGAAGCACATCGGCGAGAAGGTCTCTCGCTGCAAAACTTCTGCAGAAATCTGCGACTCATCTTCGGCCATCGCTGCAAAAATCTGCAGAAATCTGCAACTCATCCATCTCCAGCCATCTCTTTCTCTCTCGTTGCAAAAATCTGCATCTCCAGCCATCTCTTTCTCTCTCGTTGCAAAAATCTGCAGCTCCAGCGATCTCGATCTCTCCGTCTTCCGGTTTCAGTCTCGACCCATCACGATTCTGAGACCGAGCACTTGGTCCCTCTCGTTGACCGTGGAAAACCCCAAGGAAGCACATCGGCGGGAAGGTCTCTCGCTGCAAAAATTCTGCAAAAATCTGCGACTCATCTTCGGCCATCGCTGCAAAAATCTGCAGAAATCTGCAACTCATCCATTTGTAGCCATCTCTTTCTCTCTCGTTGCAAAAAATCTGCACCTCCAGCGATCTCGATCTCTCTGGCTGCAAAAGCAAACCTCGCTACAAAACTCCATCTATTTCTCTCTCTCTCTCTCCATATCTCTCTCTTCTCTCTGCTCTCCAACCAAACTCGAAAGAACGAAGCCATTAAGTTACTTTTAACCTTTTTAAATGTCAGTGATATTTCACCGACATTTCGGGATTTCGGTGGTTTCGCCGACCACCGACACCCGACTTAAAACCGACTTTTCGAACCTTGTCTATAACTAATAAGGACACTAGTTACAAGGACACTGGACTTTTTGATTCAGCAAAGTGTTTAAATCGTTTACATGGGCAATTAGTTTCTATGGATTTAAATGGGCATACTACTTCTAGTGTTTTAAATGGATCTGTTGTTCCAAGTGTAATAAATGGGCCTGCTGCTACTAGTATGTTACATGGGCCTACTGCTTCTAGTGATTTAAATGGGTCTGTTGTTCCTAGTGTTATAAATGGGCCTGTTGCTACTAGTATTTTAAATAGGCCTATTGCTTCTAGTGATTTAAATGGGTCTGCTGTTCCTATTGTTATAAATGGGCTTGTTGCTCATACTCCAGGGGCTTTAAATGATAATTCTTTTAGTCCAACTCATTTACATGAACAGAATACACTTGGGCAGCATTTCACTCAATCACATTTATCTCCTACACATGATTTGGTTGATAGTCATCCGTTGCTCAATGAGTTGCCACTTCCCTCAATAAGTCAATCTACTCATCATCACATTGTTTTGCCCAGATCTCATCCAATGGTGACTCGATCTCAGGTTGGACTTGTATCCCTAAAATTCCTAAGAGCTTCTATGCCACTAGATACCCACTTCTTTTGGCTTTATTAGCTGTTGGATCTTCCGATTTGGAGCCTACTTGCTATAGTCAAGCTTCCAAATTTTCCGTATGGCGACTTGCAATGGACAATGAATTTAATGCTCTCCTTGGAAACAAGACTTGGATTCTCACACCCTCACCCTTGGATAGAAGGGTTATTGGTTGCAAGTGGTTATTTCGCATCAAAAGGAAATCAGATGGGACCATTGAATGTCACAAAGCTCGTTTAGTTGCCAAAGGCTACACATAGGAATATGGGCTAGATTATGAAGAGACTTTTAGTCCCGTTATCAAACCCACAACTATCCGTATCATCCTCACCTTAGCTGTCTCCAAACACTGGCTTGTTAGACAACTTGATGTAAATAATGCCTTTCTTCATGGCGCTCTCGAAGAGGATGTTTATATGCATCAATCACTTGGTTATGTGGATACTCGGTATCCCTCATATGTATGCAAACTACAGAGATCTCTCTATGGGCTCAAGCAAGCACCCAGAGCATGGTTTCATCGTCTTAGCTCTATCTTGTTACTCTTGGGTTTACGGGATCTAAGACTGACTCGTCTCTTTTCATTCATCATCACTAATCTGATCAGCCTCTTTATGTGTTGATATATGTTGATGATATTTTGGTCACTGGACCCTCTTCATCGGCCATTGAGTCCTTATTAAGCTCACTCTCTTCAGAGTTTGCTCTCAAAGATTTGGGCTCTGCACGGTTTTTCTTGGGTGTTGAGATGATTCCTATGCCCACTGGTATTTTTCTATCTCAACAGAAGTATATCTATAGTCTCTTGACTAAAACCGGATTGACTGATGTCAAACTAATTTCCACTTCAATGACACCTGCTCACCATTTGTCAAGTTTGAGTGGCAAACCCTTATTGGATGCCACACTTTATCGAAGTCTTGTTGGTGGGCTCCAGTATGTAACCCTTACAAGGCCTGATATTGGTTTTTCTGTTAACAAATTATGTCAGTTCCTCTCCTCTCCCACTGAGGATCATTGGGTTGCTTTAAAGAGGTTACTTCGGTATCTCAAGGGTACTATTCTGTTTGGCTTGCATATTACACCCTCTTCCACCTTGTCTCTAGAGGCTTACTCTGATAAAGATTGGGCAGGTTGTCCTAATGATCGTAAGTCTCATGGTGGTTATTGTCACATCCACCCAGCCGGTACCCTATCTGGCATACCCGGGAATGTGATCCACAGTCCAAGGATCAAGCATCGAGGGACCATGCCTCCCACATACGCGATAACACAATCATGAACAATAATAATCAAGGTAAAAGCAACAAATAATAGATATCATGAATAAGATAAGATCAACTAATCAAAGTGCGGAAATAAATAATACCAAGTGTATAAGTGAAATCATGAGAATGAGAAAATGAGTAAAAGTCACTCTCTCAAGGCAGCGGAAAAGTAGTTAAATCAAGTTAAGTTACAATCCATGTTTAAAGAGTAACTCAAAGAAAGTTAATTACATATCCAAAAGTTTAACAATAATCCAAGGAAATGGGGCACTAAGCAAATGTTTCTTCTATCCTAATGATCGTCTCCTCGTAGGTGTGGACGAAGAAAGCCCAGCACGGCTGCTCCCTCACCAAAGTGGGGCTAACCCTGGTACGCAGAATAATCCTCTTCGGCACCATAACTTTGATATTCACCGTAGCTACCACTCGGAGGGTAGTATGAGAGATCAAAGTCCATCTCGTAGAATGTGCCATCAGAATCTTCAATACTTGCGGGAAAATCTAACAACATTTGCACAAAAGGAATGAGTTCAAAAGAACTCAGCAAGGCAGTTATATATTCCATAATTTAAAATCATACAAATACAGATAATAACATAATGCAATGTGATATGAGACATATGATGCAAATATGATTCTAACTCTATGAATGCTAGTCTCTATGGTAGACATGCTTTATAGCACCATACTTCTTTGGGTCGTCAGTCACTCTCCCTCAACCAATTCCGTATCTTGGGACTGCCGTGGTAATTGGGTAAAGTCCTCTCAACCATGGTAGGGGATTCGATCACCACTCTCTCACATCACCATTTGGTCTAAGTATTGGCACATGTCAAGGTAAAGCCTAGCCCAATGCAAGTCATCTACTCAGTCGTATCAACTCAGATCCAGATACGTCCATTCCTCGCCCCAGGCGATCCTTTCCGGTATCCTTCACACTAGAGTCAGCGTAATCCCGAATTACGGACTCATCAACCCTATTGGTCATCCACAAATAGTAAAAGGGAAGCTCTCATGTCCTCTCACGGGTTGGTTACCGGTCTTGAGCGCCCGTGAGCCCAAGTCTAGCTATTTGCAACCCTACCAATAAATGGCCCCTTTCGGGTATTCGTAGCATGGTTTATGTCCTCCCCCGGGTTGGTTACCGGTCTTGAGCGCCCATCAAACCATACACTACCACGGGTCATTCGGTCTCAATGCCTTTCCGATTCGGGTCTGACACGACAAGGACAATCCTAGCCGCACAACTAGACAATCCTATGTATGTCATCCAATAACCCGGGAAAGTGTCGATAGGCACCTTCGGAGAACATCCCATACTATTCCCTCTGATGCCCAATGACAGAAATGTCAATAGGACATTCCCCAATCCCAAGTTATACCTAGGCAATCACATACCCAAGTCCATCATATCTCATACATTCGATACATCATCATGATAAAAGTTAAATTATAACATCGAATTGATCCATCATGAATACAAGTAACAAGAGTAATAATCATTATGACAAGAGTATATGAATCGCAATACTACTGTTCTAAAACATGTATAGCAGTCCTATAATAATCAAAAGCAATCAAGAGATTATGTTCACTAAGTATAATCACCAAGGCATAAGTTCACAACCTATGTGTTTATGGAGATAACCATCCTTACGTTAGGTTGAGTTGATGATGAATCAAGAATTACCAAGGAATGATCCAAAAGTAGTGTTAAGACCCTAAACAAACATAAATAAGAGGTTAGAGGAGAAATCAGGAAGATTGGATGTCGAACGGGTCAAAACTGGCTAAGGTTGCTGTCAACAACAAGTTTGGTCGATGGTCCTTGGTCGATGGCATAGACCAAAGAGGATCGACCAAAATGTCTTCGGGGCTACATAATGGGTTTTGGGGATTTTGGTCCGAAATTGGTCTTCCGAGGTTCAGATCGATCCGGAACTTGGAGGGATGCTTAAGAACAGTATGAGGACACTAAAAATCAAGGAATTAACATAATCTAATGGTCTAAATAGAAAGCCCCAAATTGAGCTATTAAGTTCAAGAGACAAGCATCATATCATGAGTTGGAATTGATTGCATTGACATTGAAAAGGCATGCATTAGCTAAGGAAACTTATAGGAACTTGATTAGGATCATATGCTAGTGATAAACATGTACATAGCACACTATATACCTCAGTTTTGTACAAGAAGGCATGATGTTAAGAATAAAATCAAAGAATGTATATGCAAGGATTGCAATGGGGGCATAGCATCAATAGACAAGTGAGAGGATCGTAGGTTAAACAAGAATGGACACTTAGAGTGATGGTTGTAAGGTTGCAGCACCATCTCCAAGGTCTCAACAGCAAAAGAGGGATAGGAAAGAATAGAAAAGAATAGAATAGAGAGTGGAAGTGATGAATCATACCTTGTAGTTGTTGATAGAGACAAGGGAACAATGATTCACAATGAGTTTTGGGTGGGATCTTCTTCACAAGTGCCTAGGAGGTGCTTTGGGAAGCTCTCCCCACGTTCTCAGGAGTGATAATGATTGCAATAGGGCTCAAAACACGAGGCTAGTATAAATAGAATAGGGAATATTCCAAGAATCATTAACTTATCTGTCTGGAAAACTTTGGTCGATGGTCCTTGGTCGATGGCATCGACCAAAGAGGATCGACCAAAATATAATTCAACAGAAAAACAGATTTAGTTCAGCAACTTCGGACAGGGACTTGAGAGGCTATACAGGGTCAAATTGAATGGGGGTTTTCTCCTACAATTCAATCAAGGAGTCTAGTTTTGGAGAATACCTTCGGATTGTGCACGGGAGTCCATTAGGTACTTCAACTAAATCATTCTTCTCCGATGCGCAGATTCTCACTAAACACCGACAATGTACTCAAGTAAGGGGTATCATCGTCAATGTCCATGGGCTCGGTCTCCGACTCATAATTATCAATCAAAAGGGTCCACAAGTCTCTTCTACCACAACTTCGAGTCTTCGGACCTAAAAACAACAGTGGATCCGGGTTAGGGTCAGGGTTAGGATAGGGCTGGATTTTACAGTTATCTTATCTTTTTGGGCTCTAGTTTGGTATCTTGGCAATCTCGCAAGCAGACTATTGTTGCTCGTTTTAGTACTGAGAGTGAATACGTGCTCTTGCCAGTGCCACCACAGAGTTAACTTGGGTTCAATCCCTTCTATCTGAGTTGGGCATCTTGTTACCTTCTTCCCCTGTTCTCTAATGTGATAATATTGGGGCGACCTACCACTCTACAAATCTGGTTTTTCATGCCAGAACGAAGCATATTGAGATTGATTTTCATTTTGTACGTGATCGTGTGGCCAAGGAGTTATTGGTTCGGTATATTTCTACAACTGACCAGCTAGCTGATATCTTTACAAAGAGTCTTTCATCTCCTCGGTTCTCTTTACTTCGTTCCAAACTCAAGGTCCTTGAAGGGCCCTTGACTTTGAGGGAGGGTATTAAGGAATAGAATATGTTTCTGTAAATAGCCATGGAGCTATCATAGTCTGAACTACACTTTATATATAAATATATGATGGACCTGTTTTAAAAGGTATCATCAAATTTACTCAAATAGTGAAGTGGTCATAGTTTAATTTTGTGGTATATAATATAGTACTTTCTTCCCCAATATACAAAAATTGTCTGATGTAAAAAAAGTTTTCCAACGAATTATAAGATTCAGTTACATGTAGGGGTGTAAATAGATAACTAAATCCGCTCTTGAATTCGCATCCATTTAGCAGTATCTGACTCTGTTCGATTACTAATAGAATGCGAATATGGTATGCCCCTTTTCTACCGACTATTATTTGTCCAATTAAATTACTTATTTGGATTTATTTTTCTTATTTTTATAATTTTTTACTTGAGATAGGTGACTATTTTTCTAGTTTTTCTACTAACATAACTACCAAAGTTGTTAAATTCTTAAATTTCAAACCTAATCCTTACAAATAAAGTGGTAAAGTTGTCAACAGATAGTCAAAAACTCGTAATATATCTGTATTCATGCTTGTTTATAAGAATTTACTTAAGAAAATAACTATCTGATTATCATCCGAATCCGACTGAATCCATCCGAAAACCGATAGGATATTATCCGAATCCATCCGAATAAAATAGGATGTAGATATGGTATTACCACTATCCGATCCGTTTACACCCCAAATCACATGGAATATTTTAACCTAAGGACATTCCTTGGATTTATCATCTTAGATTAGAATACATCACGTGACTAAATCCCGTAATTTAGATTTATCATCTTAGCTTAGAATACGTTACGTGACTAAATCCTGTAATTCTTTGACCATTCATTGGGAGAGTCCTTTCACATAAAAGATCTAAACTCACATCCATCCTGCGTTCCAAATGCATTAGGGTATGATAAAGAAAAATGACTTTAAATAATACAATATCATTTGATGTACATAAATTATGCATTAGAAGTTGAGAAGATTTAACATTAAATATCAGAGATATAAATGATTTAGGTTTCCTAAAGGTGTAAGGTTAAGGTGTGTACCTTTATCTTTCCATCTATAACTTATTAGTGAACTATCATCTGATAGAAATCTTTTATTTTAAATAAAACATCCACTCAAAAAAGAAAAGATTGATGACTTTTTAATAAGAACATATAAAAGATTATAATGGAACGAAATGGGTGGAATATGGTAACATTTATCAATTTAAAAAAATAATAATTTAATTCTACCAAAACAAAGTCATTTTTATTGTAAGCAAACAAAGATATTTAAACCTAACCATGTAGTAACCATCCAATGGCCACAGGACCAAAGCAAAACCCATTTTAGCCCAATGAAAAGTATACCAAAAATTTAGTTTGTATATAGTAGTCTGATAATATAATTGTTGAACCTCCATTGTATAACTTAGGACCATTTGATAACTTATTGAAATAAATAGAGGAATTAGAGATCTTCCAATACATGGTGAGTGAGTAATAAAATTAGTCTTTTAAATGAAAAAATAAGAAGAAGTTGTGTTGCTATGTTCAGTATGTTGGTTTTGGCCCATGGGATTTAATTATTCATGGACATTTTGTTTTGTGTACTATGGCCCAAAGCCCAAGCCCATAATGTAAATTAATTTGAAATGGGCTGAGACGGGTTGCGAGTTGGTAATGGTCTCAAAACCTCTTTAATCTGAACCCAAAGCATTGGTCCAAACCTACTGGTTTGCTCTGCTTTGGCAAATACATCTTTGAGTATGTTGGTTAGCTAATTTGCAATGCTAATGCCAAGGCAACATCTTGGACTCCTATTTTCTATTGTTTCTCAAATCAACATTCCAATTTCCACATGGCAACACCAGTGACCGCTGCAGCTTTGAAAATAAGTAGTAGTTTTTAGGTTCATTGTTGGTTATGATTAAACAATAGAGTCCCACTCATCCATGTGGTGGGTTGTTGTTTGTACTGAATCTCCTTTTGGTGTTAATTATGCCAAACCCAAAAGGGACCCAATGGTGATAATTAGATAACAAATTAGAATAAAACATAATTTATTAGCTAGTAGCTATAGAGCAAGTAATATATATCTACTAATTAATGTGGAACAGCAGAATTGGTTTTGTTTGGGAGGGGGTGGGGGGAGAAGAACCTATCTACTAATTAATGTGGTTGGATATAAGTTTGGATGTATTTACATGGTAGAGAAAAGGGAGGGAGTAAGAGGAATTCAAAGGAAGCAACACAAGAAACCAAAACACAGAACTTTCAAGCTATGTTGTCTGTTGGTGATTGCTTTTAGGTGTTGAAAGATTGTTAAATTGGTGGAACAGCTAATAATAATATGCTAGGACAAAGACATTGAGACTCTGTTTTTATACAACTTTTCAGAACCATACCCATTCACAAATATCCCTTCTCTTTTCTCTTTTTCTTTCTTTTTTTGGCTGTCACTTTAGCTTCATTTATGAAAGAGAACTTGATAGGTCCCTAGTATCACGAGTCTACTTGATACCAATTGTTGAAACCCTAATAATATTTCCCAAAATTTTATAATAAGAATGCAAGAAATAACAAGATAACACTGGTTTCTATGGTGCCAGTCACCCCCCCCCCCCACCTCACGGGGTGTTCCCTCAGCCTACGGCTGCCCACAAGACTCTCCAAAATTATTCCCTCCTTTCTCTCTTCCCTCTTTTCCTCTATTTATTATCTCAAATAACCCTAACTAACCCTCATTCCACATGGCCTCATCCCTAGGGTCCTAACACTACCGGCCCCTCGAAAATCACCTTGTCCTCAAGGTGATGGAAAATTGAAGCTTAGTCTTTACATGCTTGCCACACAGCCAGGCAATTTCAGCGAAATGCTCAGAGATCCACAGTAGACCCATTGAATAAGACCGTACATCATGGAGGTTGCAGGGGCGGTAGAGCTGCGACTGCAAAAGCCCTAATAGTCTCGTCCCAGCTTGCCAGCATATCAAAATGCAATTCAGGCATTGAATTGATGGTAAAGCACCGAAATCTAGTGTCCTCCATTCTAATGTTCTTGCATTTGTCGTTGGAGTCAAGTTTGAATCGAGGATTCTTTCGAAAGACCAAGGTCTTGCTCTGCTGAATCCCACAGCCTCTTTGTTGGAGAAACCGGCACATCTCCCGCCAGCATCAAACTCCGTCGGTAATAGGCAAAACAGCACCGATTGTTGGCGTTTCCCGGTCATCTTCTTTCCGTCCCCCATCGTGGCTGCAAGTAACCGCTTCTCAAATTGTGAGCTGAAGGTAGAAGAAAGTGGAACAGTAATGTTCCATAAATGCCCCTGGTCATATTGTATTAAAAATGGGTTAAAACTTTCTTGGGCCCCACGTGCTCAAATAATGTCACACTGGTTAGATTAGGTCCAATAGTACGCTCCTTAAACAGCCCAAGATTTAATTTTGGTTTCATAAATCTATGGCCCATAAAATTTGGCTCCAAGGTAGTCACGTTGGGTGGGCTTCGTAATGCCCATGAGCCCATTTCATTGGCCCGTTGCATCAATCGGTTCAAGTCTTGAGCCGAAATTAACCCAAACCCAATTAAATTCTCAACCATCCGGTCCATCCCTATCTTCTTCCCCTCAGTTCCTACGATCGAAACCCTAAACACCGCCCAAATTTTTTTCGTTGGTTCTAAAATAATGACTTCCAACACTTCCGCAACTCTCACTGGAGATGGGGTTTCACTCCACGATGCCGACAAGTCTCTCACAATCGTTATCGCCCCCATCCACGGAGGTTTCGCCGGAGCTCGCGCCGTCCAACCAATTTCTCCTCTATACCAGCGTGGCTCCATCATCGCTCCAATTTCAGCGACTTCGATCTCTTCTTCCTTTGTTGCAGAATACTCTATCGAAGCTTTCTCACAACAAATCCACCTTTTCTCAATACTACAAGGAATATGAATATTGCTAATCGATCCAACTTGAGTACAGGATGATTCGATGCTGTCCAATCTTCTCGTCGACTCCAAAATTTCAGCTGCAAACATTCTTAGATCTACTTGCGAATGAATCTTTATTGGTTTGACGAGTTCTATTATTCTTCTGATCTTACCTTCATCAAAGTCGAATTTTAGAGCCTCCTTGAACGTTGACCAGTTGAATTTTGGCCATTGCTTTTGATAAACCCAATCAAGTGCATCACCATCCAAATGCTCGAGAGCTATTCCGAGCCAATACTCACACTCGATTTGGTGTTGCCAGCAAAATTGCTCGACTTCTATTAACCACTCATGCGCCTTTCCATCACCAGAAAACAGAGATAAAGCCATATCACCTCCCTGGATCGTTCAGGCTCTAATGCCAATTGTTGGGTACCTGAATGATGCTACTTAACAAGGTGGAATAACTCAAGAAGAAAAGAGGGACTTTGAATAAAAGTTGAATAAGAAACAATACATACTACTAGCAGTAGGTGATTCCTACGGCTACCCAAGAGCAATTGCTCTCACATAAACTTTCCCAATGCTCAAAACCTGTCTCTTCTATTGTTCCTTCCCCCTATTTATAGCAATTACGTTCCTACAGTATTAATTAACAGAATCATCCCAATTCGAATAGGACTCTTCAAAAGTAACCTGAATTCGAATAGGAATCTTCAGAAGTAACCTGAATGTAACATGACTCTTCAATCTAATCCTAAAAAGTAACCTGAATACAATAGGACTCTTCAAATCTGCCAATCATTTCCTTCCCTAGAATTTAGGGATTTGCTTTCCCTGTTGAATGTAGACTCGTGATACTAGGGACCTATCAATACTCCCCTCCAACAGTTTCACCTTGTCCTCAAGGTGAAAATATGAAAATTTCTTTTCCTCTATTTATTATCTCAAATAACCCTAATTAACCCTCATTCCACATGGCCTCATCCCTAGGGTCCTAACAGAACTTCCCTCTTGTTTCAATCTCACACTGTATGTCCTTTCTAACTTAGCTGAATTTGTAGGACATTGGTGTCACTGTCATCAGAATTGGCTTTTCTTTTAAGTACCCATTTGTGTGCCCAGTATTGTTTCTTTGTCAATCTGTAAGCTTTGTTTCTGTGGCCCATTTTTTTAGTTCACACGACAAAGTGCAAGTGAGTATCGAGAGGTCTCGTTTATGTCACGTATCTGATTATGAACCAAAACTTTTTTGTCAATAGCTGAGGCATTATAGGGTATAATGGTTCAGATTTGATCAATAAAGAGTATGGTGCAGTAGGTTTGGTGGTCATTAGATTGTAGTCTACCTCAACATCTTAGTTCACTCAATCACTCTCAAATAACCAGTTATAGGCTTGCTGCTTATGCTCCAATCGAGCCATCCCAGATCTTGTAATCCATCCATTGGAGCTAAACAAAATATGGAGCAGTGTTTCCTCTCCTTGTTGACTACAGTTGAGAAGGGATGTACCATAATTAGAATGCATAATTGTATTATCAAAACTCTAACTGATGTTTGGCATGTTCTTGAGCTGAAGAAAAATCTCATCAATTTTTAGGCACCTTTGATACAAACGAGTGCAAATACATAGATAAAGATGGAGTCATGAAGATCAATAAGGGTGCCCTCTTATTAATGAAAGGAAAGAAGGTTTGTAATTTGTGTGTCTTATAGGGTACTACAATCATTGGATCCGTTGCAGCAACTTCATTAGTGCTTGATTCCAATACAACAAAATTATGGCACATGAGATTAGGACATATAAGTGAAAGAAGGATGGGTGCATTAAGAAAAATGAGTCTATTGTGTGTTCAAAGTACAACAAAGATGAAGTTCTATGAGCAATGTGTGTTCAAAAAGCAGAAGAGAGTTAGTTTCAGTACTGCTATTCACAAGACCAAAGGAACTATGTACTGCATTCATTTAAATTTGTGGGGACCATCCAAGGTGCCTTTAAAGGGAGCTGGTGTCAGGTATTTATTTACTTACATTTATTGATGATTATTCTATGAAGGTCTGGGTCTACTTCTTGAAACACAAAAATGAAGTCTTTGTTACTTTCAAGCAATGGAAGATTTTGATTGAGAAGCAAATTGGGAAGCAAATTAAAAGATTGAGAATAGACAATGATCTAAAATTCTATGAAGGAAACTTCAATGAGTTCTACAGGAATGAAGGAATTGCAAGACAACATAAAGTTGTGAAGACACCTCAGTAGAATGTAGTTGCATAGTGTATGAATAGAACCTTGTTAGGAAAAATAAGGTGCATGTTATCAAATGCAGGATTGGGCAAGGAGTTTTGGGCGGAAGCAGTAAATATAGTAGCATGGTTGGTAAATAAGTCTCCCTACACAGCTATTGAGTGTAAAACTCCAGAGGAGGTATGGTCAGGTAAATCTGCTAATTACAGTTATTTATAAGTTTTTGGATGCTGCTTATGCATATGTGAATGATGGAAAGTTGGAACCTAAGGCTAAGAAGTGTATTTTTCTTAGATATGGATTTGGAGTTAAGAGATTTAGGTTATAGGTGTCTTGATCCACATAATTATAAATTTATTATCTTTTGTTGAGTCTGCTATGTTGAATCCTATAAAAGAAATTCATATTCACAGTGATGAAAGTCAGAAAAATTATCGGGAGAATGTGAAATTTAAAGTGGATGATAAAGCACAATCAACTTCAGTTCAACTACCCACTCTTATTGAAGATGAAGGTGCTTCAGGGAATCAAGAAAAAGAAGAGTACAACATTACTAAAAATAGATCAAGGAAGAACATTAGGCCACTACGAAAATATGGGCATGCTGAAATTGTTGATTATGCATTGTCTATTGCAGATATAATTGATAATAGTGAACCTACAACATATTCAAAAGTTATTTCTTCAGTTAATTCTTCAAAGCGGTTGTTGGTCATAAATGAGAAGGTTGAGTCTCTTCATAAAAATCAAACATGGTAACTTGTCAACCCGCCTAGAGGGAATAATATTGTTGGTTGCAAATGGATTTACAAGAAGAAAGAATCCACCACAGGTGATGGAAATGCTAGATACAAGGCATGATTGGCTTCAAAAGGGTATAATCAAGTACAAGGTATTAACTTTAATGATATGTTTTCACCTATTGTTAAGCATAGTTCCATTCTTGTTTTGCTTGTTTTTGTTGCTTTGCATAATTTGGAGTTAGAACAACTTGATGTGAAAACTGCATTCTTGCATGGTGAACTAGAAAAACAGATTTATATGCATCAGTCTGAGGGTTTTATTGTAGAAAGAAAAAAAGACCAAGCTTGTTTGTTGAAAAAGTCTCTATATGGTTTGAAATAGTCTCCTAGATAGTGGTATAAGAGGTTGGATTCTATCATGGCTACTTTGGGTTATTATGACTGTTATGTATACTTTAGAAGACTTTTGATGGTTCATTCGTATACTTGTAGTTTTATGTTGATAATACGTTAATTGCTGCTAAAAATATGGATGAAATCATCAAGTTGAAGCAATAGTTAAGCACCGAATTTGAGATGAAAGACTTAAGGGCAATAAGAAAGATTATTGGTATGGAAGTCAAGAGGGATAGAAAGGAATCTTATATGTGTATCTTATATTCGTCTACCATAATGATTGAGGGATTTGGGATTTTTTTATTAGGGTTTTGGGTGAGAGCTCTTGTTACACTATTCTTAGCTATTGGTTGTGAGATCTCTTCTTCTTCTACATAATGGAAAACTCTTTTTCTTCTCCCGTGAATGTAGCATATCATATCGGTGTTTGAACCACGTAAAATTTCTATGTATTTTCATTTTTGTTTCTTTTTCGATTTGTTATTTCGTGGTGTTTGTTATAATAATATTGATAGATGAATCACTATTGAGGAAAGATAGACGATTCAAGAGGGTGCATTCACACATGAAAAATGGTGTTGATCCAATGACCCTCTCACCACCCAGGACTTATTTGCCCTCTTCCCATCTACCCACCTACTCACTCCCTTGAGCTGGCCCACCCTCTTCACTCCTCCTCACTTCCTTGCCCTCTTCCCTCCATCCTCCCCCTCCAAATCAGGGATCCTTTACCCTCAAGGGTAGTGGATAATCTTAACTTACAATATCTTATACCACACATCCAGGAAGAGGACCCGGATAAATAGACTAACCTAAATGTATGGCGGCAAGAAATCAATATAGAGGAGCCTGACTCCCCCCTTCCCCATTCCTTTTATGAGTCGTTGTGGTGGAAACCTCAAAGTTAACATTTTTCATTCCCCATTTTTTCCCTCACATAAATAAGGTGTGGTAGGTAAATTGAATGCCGAAATTTTTCGAACTCTGAAAATAAGGATCTTGGACCAACTTGGCTTTCCCTGGCTGTCTAACTTGAATGCCGAAATTTGTCAAAACATGAAAACGTCACTGACAATGATCCAGATTAGCCTAACTACCATGGGTAATCAATCATCTAACGAGGATCAAGCCTATGAACCAACAGCAGAACCTACTAATAGATCGGCAACTAGGTTCCCTAGTGAACAGAAAGTGCAAAATACAAAACATTAGAGGTTTTGTATCACCAACAGAGGGTGCTTCTTAGTAAAAAAGTAAAGTTGCTTCATTGCAGCAACAGTTTCAGGGTTCATTCTCTTCAAAGCAGGGGTAGTGCAGTGTACATTATGAGGCTTCCCAAACCTTGCACCAGGGAGATGGAGATAGATAAACCCATGCCTTGGTTCTATGTGAAAAGTGAACTGTAATTTGATTTGGGTCCCCTTTGTGCTTCAGATTTATTTTATGTTCCTATTTGCCAATTTGTGCATACAGCTGAGGACCATGACACCAAAATACTGTGCTTTCATGGAAAACACGTGAAAAGATTTACAGAATTCCTTCAAATTTTGCAGATCGATGAAAAAGCCAGTCTACTTTAGCCAGGACGCTTGGCCTTGATAGATGAAACTTTAAACATACACAGGGTTAATGTCGAATAAATTTGCTAATTACTGACTGAAAAACTAAATTAACATTAAAATAAAGAACACGGCCTAATATACACAATGTATTGTGAATGTCACAACAGGCTCAAGGCAATGAAGCTCGACACTGATCCTCCACATCAAACCAAAAGAAGAGGGATGTTCGAGCACAAATGACCCGAACTCGCTGCAACACCAGTGTTCCACGGGTCAAAACAGCCTTGGCTCCCCCCTCTATCCGAGTCCGTGATACAGAGACACCATCACCACGTCCCGTCACTGTTGATGATGCTGTACTGACGATTGGGCATGAAAGGTAATCTAAAGGGTTGTCCTCGCATTGAAGTACACACCCCTCTATGGTTAGCCTTCCACTCCTGTGAAGCAAGCAGCACCCGAGTTCTGCTCTCACCGTCAGATTTGCCACCTTACAGGTAGAGAGGAACTCCAGGGCACTATTGAGAACTAATGATTAGCAGAAGCAAAAAGACATTGTATAGACCAAATAGAAGTAATGAATCCTCCAAACCTGTCAGAACCCCGAGAACAGACCAGTACTGTCTCATCAGGAAGCACACCTCCTCCGATCTGAACAAAAGAAAGAGTGGTAACAAGAGGCCAAAAAAATGCAGGGGATCCCCAGGGGAAGAGAAGGGGGATTTGGGGAAGGGGGGAGACCAAATCCTTTGTCACATGGACTACGGTAATATTTCCTGTTTCCTGAAAAACTACTACAGGAAAAAACCAAAGGACGTGTTAGTCGTTACCTTCCAGACTTCCAGTCGTGAAGCACTGATGCAACTGAGACAGTATTGTAGGACACAGTTGGTACCCAGGCTCTCTCTTGGGTCCAATATAACAACACGCATGGTTGATGCCTCACCAATTTGCACTGATTCATGTTTATTGCTCCAATTTTTTTGATGAATATCTTATACCATATCTTACACTTTTGTTTATTATATGTTGGCTTCCATATCAGATCAGTTCTAACATAATTATCATATTGCATCAATATGGCTCCTATGTAATATGTAAGCATAATAATACAAAATTATCATAGTTGTATTACATAGTCATATATTGCACGCCTAAGATATTGAGAAGTCACTTAGATGCCTCTAGATCCCACCATTGGGACCCTATTGTAGGAGTTGTTTGTTAGGAGTGCAGATAACATATTATTTACATTTGCCACTCCCCTGGTGAAACCAACCACCCTCCTGTCCTTACACACACTGATAACAATGGATAACCTCCCCCCCCCCCCCCCCCCCCCGAAAACATGGTTTTGAGTCACATGAATAATAGAGAGTTGGCCTTTAGCTTCACACTCAAAGAAGATAATTCTCAAACAAAATCAAAGAGGTTAGACATGCTTATCAAATAATTTCTTAAATTTCCCTTGGATATAATCGATTAACTTTTCCAGTCCATTGGATCAAATCTTGACCTTTGATGCCAATATGGTTAGATTACCAACAGGAAAACTCAGCAATCAAATGCATAACATAATGAATTGCAAGAGGTAGCATTCCCTGGCTTTAGCGCAAGAATGTGAAAACCAAGGGAAAAGAGACTAAGCGGGATGATCAATGATAACTAGAGTGGCCATCAATTGTTTAGCATCAGCAAACAAACACAAACCCTTTATATCAAGTCCTTTTGTGGGATAGAAGATAAAAACATAATGATATTATTTGAGGAAGATGTTACTGCTCATGGTATCAAAAGACATCTAGAGATTTTGCACATTCGAAGCTTGTGAATGGTATTTCCACCAGAAAAGTCTTCAAACTTTGGAAGCTCTGAAAATTAACATTCAACTGATTGACCCCGGAGAATATATCAGGGAAAAGAATGTTGGACATACCAGGCAAAGTGGCTTTTTTATCTGTATATTACGGACAACATGCTCCAAACCAGGACCTATCAAAATAGTTTCGCCGGGCCTGTAGAAAACAGATCCTTCACTACATTTAAATTTCGTCTTTTAAATAGAAACACACACTAAAAAATGCAAATTAACTAACCTAGCTGCAGAAATAGCAGTTTCAATGTTTGAGTAAACTCCAACCTCAGGTGGATCCTTGGTAGATTTGTCCACACGCAGCCATAGACGGGGATGGCATGCTAGGAAACACCATCTGTGGCAAACCAGGGCGGTGTTATAACGATCTGCAAACCCAACATAAACTTGTGATAGAAGCAGCGAACTATGATACATTGTCCTACCAACTCAAATATTATAAGGAAAAAACAATAAGCCAAAGATAATGAGAAACAAACCATGAACTTCACTCAAAGATGGAAGGTATCAACAAATACATGCAGAGAAAACATGTATAAAAATAAGAGTTACAAGCCTCAATACTTTGAATTAGTTTTATCCCTTCAAAATTCATTTCACCATCAATTATTGTGCAGGTTTCAGCCAAACAGCTAACCACTCTTTCCAGCTAGCCTGAAGTATAATTAACATAGTCTACACCTACTCCAGACATTCTATGAATATTTTCTTCTTAGCATTAATGGTTCAATGAAGTATAATTAACATAGTCACACCTTGCAATAGATCATAAACTGTGTCACAACTTCCAGCTGTGGGAAACTCAGAATCTCATTGTCCTGGACAGCACAGGCATTTCTTTTCAATAACAAACATAAATTGACCAATTGACCAATCAACCAATATAAAGAATTGAATACAAAGAAAAGATCCCAAAACACCGTCCACATGAACGGTAATTTGAGGCCAATATGGACAGCTGGTGCAAAGATAAACTAGTAGATGTTGGAGGACCATCCTATGAGAAGCCACTACTAGACTACTAAACTAGATTCTGTTTTTTGTAATAGTTTCTTGTTATAAAGTCTTAAGTATTAACTATTTTTCAAATTCTATTTCTTTTTCTAGGTCCATGATTGTTTAGACAGCTAGATTCTATAAAGCCTCATTAGTTTCTAAAGCTTCTTTTAAAATATATATATATTGTTTTCAGAGTCTTCTATTTTGAAGTCTATTTTCACAACTTCTACTTTTGAGGTTTTTATTTTGTGAAGCTTAAGCCAGGATAAAATAGGCCCCATCAATTGTACTAAAGTAAAAGACTCGATCAATGGTTCTTTTTATTGCTTGCTTCCAAGTAGTTGGTCTCAGAATGACTTGTTTCAACAACTGAGATAGCCATGGGTGAGAGATCTACAGCTGAGAGCCCATCCGTTAACCCCCTTTCTTCTACTTATTTTTATGCTTTTATTTGTTATATAAAAAGGAAAACTAAACATTGGGGATTATCAGCCGTATTCTGTCTGTTCATCCTTATTGTGTCGATCTTGGCTGCAGCAACCGATGTCCGATCTACAGCTTGTTTCCTCGAAACAATGAATTGACCAGGAAGATATTCAATTTGGACATCAAATCCAGGACAGATCAGAAAAATATCACAGTAACCATAACCCCATAATTGGGAAGCCAAAAACAAGGATAACTGATGTAAGCAGGGTTGTCCCCCCTCCCCCCTATGATTGGGCCCAAAACTCTGACCCAAAGAAGCTAAACCAAAACTGGCCGAATTATGCTCAAGGGAATTTTGGCCATTTTCCTCGACTCCTTTAGGGCTCAACATTGTTCTAGATTGAATCCCGTCGATCCAAGGGTTATGGATGTAATTTTATTTTTTTATTTTGGTTATTAAATTTTGAGTTATAAAGAGTCCAAGTCCATTATAAGTTAGTCGTGTTTGACTTGGTCAAAGTTGGTTGGTTGAGTCCTTGTTTAGCTTAATTAGCAAGTAAGAGTGAGTCCATGTAAGGTGGTGGAATCCTCAACTATAAAGGAGACCCATCTAAAGCCCAGTTCTTTTATTAATTAGAGTCCAAGTTAAAGAATTAGGTTAGAAGTTGGACCCTTATCGGTTAAGGAATTCCAAGTTGAGTCCAAGTGTTACGTAATATGGCTATAAATAGCCTATTTTATTCTGAATAAAGTACGTTGAATTGATGAGAAAATCAGAGGCTTGGGCCATGGAGGAGGAAACCGTTGTGGCCTGGGCTGGAGAGTAATTCTCAAGGAATTTCAGAAAGCTCCAGCAGCATCTTCATCTTTTTCAAGTAATTCAGAACAGTCAGTTCACTTTTCCAAGTAAGTACAGCCCCTCCCCTCCATCGCAACCCATTCCTGCCCCTTTCCCTTCTTGTCCAGACTCAGAGAGACCACCTCAGCCCATTCCTCACCATCTCTGCCACCCGTGAGATACTTCATTGTATGGAAAATTGACCTAGTATCATACCTAGTTATCTCCAGGAATACAGGATTGACCTTAATTTTTCACCTAAACAATGTATCCAAGACAAAGAGGAACAGCCAAAATCTTCACCCCATCTCCAAAACTGAATGGAACAGCAAGAAGGAGAGGTTGCAAACCTGGCCTCAAATCACCACAGTAATTGATACTTAAAACCATGGCGAGGAAAAGAAGAATCAGTGTCACATACCAATAGAAACATGTGAAGGAAAAGAAGAATCAGTGTCATAAACCGATAAACATGTTTCCTCATCAGCTCCTCGTATCTGTTTAGACCCTACAAGCATCTTCCATCATATATGGAATGGTTAATCAGGACCTATATTTTAAACAAGTAAAATGATTTAATATTTTCAATTGACCAATTTAACTTCTTCCTTTGTCTTTCTTTCACTGACAGATAGTTTACCTTGCTTGTATCACACACAAGATCCAGGTTTCCAAAACCCATTTGGACACTCATCAGCCCACACACACAATTGTACTCCAATTACAAGAAGCAATGGCACTTTTGTAATTGAATAGATCACTAGAGTGTGTACTGGTAGTATAAATCAGTGTGGTGACGAAGGGAAATAAGATTTATTGTAAGAAGCCAAACTTGAGTCAGAACAAAGTAAAAGGAAAAGAGCAAATAAGAAATAAAGGAAGGGTCACTTTGCAGATAGAAGGGGCTACGGTTAAAGTCAAAGACCATAGTTTTGGGTTAGGATTATATTCAACATCCCGGAATAGCATCAACAGCAGAAACACAAAATGATGTGGAACTCGACTCCCCTTATATGACCATGTTTTGATCAGAAGTCTTGAAGAAACATCAAATTTATCCTGTCAAGGGCAATGAATGGTTTTCCAAAACAGCAAGAATAATCAGAGTTTATGAGGTCAGAACTGAACTCTGCGGTAACACTATGTTCAGACCTGAAAATGGCTTAAATGCCTGGCAGGAGGGAGTTCCACAACCAGAGTTTGAGAAAATGTCACCCAGGAGGGAATTTCTGTCACCCAAAACCTCAGGTTATATTGCTGGTTTACCGAAACATTCAAGACACAGTAGGTTTTATTTGGGAAGTAAGAAGCCGTTTTGACATCTCTTCATCTACAAAGACTTCTGAAAACACAGACACAAAGTGCTGATCAAATCAAATTATATGGAAGCCCAGGAAAGAGCGCTAGTATAAGTTTCAAGAAAACTTAAGCAAATAGAGAAGCATAGAAGATGGGAGGACAAAGGGAAGTGAGAATATAGATGGAAGGGAGGATTGAGGAAGGTTTGAATAAAGATGGCCACATCCTCAACCAAATACTCAGGTATCTCTACCTCTATCTAAGACTATCAAATAACTCAAAATCCTAATAAACCCAATTAGAGACAAATCCAACTATTAGATTTTTAATAATAAATTAGTTATCATACAAAACCCGCAAATGCAACTGGGACAAGTTTATCGTCATATGGGTATCCCCAATGGATGGATTTGGCCTGGTCTAAGGAATTTGATCCTACTTCAACATGACCTATGACGTATGCACCCAAAATGAAGATTTGACCAGGGTTGGGAGATAGTAGAATAAAATAGAAGCATTTGAACAAACTTTCTGACTCAGATTGCCAAGCAGTGGATAAATAAAGTATAACCTAAAGCATAGTTATAGTCCTAAAAATTCTTTATGGAACTTCAACAATTGATATGTGAGTCATTTTTAGAGTCCCTAAACAGAAACTGGGTTATCAAATAAACAAAGAAGAACACACAAATCTGTACATCAGTTAGAGCATCAAACATAAAACCTGGTCAGATATTTGCTGCGAACCATCAAGCCCATCTCTGGTGGACTTCTCTAAATTTCACAAAAATACCCTCTATTGTGCGGGGTTTTCTGGTTAAATTTTTGTAATATCAATGGCCAGCAACAAGTACATAGTGTATTGGACATAGAACACATATGAACAGGTTTGGATCCTCTCCTTCGAGGAATCTTCCAATGAGTACCCAATGAGTGATAGGATACAATCATGTAGAATATTTTAGTCCAAGGGTTAGGATAAATGCAATAAGTGCCCTTGGATTTAAAATATTTACGTGTGGCTGAATCCTATCACTCACTTGGCACTCATTGGGAGATCTCCGAGAGGGGGAGCCAAATCCCATATGAACTACAAAACAATGATAAAATCTAATAGAAAGTCCGAATTGTAGTCCCCCGTTGACCATATATGAATGGACTAAAAGTAGGACAGCCTACCCCGGTTCTCAATTCACAGTGAATGTTAGAACTCAAGACCGCTCAAAACTGCTACTCTATAATTAAAGACTTTCTATATTCCAGTAACACGAAAAGGAAAATTAAGAAGAGAAATTCAAAAGCTTGTGCATCCCGAGTTAAACTATATGACTAAACCTATCCACCATAATTGTCCAACGAGGAATCCAGTTCAACGAAGTCCTAAATCCAATATCCCAGGCACGGTCACGGAAAGCTACAGGGAGTGGAAACTGGCGTTGATTAATGAAACAAAAACGGGTCTAAAGGCCCAAAAAAAAAAAACTCATAGATCAGCATCACATGGTAGGCTAGTACGTTGGCTCACTGGCTTCTGGATGAATGGAAAATCTAAAAGCTGAAGCTTTAAGTAGCTTCTAGCTTTCCTTCAACATATATCCACCATTTGGGACGTATATCAAGCTAAATTTAACATCTTTAGCTCCTCAATATCGCTAAACTAGAATAGAAGGAGACAACTCTAAAAGCGATCAGTAACTTAAACAGATCTGAGACAAGCAATTCCACCCAAAATTAAACACTCAATTCAAGGAATGGATAAATTTCAAATTGAAATCCAATAGCACGAGAGCTAAATCAACAACCGCCGTTAGAAAAAATAGCTGCAATTCAGCTGCTCGAAAATTAGGGTTTGGGAATACGGGAGGGGTAAAAGAGGAGAAACCTGGAATTGGAGAGAGGAAACTAAAGATGTGCATGAGACATCCATCGTCGAGACTGTTAATTGACGAATCAGAGTCTGAATCGCTGCTGCTGCTTCTGCTCTTCTTCATCCGTCTCAGCTCCATCGAAATGGCTTCCCCAAAAACCATGATCTTCTCGTTATATATGTCACGTGTGCCTAAGAACTCCTTCCCATTCTTTTACTTTCATTGATAACCTGTAACTGACACGCATGAATAACATGGAGGATTAATCCCTGACGAAAATAAATGGAGAGGGTGACATGGTAGTCGTTAGATTATAATCTTTATTCGTTGAGGACAACCTGAGATTGGAATCTTTATTGTTGCTTGGTGATACCGGAAAATAAAACCGAACCCGATTTAACCGGTTTCCAATTTTAAACCCCGGCTGAACCACAGTCGAGACCGGTCTTGACTGAGTCTCAGTGATCATGCGTGGAAAAGCTATTTGACAGTTATAAGGCTTAAACGTCAACCTGAATATTATGGGATACGTGATTGAGTCACAATAGGCAACTTCCACTGATATGTAGCAGAGATCATGCCAAAAGTGGTAACTACCCACAGCTCCTAATAGAAAGGACAAAATCCTACAACCGGACGGCGACCAATGAAGATCACAAACGCATCTAACGATCGAGAATCAAAGGTAAAACCTATATAAACCAGTGCTCTACGTACCACAGAGGTATCTAAATCGTTTCCCTTTACTAGTATACTTAATTTCTACTCTATAGTTAACTAGAGCTTGGTGATCAATTCCTTAACTAACTTAGCCTTCAGAGGTGGCATTCCGACCCCATGGTCGGGCCACTCCTAACGTTGTTTTGCAAGTTAATCTTTCAAAGATCTCAAGGTTAAGCAGATTTTAGACACATCATTTGGTGCCGTTTGTGGAAAACGCTTCAGAAAGCCATGGTTACCAAGATCGAAAGCAGAGCAACTGCAGCCCAAAGACTCCAAGATATTCGTCCTCCAGAAGGAGGAATTCCTGAAGAAGAAATTCTTGAAGGGAGTAACGTTTGAAGAGTTCGTGAAGACCAACATTTGAATAGAGACAAACATCTCAACAACCCAGATAATCTTCAGGAACAGATGAATCAAATGCAGCTTCAATTTCTGGAGATGTAGCAGATGCTTCGCACTATAGTGAGACAAGCAATAGCTCCTCAGGCTTCTAATCTCAATGATCGGGAAGAAGTCCGAAGACGAGAACGAGGAGCGGATGCACTCCCTTCTCCCGTACGAGAACGACCTCAACGGAGAGATGAACGGATGGCTAAAGGACAGAATTATGGGTGAGATCCTCGAAGAGGTCGTAGAGGTCAATCCAAAGAACCAAAAACTAGAGAATTCCCCCAGAGAGATGGTCGGCACGATTGGCCACAAACAAGCCAAACCGGAACCGTTACTAGATAGGAACGAGGAGTCCGCACTCACACACCAACCTCCCAACGTTTGGGCAAAGATAGCGTTCGGACGGATGACAATCTGATGATGCACATCAGCCAAGAACTGGCAGACATAAATATGAGGTAAGGGCAACTCTCACAAGGGAAAAGAACTAATGACATCTATTCGATCATTAGAAAAACACCATTTGCATACCCTATTGTAAGGTTCGAGTTCCCTCACTACTTCAAACTCCCCACCTTCTCTTCGTTTGATGGTTCGGGAGACCCCATTGCCCACATCAGCTATTACCAACAAACCATGGTCGTTGCTAGAAATTCAGATGCAATCTTGTGTAGAGTGTTCAGGTCATCACTCACAAGAGCGGCACAAAAGTGGTTCTCGAATATGCCATCGGGAAGAATCGGAGATTTTGAAGAATTAGCCCTAAAGTTCATCGGTCGTTTCCAAAGTGGAATACAGACCAAGAAGACCGAAGAGGCGTTATTCACTATGAAGCAAGGAATGAA
This sequence comes from Hakea prostrata, assembly GCF_041222555.1. Classification (NCBI taxonomy): domain Eukaryota; kingdom Viridiplantae; phylum Streptophyta; class Magnoliopsida; order Proteales; family Proteaceae; genus Hakea; species Hakea prostrata. The sequence continues at coordinate 16,245,318 of NC_142609.1, read as the reverse complement.
CGAGTCCATTCGGGATTATTTAAGAAGGTTCAATAAGGTCACCATGGAGATCGAGAACCTGGATGAACAAGTGGCTAAGACTGCTCTTTTCACTAGACTCACCAACAGAAGACTTTTGGAGTTGTTACTTCATGATATGCCTACCACGTATTTTGAGTTGGTGCAAAGATGCCAAAAACAAGCTGAAGTAATGGAGATCCTTGATGCTCGCCAAGGAGAAGTTAAAGCTTCAACTAAGGATCAAAAGGCGCCTGAGAAATGTCAGGGGTTGAAGGTTTCAAACCATGATCGAGGAAAGAAGCAATGATCGGGATGGTGGCAAAGATCCCCGACCAAGGTGAGTATACACCTTTGAATGCTCCATGATCAGAGATTTTGAAGCAGACCAAAGACCAAGATATCTTGAAGTGGCCACCGAAGCAGATTGCTAGACCTGGGGAGCGAAATATGGAAAAATATTGCCGCTTTCACAAAGATTATGGTCATTATACAAACGAATGCCGTCATCTAAAAGAAAATATTGAAAGGTTGATAACCCAAGGTCATCTGTCAAACTATGTCAACGGTCATGGAGATGATTGAGAAAGAAGAGTAGTTGCTGACAAAAGAAGGGAGTGTTCGGAAAGCAAAGAATGCTAAACCGAAGCACCTCCTTCAAAAAAGGGAAAGGAAGTTGTTGGGGCAAACCGATCCCCAATACTTACCATATTCGGGGGCCCGGAGCCCAAATCCCTCATAAAACTAAAAGCCAAGGCTAAATTCGTGGGGTTGGGAGAGATTCAGAAGTGAAAGAGACCGAATGTGGAGGAAAGTATCATATTCAGTGAAGAAGACGAAAGAGGAATATGCACTCCTCATGATGATGCAATTGTGATCAAGGTGGAAGTTGGTCACAGAGAAGTACGCAGAGTATTGGTTGATACGGGATCGTTAGCAAATCTCTTATCATATGAAGCATATCAGAAGCTAAAAATGGAGGAGGATTTGCTAAAGCCATCTTTAACTCATCTATATGGGTTCGTTGGATCGTCAGGGATTGTAGAAGGATCGATGCAAATGGACCTCACGATGGGGAACTACCCAAAGGAGGCAACCATTCGGGTAACATTTCTAGTCGTTCGGGAATTGCCAGCATATAACATCATACTCGGGAGGCCTTCCTTGACAAAGCTAGGAGCAGTGGTTTCGACCAAGCACATAAAGATCAAGTTCCCAACCGATCAGGGAATTGGTGAGGTTTCTTCCGATCAAAAACCTCCCGCCAATGTTATGTTTCTTACTTAAAGGAGAAGATTGGTCCTAAAAAGGCCACAGCTCTATCAATCGAAGTTCGGGATGATCGGGACGAAAAAGAAATGCAAAGGCCCGAACCTGTGGAAAAGTTGGAGCGAATCCAATTAGATCCTAAGGACGAACGAAGAACAACCTTCATAGGCTTCAAATAGGCAATAGAATTCAAAGAACAACTAAAGAGTTTTCTTCAAGAAAGCATTGATGTTTTTGCATGGTCAGCTGACGACATGCCAGGCATTGATCATTCAATAGCCGAACATAAACTTTGGATATATCCAAAGGCCAAACCTGTGATTCAAAGGAGGAGAAACTTCTCGATTGAAAAGCATGAAGCTGTCAGAGAAGAGGTCGAGAAGCTGAAGAGCTCGGGTTTCATCGAGATGATCGAGTGCCCAACCTGGTTGGCCAACGTAGTAATGGTCAAAAAATCAAACGGAAAGTGAAGAATGTGCACCGATTACACAGATCTCAACAAAGCCCACATGAAGGACTGCTATCCTCTACCCTAAATAGATCTCATAATCAACGCAACTACTAGATATGAAACCTTAAGTTTCATGGACGCCTATTCAAGCTACAACGAAATCCTGATGAGCCGGGACGATGAGAGGTTTACAGTCTTCATGACCGATCAAGAAAGCTTCTACTACAAGGTTATGCCGTTTGGGTTGAAGAACGCAGGAGCAACCTATCAAAGGGCAATAAACAAGATTTTTAAGATCTGGTCGGGAAGAATATGGAAGCATACATGAATGATATGCTAATAAAAAGCCTTAAGCGTTCGAGACATATCCAAAATTCAAGCCTTGATTGATATGGAGCCTCCGAAGACCGTTCGGGATGTACAATGTCTAACGGGTAGGCTTGCAGCATTGAACCGATTCATTTTCCAACCGGGAGAAAAGTGTCTACCAGTTTTCAAAGCCTTGAAAGCTCTGAAAGGAAGTAAAGAAGCCCGATGGACGAACGACTGACTGCCAAAAAGCATTCGAAAATTTAAAGGAGATGCTCGGGAAGCCACCTCTCCTGTCCCGACCGGAGAAGGGTGAGATTCTACAAGTCTACTTGGCACCTTCACTTTCAGCAGTCAGTGCAGTCCTTGTTCGGGTAAAGGAGAAAAAGCAATGGCACATATACTATGTCAGCCATGTACTCTTGGATGCCGAAACCAGATATTCAGCGATCGAGAAGCAGGTGTTTGCAGTTATGATAGCAGCCCGAAAGCTAAGACCTTACTTCGAGGCTCACCCAATAGAGGTACTGACTACTTTCCCTCTGAAAAAGTCATTTATAAAGCTGATTTATCTATAAAAATGGTTGCATGGTCAGTAGAGCTTGAGAAGTTCCAAATAGATTTCAAACCACGAACGACCATAAAAGCCTAGGCCTTAGCAGATTTCATAGTGGAAACTACAATCCCGATTGAAGAGGAACCCGAACTTTACATCCCAACCATGTGGGACATTTATGTTGATGATTTGAGCAACAAGTTGGGGGCTGGAGCAGGGGTCTTATTGAAAAGTCCGGGAGGCTTTATCATACGGCATGCCTTACGATTCGGGTTCGAAGCAAGCAACAACGAAGCAGAAAATGAAGCCATCATAGCTAGTCTTCGGTTCGCAAAGGCCCTAGCAATACTTAGATAACTGTTTGCAGTGATTCTCAACTCATTGTTAATCAAATACAAGGAGAATACGGAACTAAAGAGCCTAGACTACAAAAGTATCAGGAAGTGATACGAATCCTAAGGAAATTTTTCAAAGATGTCAAAGTCTGTCAAATCTCAAGGAAGGAGAACACCATGGCGGATGAACTCTCCAAGCTAGCCAATGCCAAAGAAAGAACTCTTGAACCTTCGGTCTACATTGAAGAACTAAATTTCGGCCAGGCAAAAGAAGTTTCTTATATTGAAGATGAAAGGTGCTAGATGGACCCAATCATCGATTACATTCGGGATGATAAATTACCTGAAGATCCAAAGGATGCTAGAACCATTCGAGTTCTAGCAGCCAAATTCATAATGCAGAATGGAAGGCTCTATCAAAGATCTTTTGTTGGGTCGTTGCTCAGATGCTTGGGACCAAAGGGATAAAAAAACTGCTTTAGTAGAGGTGCATGAAGGAATCTGTGGAGCGCACATGGGCGGTCGGGCACTAGCGCACAAGATTTGAGGCTCAGGTTATACTGACCAAAAATCCAAGAGGATGCTATGAAGTATGTTCGCCACTGCAACAACTGCCATCTTCATTCGACCGTATCAAAGCAGCCTGCAACAACCCTAATGTCAATTCTCAATCCTATCACATTTTCAATGTGGGGAATTAACCTAATGGGAAAATTCACAAAGGCATCAGGCAGTCAGGAATTCTTGATCGTAGTGATCGATTACTTCACCAAATGGGTCGAGGCAGTCCCCCTGGTAGCTATTACTGAGAAAAGAGTCAAGAAGTTCATACTAGAGTCGATCATTCACAGATTTGGGATTCCAAAGATTCTCATAACAGATCATGGAACGTAGTTCGACAACCCCCAATTCGAATGATTCTACAATACATACATGATCGAGCATCATATGTCTTCGGTAACATACCCCTAGAGCAACGGTCAGGTGGAAGTCACCAACCAAACCTTGCTAGAAGGAATTAAAAAGAGACTAGAATCTGGCAAAGCCTTATGGGTTGAGGAACTCCCGAATGTCTTATGGGCATACCAAACTACAGTTCGAACATCAATGGGAGAGACTCCGTTCAAATTATCTTATGGGTCAGAAGCCTTAGCTCCGGTAGAAGTAATGGAAGGGACTCTCAGAGATCGAGAATTCGACGAAAAGGCAAATAAGCAAGGATTACTAGACAATCTCTATCTGCTGGATGAAGTTCAAACAACAACCATTGCTCGAATACAACATTACCAAAGAAGGATAGCTTCTCATTACAACACTAGAGTGAAGCGCCGACAATATCGATAAGGAGATCTAGTCCTCAGAAACACTCAAGCCTCTAGTCCACGTCACCAAAGAAAATTGGATCCCTCTTGGGAAGGACCATACATAATCGTGAAACCAGTTGGTTTGGGAGCTTATAAGCTAAAAGATCCAGCAACCAATCGGGAGCTTAGTCGATCGTGGAATGCAAGGCATCTCAAGAGATTTTATTCTTAAAGTTATCAAGTTTCAAGATGTAATACACATCAATTTTGATCCAAGATATTGATTTTCAAGCATCGAATCTCTTTTGAATGAGGGGCATATAGGAGTAACGTTGTTTGAATTCAAAAGGCTTCAGCCACGAATCAAATATGGGGCATCGGTTTAAAACCCAAATGAGACCTCTGAAAGCTTAAGAATTCTTAGGAATTCGTCAAGTATGTTAATTATGGGGCATTTGGTTTAAAACCCGAATGAGAACTCTAAAAGCTTAAGAATTCTTAGGAATTCGTTAAGTATGTTAATTACGGGGCATTCGGTTTAAAACATGAATGAGACCTCTGAAAGCTTAAGAATTCTTAGGAATTTGTTAAGTATGTTAACTATGAGGCATCCGTTTAAAACCCGAATGAGACCTCTGAAAGCTTGAGAATTCTTAGGAATTCGTTAAGTATGAGGCATCGGTTTATAACCTGGATGATTCGTATTACGTTCGGTATTGAAAATACACAAGCAAGAAGAACGGAAAAGCATATTTTCATTAATGAAAAGGCTTAAAAGGGGAGCCAACCTTACAAAAAGAAAAGAGAGAAAGTCCAAACAGGAATACAAAAGTGTGTGATATAAAAAAACATTATAGTCTGCAAGAGGATCAAGGGTCTGATTATGTGCTGGATCGGGATTCTGGTTAGGGGCAACAATAGGTTCAGCGTTATCCTTCGGGGCAGAATTTTTCGCCTCTGCTTCATGCTCGGGAGTCATTGGAGGTTCGTCACTAAGGTAACCCTCAATGTTCGGGTTTATCAAAAGAGAAACATCCTTCACCAAGACCCAGTCCGGGATAGCCATTTCCAAATCCTCAAAGATCTCCTCATTAATGAGATCTGCGTATTGCTCGATCGAGAATGGAGGGTCCTTCTTCAGAATGCATTTTCAGACCTCATTGAGACCAGCCCAATAAGCCAGCAAGTTGTAACGGGCCAGTAGCTGATCGAAGGGCTTGCTGTTCAGATACTTTGCAACGTAGGCTTTCCGAACTTTAGGACTCAAGGATTCGGGACCCGAAGGAGTTGCGGACATTAATCTATCCTCCAGCTCCACCTTCTCCTGAATGAGATTTGCAATCTTGGACTTGGAACAAGAAATGGCCGCTTTCATCTAATCCATCTCCTTCCCCATCTCCTCCATCCGGGACCGGCCACCATCAACTCCCCGCCAGCAGTGCGAAGTCGAGAGTTTTCTTCCTTCAGCTTCAAGACCTCTTTCTACCTGGTCTTAGCAATTGCCTCGCTGCGATCGGCCCAAGCGCAAAGATGGCCCACTTTCATAAGAACTTCCATATCATGATGGAAGTGCTCTGTGAGGACCCTGCATCCAAAAGTCGTTCGACAATCTGTCAGCAAAGACTAAGGCATAGAAAAAACACAAGTATCAAGTATCAAAAAACGGAACAAACCTGATGGAAGAGTTCACCAACTCTTCATTGGGCATGGAGTCCAAGACCTCCCGATCACTTGGAACCCGAGCATTAACTGCCCAATCTATGGACAGGTTCATATTGCCGGAGACCAGTCCTGAGGCTTCAACTTCCAATTGGGGATGAAAACCCCCTCCCGATCGACCTTGCTCCTCTTGGAAGCGGCATCGTTAGCCAACTCCAGTTTTCTTCGAACGAGAGTGGTGTCATCCTAAGTGGACTCAGCAACGTCCACTGGCTCTTTCCCCTTGGCAGGAGGATCTTGCCTTATTCTCAGAAGCCCCTTCGGGGCAGCAGGCGACACCCCCTTCGGGGCAAGGGAACCCTCGGTAGCTTTGTCTTTCCCCTTGGTTCGGGGCACTCTTACTTCTGCAGTTTCAAAGCTCTAATTGGCCAGAGCCTTCGCTACTGCAGGGTTGAATCGGGGATGCACTACATGATAAAAGAAAAAAGTTAGAATCATCACAAGAAAAACAAGAAAATGTAAGCAACAAGATTCGGGTGCTCACCATGGGCTAAACCCCAATAACGAAGGACCGCCTCATACTCCATGGCATACCCAATAGCATGGTTGATGGCTTTGATGGCCTGAACCGCTTCGTCTTCGGTAGCAGAGAGAGGAAGAGGATGATTGTACTTGGTATAGGAGTTCGGGTGACTCTTGGAAATTGGAAAGTTGAGTTCGAACTAAGGAGCATGGCAGAATACATACTGATGGCGCCATCCCTTATGATTGGAGGGGCAGGTACCTTCGGCAAGAATCCCACCTTGCCAACCTAACTCACTTTTAGGGTGTTTTGAAAGAAACACTCAACCGGGAGGATTATATTTACTCAGAGAATAAAACTGGGAAAACAAGGCAAGAGAAGGGGTTATTTTAAGATTGAGACATAGCCCGATGAAGCCAATAATACGTCTCCAACTGTTTGGGAGAAGCATACCAGGGCAGATTTCCCAATGATTGAGAACTTCGGCAAAGAGGGAAGAGTAAAAAGGAAGCCGAACCCCACTTCTAAAAGTATCAACGTAAATGGAAAACTCTTCGGGAGGATTGGAATCAACCCTTTCATTGGGGTTCGGGATCCGAAGAGTATAAGACACAGGAAGAGAAAAATTCGAATTTATTTCGGCAAGTTCGGATGGACAAACGTGAGAGGCATAAAATAATGGGCCAGTAGAAGGTCTTTTAGATGATCGGGAGCTCTCGGCCAGTGATTGTTTGGGGGGGGGGGCTTCCTCTTCTTGGAAGAAATTTTTTGAACTCCAACTACATTTGCTGAAGACTCCCTAGGGTTTATTGGAACAGAGGACAACCAGCGATCGGTAATCCTATAATCCCGATCACCAAATAGCTCAACGGAGGCTGAAGGGCTGGCTTGATCCACAAAGCCCTCTCCATCAATCAAAAGATCGACGAAGTCCTCATTGGAAGTTCTATCACTACCCATGGTAAAGGATGAAGAATGGCTGGACACTAAGCTTAAGATTTTTGAACGAAAAAGCAAAACGAACAGGAGGAAAGAACAAACCAACTACCCGAATAGAAAAAGAGCAGAATACCAGAGAGGATGGAAGAAACTTACTTGTGATTTGAGAATGAGTTGATACTTGAGAAAGAAAGCTTGATTCACAGGAGCAGAAGCGGGAGATCTTCATAGAAAAAACGGAGTTTCGTAAGCAAAAACAGATTAGCAGAGTAGTAGAAAGTAAAAATGAAGGAAGACAAGTCATTTATAGGCTTCAAAACAGAGATGGACGAACGAGATCAAACTCGATCAAGGATCAAGATCAAGCAACGGTTCGAATGGAATTGATCAACGAGCCAGATCCAAGATCATCAACTGTTGTCAATCACCGACGGTTCGAGCGACAGGGTAATGATGACTACGCCTTCCAAAGGCCACGTGGGTTACGGTGCGCGAGTAACGAGGAGTTCAGGCGATTCAACGGCATACCGCTGGGCAGAAATGTCAGATACAATAAAATGCAATTTTATCCAAACTGAAAAGACGTTTCAGCTTCATTCACAATCGGAACGGAGAAAGCCAAGCCAAGTGTTCGGTCTGTGGACTCTTCTCGATCACTTGGCTTGGGGGGCAAATGATACGGGAGAAATAAAATCGAACCCGACTTAACCGGTTTGAAGCTTTAAACCCAGCTGAACCACGGTCGAGACCGGTCTTGACCAAGTCTCAGTGATCATGCGTGGAAAAGCTATTTGAAGGTTATAAGGCTTAAACGTCAACTTGAATATTATGGGATACGTGATCGAGTCACAATAGGCAACTTCCACTGATATGTAGTGGAGATCGAGCCAAAAGTGGTAACTACCCACAGCTCCTAATAGAAAGGGCAAAACCCTACAATAGGACGGCCACCAAGATTACGAACGCATCCAACGATCAAGAATTAGAGGTAAAACCTATATAAACCAGTGCTCTACGCACCACAGAGGTATTTGAATCGTTTCTTTTACTAGTATACTTAATTTATGTTCTATAGTTGACCAGAGCTTGGTGATCAGTTCTTTGCTTGACTTAGCCTTTGGAGGTGGCCTCCTGACCCCACGGTCGGGCCACTTCTAACGCAGTTTTGCAAGTTAATCTTTCAGAGATCTCAAGGTTAAGTAGATTTTGGATGCATCACTTGGTCAACTTAATGCGCTTCTTTTGCATTTGCCTTACTGTTGACCCAAACCCCCAAAAAAGAAGAAGATTTATTTGGACTTGAGGTTTGGTTTATGTCATTTTCAGTCCAAAAAACTGAGATTTTGCATCTGCCTCCATGTGCTATAGAAAAAGTCAATTTAAAGATAAGTTATCACTCTTGACCAATTTGCCCTTCTTTTTTTATTAAAATTTTTTACATTCACACTTCCACCCGCCATGAAACGCATAACTCCCCTTTTAGTCCAAAAATTATAGAAAAGTCTTAGAATTCAAATAAATTTTAAAATATGATCAAAATATCCTTATATGTTAAAATGACTCAAGTACCCTTTAGTTTAAACCATTTTTGTAAAGATTAACCTTAAATGGAGATGGGTGTTTGGCTGGTTGCTCCTTGGTTGAGTTGAGCAAATGGGAGATGAAGAAAATGGGTGAAGGGAGAACCTCTTCATCCATCTTGGCCAAGATCTACTTTGTAAATAAGATTTATGCTAACGGGTACTTGAGTCATTTTAACATAAAAGGATATTTTGGTCATAGTTTAAAATTTATTTGAATTCTAAGACTTTTCTATAATTTTTGGACTACAAGGAGAGTCACAAGTTTCATGGTAGGTAGGGGTGTGTATATAAAAAAAAAATTAAAAAAAAAAAGAAAAAGAAAAAAAGAATAAAGGTCAATTGGTCATAGAAGTGATAATTTGTCCTTAAATTGACTTTTTCTATAGCACAGAGGAGGTAGACGCAAAGTTCTAATCTTTTTAGACTAAAAATGATATAGACCAAATCTCAAGAGGTCCAGATGAAAATTACTCAAGAAAAAAATGATGTTTTTTTTTTTTGGGTACTAGTGCTTTCTTTTAATACTACAAATGTAATGCTATCCACAAGGGTCGAACCCAAGACCTCTCCATTGAGAAGTATGGATCTTTACCATTGAACCAACCCTACATTGGCAAAATGAAGTAAATTTTACATTAATAGAAAGAATCAAAAGAATTGTTATAAGCAGGGGCGGAGCCAGAATTGAATATTGGGGGGGGGCGAATAATGGATCTAGATCACATCTCTGTTAGACAAGCACTAATGTTTTTTCACCATACATATGTAGGACCCACTGTGGGTCCCACCTTTGAATTATTTTATTATATTCGACCGCATAGTCTACATTACAAATTTAGATAAATTAATAGAATGACTAAAATATAGATAACACAATTATAAGTAACTTATAAAAAATATATTGAAATAAAGCATAAGAGCTAAAATTGTGGGAGAAAAACTTTAAGAAACATGAAAGAAAAAGGTGGGAAAGAAGCTGTAGGAAAAAAGACAATTTTGAAGTCTATTAACTAAATATAGGGATAACAATCTATGATTCAATCTAATAATATTTGTTGTGGAGAATATATAACCCGAGAAGTCCCTCGGGAGGAAACACACACACACCCTCTCGGGTATGTGTGTCTCACTCCTCAGGAAGACTTGAAGAGTCCTTCGGGAGTAAACACACACCCACTCGAGTAAGCGTGTATTACTCCCTTGGAAGATGTCAAAGAGCCGTCAAAGAGCCCCTCAGGAGTAAACACACACCCACTCGGGTAGCCCCTCGGGAGTAAACACACACCCACTCGGGTAGCCCCTCGGGAGGAAACACACCCACTCGGGGAAGTGTATTCCACCCCCTCGGGAGAACTTGAATGACCACTCGGGAGGAAGCACTCACCCACTCGGATAGTTGGATAAGATCTTCTTTAAGGGATTTATCCATACTTGAGATAGGCTCGTGAAGTCAGAAGACGTTCAATGCTAAGTTCAATAGTAACGTTAAAGACGACCAAGTCAAGAGGGTCAGTTAGAGATAACCACCTATCATATCTACTCCGAAACATAAGGAAGCGTATAATGGGATAACGACTCTATTAAGGTGAGAAACGTACTCCCCAAGGCAACTAGCCCAATTGAATAAGTGAAATTAACGGAGACGCCGCCTCCAAGTATCCTCTATATAACATCCATCCTAAGATGAGAAAGGGATGAGATTGAACCTACCATTTAGTCTTTGCGCTTTGAGAACCCTCTCAAGGCCTTCTATTGTTGCCTAGACTAACTTGGGCGTCGGAGGCAGTTCCCCGACCTACACAAGGTCGGACCGCTCTAATCTTATTTGTGAGTGCAGACGTCTCAGCTACTCTATTCAAACGGTGAAGTCTTCAAGAGGCCATTCCAACAATCTGGCTCTCGAAGAAGGTCTAGTCGCAACAATATTAATGGTTGAAATTCTATACATACTAATAAAATTTAAAATTTAAATGGCTAAAGTTTAGGGATTCAAAAACTTGATTAGATTTAATAAAATTGTTGGTTGAAATTCTAAACGAGATTTAAATTTCTATTAATAGGAATTGAAATTTTAGGAGAAAGTTTAGGGATTAAAAAAGAATCAATGATTATAATTAGATCTAATAAAATCAATGACAGAATTCTAACGAGATTTAAATTGCTATTAGTAGAATTGAAATTTTAGGAGAAAGAAAGAACAATGAAATAAAATAAAAAAATTCCATTATGTTTTTTGAAAAATACATTAGAAAAATCCTGAGTGAGAGAGAAAGAGGAATAATTCGAGAAAAAAAGAGTGAATACTTGATAGGAAATAAAAGAGGAAATTCAGGAGAAAATAAATAGAAATGAAAATATAAGAGAATAAATGGAGAGTAATCCATGGAGTGTGTTAGTTTTTAATTAGAATTTCACTTTTTATTCCTTGAAACTAGGGGTTTATTGGTAACCATCAGATGATGATTAATAATGACATCTATACCCATCATCTTTATCTTAAACTTTAATTTTTAATTTTAGGGGGTCAAATAGTAGTATTTTACATGTGAAGTGAGAAAATTAAAGAAAAAATATGGAATTAATGCAAATTTTAAATAATCCGGGGGTATGGCCCCTGCCCCAATGTGGCTCCACCATTGGCTATAAGGTCATTGGACCCTAGAGCTTTGAATAAGGTCAATTTGAATCGGAAAAAATGAAAACTTACATATTCAAAAAGACCCACTAAGGACGCTATAATTTTTCTGACCAAAAACCCTTTATTTTTCAACAATCAAGATTGTATTATGTATAATCATTTTAATCCGGTTTATATTAAAATGTGAACTATATTTATAAAAAATCGGATCTTCCAACAAAACATGATCGAGCCATCATCTGCAAGATCTAGTACTAAATTTGGTCAAATGAGAGCGTAGTACCCCCCGCTTTCATAGACAATTACTTGTTAAATCAATACAACCATTCAAAACTATTCAAAGTCCAAATAGAAGAGCCCAAAACCTTAAATAAAAATCACATAAATATTTAGCTTTGTTCTCAATTCTCTTCGAATCATCTCATATGTTATTAAAGTCAAAGCAAATCACAGGACCCAAAACCCATAACAATTAAAAAAATGTCACTGCTTTCTTCGAAAATCTCTTTCTTCACTTGTCATGCCTCTCTTTGTTAGAACCAGAAGACCAGAGACATAGTATAGACAATAACAGAATCAAGGAGAAACAAATATATATAAAGTATTCTTAATGTCAGAATCACTTACTTGAATGTAGTAGAAGAACCGAAGGAAAATCAGCACGAACTCGAACAGGGTGAGTTGAGGTATACAAACAGTACTTTTCCTTAAGGTATTTGAACGCCCCCTTTTATGCCTCTGGGTTTGACATTGACGTTCTCACCTCCAAGATACAACAACTCCTAGATCTGGAAGGCGGCACTCCAACGAGTCTACTTGCAAAGGAGATCCGAAGGTAATACACAGCATAGGAATGAAGAAAACAAAAAATGGAATTTTTCTAACACTAGATTTTCGAATTTCTGTTTTTCACCAAAAAAAACCGAGTGATCCTTTGTTTAGAGCTTAACCTCTATTTATAGGCTCGTATGGACGCATTCAGAGAGCTACATATGTACGTAAGGTCACCTGCAGAGAGTTGTGATTGTATGATCAGTCACCTCCCTACTGCAAAACCCAAACCCGAGTTTTCTAGATCCACGACCCACACCCCAAGTCCCAAGTCACCTCCCTACTGCAAAACCCAAACTTGGGTTTTCTAGATCCACGACCCACGCCCCAAGTCCAAGTCCCATCATAGACACTTAATATTATTTATATAATATTATAGTGCCCCATGGCTTAGTTAGACTAGGGTCTATGGACCACTACCGCAACCACGCCCGACTCGGTCCAACTCGTTGCATACGCGTGATCCACACGTAACTCTCTACCAGCATACACCCCACTTAGGAGCTATATATATGTAATCATATAATCATTAGCTCCATCCGATGTGGGACTAAACACATATGGTAATCTAAATCACCTAATATACATCCAGAAGAGTCCTATAGAGTAAGAATAAACAAGAGTCCTAAAACAAAACTAGGGAGATAGAGTTTTAATGATTTTGAAACTTATCTAAATAGTATATTATATTATTATATATTTTTTTTTCTTTTAAAACAAAATCCAACACTCTTGCTCCCCTTTCCTCTAATCTTCTTCTTCTTCTTCTTCCTATAAACCAATTCTCTCTGCAAAGAACTTTAAACCTCATGGAGTAGAAGAAGATGTCAGACCGTTCCTCCTCGTCTTTCTTTCTTTCTTGCTGCTATCCCACCTGGATCTTAACCCATCAACTTCTGAGTCACCAGTGCTACTGCCTACCTCCGGCAGCATCAATCTCACTACCTGCTATCGGGTTATACAAAACCCACCGAATAGAGCAATCAACAAATTAAAAAAAAAGAATAACACAAGAATTTATGTGGAAAATCCTTAAAGAGAAAAAACCACAGGTAAGAGAAAAAACTCTATTATAGATAAAAAATTATACAAAAGAGAAAATTCTTTAGGACGAATTACATGTGGAGGGGGAGGCATCCTTTTATAGCCTCTCCCCATCCCACCTTCTCCCACATCTAAAAGATGTGATACTTAAACTCTCAACAAACTCCCACTTCTTTTCGATGTGGGATTAAGACTTTCAACAATCTTCCACTTGGAGATTAGATTAAGAACCAATTAATCTCCACATCATTCTCTATCTTGCCACCACCATGTTGTCTACGTCTCTGTCAAGCCATACAAAGATTTGCACCAAATGAACTTGTTAATGTTGATTACCTTTGTCAATGTATTTGTTAGGTTCTCTTTCATGTGGATTTTCTATATATCCACCCATCCGTCTTCCACCACTTCACGAACAAAATGATATTGTACTTTTATGTGTTTTGTCTTGGAATGAAAAGTTAGATTCCTTGCAATGTGCAAGACACTCTGACTGTCACAATACAAAAAAATCTTCTCTTGCTTGTGCCCAAGTTCTTCGATGAATCTTCTTATCTATATTGCTTCTTTACAAGCTTGTGTAGCTGCCATACATTCAGCTTCTATTGTAGACAGTGCTACAATAGTCTGTAGTCTAGATACCCTGCTCACAGCTCCTCCTGCAATTGTCAACACATAGCTAGTAGTGGATCTCATTTTATCAAGATCACCTGCAAAATCAGAATCAACATATCCTCTGACAGTAAATTCAGATCCTCCATAACATAGAGCAGTATCCGAAGTTCCTTTAACATATCTTAGGATCTTCTTCACAGTAATCCAATGCTCTTCTCATGGATTCGCCATGTGTTGACTAACCACTCCCATTGCATGTGCAATGTCCGATCTTGTACATATCATAACGAATATCAGACTCCCCACTGCTGATGCATACGGTACTCGAGACATCTCCTTCCTCTCTACGTCATTGCTAAGACACATACTTGAGGATAACTTGAAATTAACAAGAAGCGGGGTAGAAACTGGCTTACAGTCATGCATATTGAAGCGGTGCAAGATTTTCTTTAAGAAACTCTTCGGAGATAGCCAAATCTTCCTGTTATTTCTGTCTCAGTGAATTTGCATATCTAGAATCTTGTTTGCGGGTCCCAAATCCTTCATTTCAAATCTCTAGCCAACTGAGCCTTTAATTCTACAATACGATTTTTGTTGGGGCCTGATACCAACATATCATCAATATATAACAGCAAAATGACGAAGTCATCACCACCAAACCTCTTGTAATACGCACAAGAGTCTGAAGCAAGTCTGTTGTATCCAAGGCTCAATATGAAGAAATCAAATCTCTCATACCAATATCTTGGCGCCTGTTTTAAACTGTATAGAGATTTATTCAACCTGCAAACCAAGTTCCTCTTTTCTGGTTCTTCAAACCTTCTGGTTGGAGCATATAGATTTCCTCTTCAAGATCTCCATGAAGAAATGCAGTTTTACACCTAACTGCTCAAAATATAGATCAAAAGTAGCACAAAATGCCAGAACTATCCGGACAGTAGTAAGTCTAACCACTGGTGAAATGATTTCTATAAAATCGATACCTTATTTCTAAGCATATCCTTTGATCACCAATCTTGCACGATACTGCTCTACCTAATCATCACTGTTTTGTTTGATCTTGTAAACCCATTTATTACCAATGGGCTTCCTTCCATGTGGTAAAGGTACAAGCTCTCATGTCTTATTCTAATGAATAGTTTCTATTTCTTCCTGCATAGCTACCATTCAAAGTGATGCTTCTGAGCTATCAATTGCTTTTTAAATGTTGATGGCTCCCCGTCTTCTGTTAGAAGACAGTATGCAACATTGCCCTCCATAATATAATCAGACTGTCAGGCTGGTATGTGTCTTTCACAAGTTGACCGTCGAACTTCTACAGTTTTTGACTCGACTGGTACTTGTTCCTCGTTTTCTGATTTTGCTCCAGAAGAATCTTTTAGTTCGGACTTCTCTTCGTCCTGAACTGTTGTACTCTTTGGAATTCCTATTGAAGTGCTACTCACATCTTCCTTCTGCAGCTTATCTTCTACAAAAATGGCATCCCTGTTGATGATGACCTTGTGGGCAGTGGGATCACACAATCGATATCCCTTGACTCCATCAGCATATCACAAGAATTCGCACTTTTTGGATTTTGGATCCAATTTTGAAATTTCTTGGGAATGGTACATCGCATACACAGGACTCCCAAATGTTTGCAGGCATGAATAATCAACTAGCTTGCTAATTGATGAGCACATTTATGTGTGAAATCTTAGGGCATAAAGCATGCATTTTACACACTTTGAGTGGAGCTACCTTGGGTTTTATGTTGTTTTTGTAGATTTTATGAATTTTCAGGACTTGAGCGAATATTTGGAGTTTTGGGTATTAAACATGCGATTTTACATGTCAAGAGGTCCATTCAAATTCTCAAATGCGAAAATGGGCCTGACTTGGAGCATGATGGGCCAGAGATGTGATTATGGGCCAACTCCAAAGTATTTAAGAGATAAATAAGCAAATTTTGATCTACGGCTGAGATTAGAAATTATTAATCAAGTCTACAGAGATATTATTGAGAGAGTCCTAATGGAGAAAAAGAGTCCTTGCACACCTCAATATCTTATTTTCCTATTTGGGACTTGGTCAAAGAAAGAAAAAGAGGAAAAATTCAAGTTCAAGTTTCAAGTTTTTAGGTTCGTTTTTTTCTGGGTCTAACAATTGCAGATTTAGATCATTTTAGTTCTAGATTTGGTTGTTAGGGTTGGTTGAGATTCGAATCGTTTGTTTAATTCGCAAGTAAGTAACCTTCTTTATTAATCTTCTCTCCTCCCTCCATTCCTAGCTTTTATCTACCCCTCCATATTCTTAATTTAGGATCTACTTTCAGCATTTATTTATTGTTCTCCCTTCCCCTGGATCCTTGATCAGAGATGCATACAATCGTGCCTCTCTTTGGTTAAGGTTTCCATTTTACTTTCTGCAATTTACTTTCTGTTATTTACTTTCTGCAATTATTTATTGTTCTCCCTTCCCCTGGATCCTTGATCAGAGATGCCTACAGTCGTGCATCTCTTTGGTTTAAGGCTTCCTTTTCCTTTTATTGCTTTGTTTATTGCTTTATTATTTACTTTCTGCACTGTTTTTTTTCTTTAATATCCGTTTCCCCGATCGGTGGACTATAAGCTACGGCAAAGGGTCCACGATCAAAGTCATTATTATTATATTCCCCTTCCATCGATCCAGAACTGACACTCGGATCACTTCTCATTTTCTTTTATTTTTATTGTTCGCATTTTTTTCCTGTCTTTTATTTATGCATTGATTGTGTTTAATTTATTTTTCATTTCAATTCGATTGCATTAGATGTATGGATTAGGATAGTTTATTTTTGTTAACTAAATTTTAGTTAATTAGTTAACAAAAATTGAATCATTCCACTCTCGCATTACTATTAAGAAGTTGAATTCTAAGTGGCATATCTCCTTGAGATCGACCAGTTAGCTACACGATACCGTGCGCTTGCAATTACTTTTAAATTTCACAAACACTAGTTCACATTTCTATCGGTGTCTTCAGATCAATTATCTTGATGGTGATCGATTAATCACATAGCAGACAGCGTTTACGGCTTCTGGCCAAAAGGACTTAGTCATACTTGCAGTTCTTAGCATGGATCTCGTTTTTTTGAGTAGAGTTCTATTCATCCGCTTTACTACTCCATTTTGTTGAGGAGTGTAAGCCACCGTGAGTTGTCTCTTGATTACAAAACTCAACGAAGTCATCCCCTGTATATTCTTTGCCATTGTCCGTCCTGAGGCACTTAATTTTCTTCTCTGTTTTTCGTTCAACTTGTGCTTTAAATGTTTTGAAAACTGAAAACACATCTGACTTCTTCTTGATAGGAAACACCCAACATCTTCTGGAATAATCATTAATAAAAGTTACAATGTACATTGCTCCTCCCAGAGATGTAACCGGTGCTTACCATACATCAGAATGAACTAATTCCAGAATACCTTTACTCCTGGAATTAGATGCATTGAACTTCAATCTATGCTGCTTACTAGTAACATAATGCTCACAAAAGGATAATGAAACCTTTGTGAGGCCCGGGAGTAATTTCCGTTCGGCGAGAACCTTCAACCCTTGCTCTGACATATGAGCCAATTTTTTATGCTACACTTTCGTCATCTCTTATGTAGTACTAGTTAATGCAACCGATGTTTCTGCCTCCAAACACGTTTCTCTCATTAGTTCGTGCAAATTTGCAGCGCTCCTTTTAGCATTCATTACAACTAGCGCTCCTTTGATGATCCTCATCATTCCATTTTGGATGCGGGTCTTGCACCCAATCTCATCTAACTGTCCCAAAGACAATAGATTATACTCTAAGCCCTTCACATGCCTCACATTTTGAATAGTCCGTACCATACCATCGTACATCTTCAATTTGATGGTGTCAATTCCAGTAATCTCCAAGGCATGATCATTTACCATGTACACAGACCTTGCAGAGATAGGTTCATAAGTGTGAAACCAATCTCTACGAGAGGTCATGTGCCATGTTGCTCCGAATCCAAGATCCAAGCATCAGTGAGCTCCAATGTATCCTTGGATACCGTTGCTACTTTGTTGTAAAAAATATCTCCTTCAGCAACGCACCCTTGAGATGTTTCTGCCTTAACTACACCCTTTTTGAGTCGACACTCATTTTTCAAGTGTCCGCTTGCCACAATTATAGCACTTGATATTCTTTTTACCCTTGGATTTTGATCTCCCTTGTTTGTGACTCCCATTGGAATTACGTTTCATTTACCTTCCTCGTATTATAGACATGCTTCTGCTTGTTGTGAGCTTGCCCGTATATCTTCCCTGCTTTTTCTTCTATTTTCTTCTTCAAGAATTGCAATGGCGACATCATCAAATATCAGATAATCAGAGAGGATATTACTGGTTAAATTGATGACGACTTGGTCATATGAATCTGGAAGACTTTGAAGTAAAATTTCAGCACGTTCTTGTGGCATAACATTATGTCCCAACGTTAAAAGTTGAGAACATAACGAAGTCAGAGTGTGTAAGTGCTCTATAACTGATGTAGATTCTGACATTCGTAAGGTATACAACTTTCTCTTCAAGAAAATTTTGTTGTGAAGTGATTTGGCTTCATACAATTTGATGAGGTGATCTCAAATCTTCTTAGTAGTTTTATTATCTTCAATGCCCGCTAAAATATCATTAGATAATGCTAGATGCAAAGTGGAAATGGCCATTTATCTATTTTGTTCCATTTTTTGTTATCTGTGATCTCCGCCGGTCGATCACTGATGGCTTCTAGACAATTATCCTGTATCAATAATGCTTTCATCTTCATCTTCCATAATGATAATTTTGTGCCGTCAAATTTGCCGATGTCGATCCTTATTGCCATTGCTTTTATCACAAACTATTGTTGACTACATAATAACTCTCACTATTTCACGTGAAAAGTATCTCCTTAGGTTACCTCCAACTAGTATATTGTTGAACCAAAGTACACCAAGAAAGTTTCTAAGAATGACTGGAGGGATATAACTAGTCCGCTTAAATACCAGACTCCTTAGACAAAATTTTCCTAGACATGCACTTAATCACCCAATATACCTTTCCAAGATACTCAAAAAGAAAACAAACACGTGAATAGCGACTTCAAAAAAAAAAATTGCAGCACCTCTATAGAATGAAAAGAAAATCTTGCTCTGATACCACTATCAAGTTATAAAAAAATCCACCAAATAGAGCAATTAGCAAATAAAAGAAAAGAAGAACACAAGAATTTACGTGGAAAATCCTTAAAGGGAAAAAACCACGAGCAAGAGAGAAAACTCCACTATATATACATAATTATATAAGAGGAAAGATTTTTTGGATGAATTACATGTGGAGGGAGAGACATCCTTTTATAGCCTCTCCCCATCCCACCTTCTCCCACATCTAAAAGATGTGGAACTTAAACTCTCAACAAACTCCCGCTTCTTTTAGATGTGGGACTAAAACAACTCCCACTTCTTTTCGATGTGGGACTAAGACTTTCAACACCTACATCTAGGGATGTCAACGATGCAGTTTGGGACGGTTTTAGGCTGGGCTTAATGTTTTGGGCTAAAAAACACTCAGCCCAAACACGGCTCATAAATAATGGTTTCGGGCCTGTTTTGGTTTGGTGCGGATTGGGGCGGATTGGGTTCAGGCTAACTAATGGTTTGGACTAACGGTCTATACTCGAGTTGACTAAGGGTTTGGGCTAATTTTTTCGCTAAAAGGATCATTATATTAAGCGAAGAAGAAATATTAAAAATACATCAATTAATACCGTATAAAGAACCAACCTCCCTTACCCGCAACAACTGTTGCCCCCAATACACCCTTCCTCACTGGTTCCTGCTCAGATTAGAAACCACTAACTTATAAAACGAAATCTAGGACGTCTAAAGGCATCCACATCAAGTTCATTAAGGATTGAAGTTGACCAAGGAATGTTAATATCAGAAATATTAAGGTTTGGGCTAATAATTTATGGTATGTAAGAAAAAGAATAAAAATAAATAGTTGAGCATCTTATAACAAGAGCCAAAATTCTCTATGGAAAACAAAATTACTATTGATCAATTTTCATTAAAAAAATGAAAAGTCATTCCATAATTTATGGTATGTAAGAAAAAGAATAAAAATAAATAGTTGAGCATCCTATAACAAGAGCCAAAATTCTATGGAAAACAAAATTACTATTGATCAATTTTCATTAAAAAAAATGAAAAGTCATTCCATGTTGTAGAAATCACACCCACCTTATAGAAATCAAGAACTTAAATAATAAATAGTAATATAGAAACTGCAAGCTCATTCCTTAGAGTTCATTGGATAGTCCAGAAACAAATCTTTAAACCAAAAACCCTTTAAAATTCTAACTTGTGCTATGATTGATTGTCTTGAAATTGGGTTCTTGTTTTGTGAGAATGTTGTTTTTTCCCTTCTATGAAATCCGTCTCTTTTTTGGGTGTTGATATGCAAAAGAAATACCTTTTGATAAATAAATTATACTTAATCAACATTCTCATACTTGATAAATAGTTACTTAATTTAAACAAACTTTGCACATTCAATTGAACTTTCATACTTAATCCTTCTAATTGTCTCTCATAAGTAGTAGAATGACTATTTGATCTTTGAATTCATGCTCAATTTTTCTGATAGTCTATATCGACTACCTAGTGGTAATATAATGATTCAAATAATATTTAAAGTTAAACTATATAATGGGTTGTGGTTTGGGTTTGGGTTGGTGCTTGGCTCGCCACCTCATCTCGAGTACAGCCCATTAAGGTTCGGTTTGGGCCAGTTCGGTTCGATTTTAACAGTTCGGGTTGCAAATTGACACCCCTACCTACATCTATCAAATCGAGTTGGGCATCTTTGCTCTCACCTAGTGTCATAACGTCGTCAATAGAGCTCTCCATATTGACCTTTGCTTTGGCAATCCATATTGACCATTCACCCCCCCTTCTACCTCTACATCATGATCAAGCCTTTTCTATTCTAGCGTAGATGCAATTCGAATAGATTCAATCTCAATAACCCAATGGGGAATGTTGAAATTTTCTATCTCGAGTCATCATCTTCTAGATCGTAGAACCAAATTCGATTAGGTTTCGTTAGAAGATGTGGTTGCCAGTATTCTGGGTTTTTCTTGCCTGATTTAAACCAAGGGATAATTTTGTAAATTTAAATTTTAACACCCTGAATATAAAAATATAATAATTATAATTAAAACTCTAATTCACATTTTTAATTTAGACCTTTGGATTGAAATGAGTGACATTCTATAATCTTGATTGTTGCACAATAAATGATATTTTGGATATTGTGCCCGTAGTTGGTCTTCCAAGAAACCATAGGGAAGACATATGCAAGTTTTCATTTTTTTGAGTTAAAAATGACATTAGTCAAACTTCAATGGATCAAATGAAAATTATCCTAAATAATATTGACTTTGAATGTCGATAACCCCCAAAAAATAATGCCAAAATAGACAACTTCTAAGGATTTATGAGAATGAATCCTATAACTCCTATGGATTAATTTTGTGCAATTAGAGGATTAAATTTGTTCATTTATACCATTGTAACTTATGATGGTTAAGAGCCTATAAATAGAGCTATGTACAAAGCTTGTAATACACAACACGATATAACAAAAATATTAATTTCATTTTGTTCTAATTTTCTTTCTCAATGTTATTATTTTTTTTCCTAGTTATCTTCCAATTTTATAACACATAATCAACACGATTCTATTCTTATCATCTCCTAATTCACATTAGCTTATATTCAAATATTATTTCATGTTAAATGATAGAATTTTTCACCTTAAGTATATTAGAACATTGTTCATCATTAATTTTTATGTATTCAATGTTTTAATGGTTATAATGAAGTTGCAACTTCATTACTACAATATTAGAACATGATGTAGCTATATTATTCATAGAATATGCATATATTATTTAGTGCTACACAGAATTGATTTTAATTCTTATTCTTCTTTTATATGCATCATACCAAATCAAAATTATCGGGGTAAGAATTACGCATATCTTACACCATACATCTTTTGTTGTAGAATGATGAATTATTCTCCAATCATCTCTTCTTTCTTCCCCTACCTTTTTATTGTAGAGAGAAAAAAATGAATAAAAACTTGAGTGATCAAAGGGAACCCATCATAATTATTTATGATAATAATTCAAACCCTTGTTCACTTCCACAATAGATCGGTTTAGCTCGTCTCTAACCAAATAGCAATGCATCAAATTAATGTATTGAGAGGATTATTAATCTTAGTAAATCATTTAAGTCCACGTATTGTCAAGAATAAACTAAAAAGGTGGAGGGGGAATCCTTCCATCCATTGTATAAAAATAATTTCCAACGGATGGTTACCAAACATTTTATCATTCCATAATCTACAAAATAGGTTTTGCTTTCTATTATTGTCTCTCTCAGCCATAGGTAAAGAGATTGAAGAATGACGGTAGACAAGACGTGAGCCATTTTTACTTTTTGAGAGTGGGGTGAAAATTAGACATCAACCTATTTAAGGTATTTTGGGGGATTTAGCAATTAAATTAATTGAAAGTAATTAAGAGCTCTAATTACTAAAATTAGTGAGGGTTGATTTGAAATTTATACTAAAATATCATCATAGTTAATGGTTCAATAAAATATTTAAGAGATAATTACTACTGCCCCTTGATGACTTAATTATTACTTTATTCCCTATACTTTTTTAAATTACTAATTCAAACTCTAACTTTGCTTGTAATTATTATTGCCTACCGTTAAATTCCGTTAGTTAAATGATAATATGTCATTTTATTTATTTAAAAATCCTAAATTAACCTATAATTTTATATTATTTTTACACTTTATATTAAATTACATTACTATCCTAAGTAATTATAAAAAACTTAAACTTAATTACACAAATTTTTTTTCTAGTCAAAATAAAGAGAGAAAAGAAAGAAAAAAAAATCTTTTTCAATTTTATATATGTACTTTTCAATTTGGTAATAAAAAAATAGTAAATTTTAATTTTTGGTGTTATTTTTAATTTTTGTTATTTACTTTCCAGTTTTAAGAAGTTTATACCTCTAAATATTTTTACTTATTTATTGTCTAATTTGATGTTAACAATTTTAAGAAGTTCCTACCACCAATAGTGTTTTTTTTTTTTTTTTAATTCAAAATGATAAAAATACATGTTGTAAAATTATTTCATATGATTTTTTTTTATAAATGAGGATAATATTATACATTCTTAATTATAAAAGGGCATAATAGACATTAAAAATTCAACCTTAACGGTTTCTTAATACTGTTAAAACTGGGGGCAACAGTAATTTCCTAAAGAGCTTGGTTCTTTTAATAATTAAGCTATAATAAAAGAGAGCAATAGTAATTATCTCAATATTTAACAGAAAAAAGTACCATTTAACTAATAAAATTAACAAAAAAATTTAGTCAACTCGAGGGGGATAATTGGAATGTATCTTTTATTTTAATTTTTTAATATCTGATATCAGTATAAGTTTCCCTTTTTAAAAGCTACCTAACCAGTGTAAAATTATATATCCATGACATTATTATGAAGGAAGTTCACTAATAAACTCTAATACATTTTTAATATGGTTTAAAGTATCGCTATCAAGTATTGTATCATCTTATATTTTTTGTTGTATTGTACTGATCAATGTATTTTAGTGATCATATCAGTTGTAGTCGATATAGGTATGTATCTGTTAGTATCATGTCGAAACGTTGAATATTTTAAACCTTGTCCCAGTCAAAACAAAGCAACTGTTGAACATGAAGATTGAGTTCATATCTTTATGTTATAAAATATGACAAAAAAAATACGATAATTGGTAGGAGGGAGACCATAAAAAAAACTTTTAAACGCTGAAGAGACAAACCTGTAGAGGTATATATGTAATTTGATTGAAGACAAAAAATGAATAAGTGATAAAACATGTAACCCAAAAGAAAAAGAAAAAAACACAGGAGTTCGATTAGGCAGAAAAACTGCAAGGATCATCCACCACACTCTTCAGTTGCTGTTTGAAGCCATGAAACCAGCGATCCTTGGCGCATACCGCATATTAACTCCAGATCTGGAAGTACAAGTTTTTCTGCGGCGAGTTTGATTGGTACGCCTCTACGGTAGAGCCGGATGGCTGGTCCAAACCTCCTCCGCACTTTTGATGCTACCACCGCAATAACCGCACGAGTTTTGTATTCACCCTTGTAGCGTGTTTTGGTTCCTCTTTTGTGGCGTGTATTTTGTCCCCCTTTGTGGGTGTTGATGTTTATTTGGTGTTATAGTTGCTACAACTTATGTTCTAAGGGTTCTTTGGGTGTGATCCTTTTTAGGCAATGACCGAACCCTTACCCTGGATGACCTTGTCTATTGCATGTACGAAAGTTTAGTTACTTTCCGCTCCTTGATTCGGTTCAAACCTTGTGTATTCATGCAGTTGTGTCTGTTTTTTCTTTTCTTTTGTGTGTCTGTACTTTATTTAGTTTCATTGAATGAAATCTTGTTTACAAAAAAAAAAAAAAAAAAAAAAAATGTAAGAAAATGGATAGCGATACGCAACACAGGCAGTACTGATACAGAAGCGATATACCGGATCCAATATGATCGTATAAATACTTGATCGGCACTAGACAGTCTTCACGGGCCCGCTCAGGGGTTGGAGTCACACCTAGGAAAATCTCGGCGGGACCGAGACGATATCTGCAACTCTTCCAGGTTGTTTCTTCCGAGCTCAGCATTAGCTTCTACTTCTCTGCAAACCCGCAGAGTTAGCGAGAGAGAGAGATGGGAGATAACAACGATGGTGGGAGTGGCAGGACCTGCATACGCAACTTGGTGGACACTGGGAGCGTGGACAGCCACAGGTACTACCTGGCTAGACGGACATTGCTGGAGATGCTGAGAGACAGAGGCTATGATGTCCTTGACTCCGAAATCAACCAAAACCTCCAGGAATTTCGTGATGCCTACGGCGCCGACATCGTCGACCTTGAGCGCATCCGTATCAGCGCTGCCCTCGCCTCCGATGCTACTAAAAAGGTATACACACATGGTTTTATTTTTTTTATGAGCAGGTTCTAAATTCCATCCATACTTGTTTTTTACATTTCGAGAAAATTGAAACACTGAGGTTCTGTTTAACTTACGTGGAATACCTGTTTCGTCTCTGGAACGACATTAATCGGAAATATCCTGTAAATGCAGTAGTATTGAAAGTCCAAAGTATCCCGTTCTACGCATAATTTAGTAATAGGAAGTATTCAACTCATACATTTCATGTAAAACAACTTCAATAACCGTCAGAAATGTTCAAACTATAAAAAGGATAAACCTGAGAGTACATGACTGTGCATTCTGAAACGTGGTACTCTGTATATATGTTCAAAGTAGATTTCCCATGTCATAGTGTTGCTGTACTACTTGTTGTACGCTTCTACATAACACATAAGTGTGACCATTAGGAAACGGGAGAACAGATCTACAAGCAATCATTTTGGGGGCAGCTCCACTGATTCTGTCTAAAATTGACCAAAAATTTCATTGAACATTTCTTGAAGATGACAATTGTCCTGAATAAAAGCTACATCATTCAACTGCTCATGTTCTAGTCTATTCCCCTTCTTGGTGTGAATCTGAATTTATAAGCTGAGAATCCCAAGTCATTCTTCCAAAAATAAAACTTAAAAAAATTTTAAATACTTAATAAACTCAAATACAACCAGAGGAGGAACAACAAAGGTCTAGTATCCTCCGTGCAATCTTTGAAAGCTCAAAGCATTTCCTCCATATGTATCCCACCAAATGACTGTAATTTGGATTAATATAAAAATTAGAAGTACAAACAAATTAAGTATAACTAAAAACAAAAAGTATACTACTAAAGACTTACAAGGATTCATAGGTGTATGTTGTTTGATTGCTATACCTGTTGCGAAAGGACCTCTAGCTTGCTTGTATGTGCTAGTTTGAAGACATATCTTATCTTATATAATTGCATTAGACTCTAGTCTTGCAATGACTTGATTGAAGAAAGTCTATAGCCAAACTAATAATCATCAACAATACTTAACTTATAGAAATTCCCAGGATTAAGAAATAATGCAGTAGCATACAAAGGTCTCTCCATTTGACTCTCCCATCACCTATCAATAATATCTATGATATTCTTCCACAATCGTTCTTTGCCTCCAACATTTTCCTTTATTTTCCTCTTAGCCTCTTGCATGGCTACAAAAATTACAAGCATTGTTGGTCTCTTATTAGCATCTACAATCCTCAATTCTTGCATGGCTACAAAAACTACAAGCATTGTTGGTCTCTTATTAGCATCTACAATCCTCAATACAATTATAAGAGGTTGTGATGCTCTAATACAATCCTCCACACCATGCCAAAATGTCATAGCAAATATGGTTTCAACTATTTTCTTCTTTGCCTCTGTCTTAGACAAATTGGAGCTTATCCAATCCCATAAATAAATAATTGTCTCAAGTAATCTTTATGTTTCAGTGAACTTTGGAGTGTCAAATATGAAGTGAGAAATCTAGTCGTTGTGACCCTCACAAGATCCTTACCATTTGTCTTTTGTCTCATGGCCTCTAACAATCTTGTGTGCCTATAAATGAAGGTTGTTATTCTCGTTGGCTGTGCTAACAATCCCTTATATAGTTTTAAATTCCCTATGTCTTCTAGCATAATATCAAGACAATGGGCTCCACAAGGAGTTTAATACATTTAGCCCTCTTCTCCATTAAATAATGCATCTACTTCTTTGTAATTTAAAGCATTGTCAATGACCACTTGAACAACATAATCTTCCCCTGTTTCTTCTAGTTTACTATCAAGTAATTGAAACAACATTTTCACATCTTGCACATGGCTAGATGCATCCACAAAACCCAAGAAGAATGTTTCCTCAAGACAATTTACAAGGGCATTGATCTGGTGCCTACCCTTTATATTTGTCCACCCATTAGACATGAGTGTGCATTCATACTGCTTCCAATAAT
Organism: Hakea prostrata; assembly: GCF_041222555.1. Taxonomy (NCBI): domain Eukaryota; kingdom Viridiplantae; phylum Streptophyta; class Magnoliopsida; order Proteales; family Proteaceae; genus Hakea; species Hakea prostrata. The sequence continues at coordinate 16,218,195 of NC_142609.1, read as the reverse complement.
TTTCTTTCCTTTGTACTTTTCAACAAAGGCACCCCAACCACATGATACGTTGGGGGCTTATACCTTAAACCATACTGTGCTATTGATTCCTCCATCACTTCAAAGCTTTTAGCTTTAACAACATCGAAGGGAATATTGCTGATGTATCCAATCAACAATGTGGTTATCCAATCTCGTCTTTTCTTCTAGCAATCTTATTCTATTGAATATGGTTGTTTGAGTATTATCTTTGGCCCTCCTGTCCTCAACAACTTCTTCAAGGGTGCGTCTCACGTGAAGATCCATAGAAACCCTTATTGGTGCCTTAGTGAGTGCGCTTTTCAATCTCCTTGCAGCAGTTCTGGAGCTTGATTGCTTGGAGGACAACTTAGACCCAACACTGGGAACCTCTACTCCTTCAGTAGAGTTAGGACCCCAAGGTGACCGCCTTATGGAACTCCCATAAGGTGAGGCTCGCCTCTCCATTTCCATGGGCACTTGGATGCCTAGGCGGCATCTTAACAACTATGTTGCATAAATGTTTTCTGTGTCAACTTATTAATAATGGTTTTGCAGTATCATGATCAAACCATCTTGTTCAACTCTCATGGACATTCTGTTCCAATTGGCTGGTCCTGTGCTAGTGAGTTCTTTAAGTCATGGCAGTTATAAGATAAGGCCAGATGGCTAAGTTAATTTTGGATAGTATAAATTATTTGGTGTATTATCATGTGATTTAAGTCACTTTTATTATTTGTACTTGATTTCTTGTCTCTCTTGAATTTAAGTTCCTTCTTAGAAGTTCCTTTTGAAGTTTCTATTACACAACATCCATCTTGCTAATCCTTTACATTTATTGTATGGTGTTGTCTTTTTAATTGCAGATTCTAGTGGTCTTTTGTCCACCTGGTAAGGTCAGGCTTGCAATCATTAAGAATATTTTTGTCCAAATAATGAGCAAAGATGTTTTGTTGCGGCCCTCCCGAGTGATAGTGGTTTTACAAGATGAAATGACAAGCGTATCACGTAAAGCTATGTCTGAATTTCCAGCTAAAGTTGAGGTGTTTAAGGTAAATGGACAATAACTGTTAGCTTATGTCATCTTGCCTTCCTAATGTTGGATTCATTTCATTTGTCTTGGAAATATTTGAGGGTTGTAAGTAATTTCCCTACATGATGATTTTTGTGGAGACACCGTGATAGAGAATCTAAATCACCTAGGGTTGTTCTCTTTGCAGGAAAGAAAAAGGGCAGAATAGTAAAAGGGGTGGGACCCATCTGTAATTGTGGGAGGCCTTGAGGAAATTAGTAAAGGAAAGGGAAATGGAAAACTATTTCTGTGGGCCCTACATGAAGAGAATATTCAATTCCCTCTCTCACAAAGTCCTACTTGGAAGACTAGGACTTTGGAGAGGGATGGGGTTGGACATTTTGACTGTGACTTCAGCTGAGAATTCTGTTAAACTATGGAAAGTTGTCTCGCTCCCATCCCATCAGTTAAACAAACATGTTTTTGGTTTTCAGCCTTTTTCCCGACCTCATATTTTTCAGCCCAAATAAACAATTTGGCCAAACAAACAAACCTTAATGAAGGGATGGGAATGAAGGATCAGAAAAGTGATTTTTGTGAATCCTTCATCAATTTGTTCAATTGCCTCCCTTCCCTCTCAAATCCTACACAAAGGGGTGGGACTTTGGATAGGGATTGGATGACAAATATGACTGGCACATCAGAAGACAATCCCCTTTAAGTTATGGAAAGTTGTCTCGGTTCTGCACAGTACCTACCAAAACAAAAGGCTTTTTGATGTTTATGGAAATCTTGTCTGGTTTACCACCTATTTTTTTCCACCAAACAAACAAGCTCCTAAGGTTAGGTTCAGTTATCGCAGGGATTCAGAACCAAAACCAGGATCAGGAGATACATAAAACACAAGTGAGAATTTTCAATTTATATAGCAAAATTGAATATCAAAATCTGAAATCAATCCAGTAGCTAGATTTCAAGTTAATGAATTTTCATAGTGGAATAAGGAAACCAGAAACCTGGAACAGAACAGAATTCAATATCCAGAAATTTCAGAATGCAAAAGAATCATCAATGTCGATCTGATTTAATGACTTGACAGCATAATGAAATTTTAACAAAATCCTGAGGCCAGGAAAAATAAATTCAGGAAAAAGCAGTTAAACAAATCCAACTTGTATTAGAATTATTCATTTTTGTTTCAACCACTGAATGGACCGAACGAGGATAAAAAGAGAAAGTTCAGCAGCAGATCCAGAATACCAGACAGGCATTCTGACATCAGATTTGAAGAATCAGTTGTGGAATTGAAAATTTTGAGGAAGAATAGTTCAAATAGGATACTAGGAATCATGAAATAACTGATCTGGAAACAGAGTTCAACAACGATGTACAGAATTGAAATCTAGAACAAGAACTCAACTAACTAATCCATAATTAACTAATAACTTAGTATACACATAATGGATAGAAAAGTTCTGACCTATTTGAATTGATGGAAGGATAAAGATAAATAAGATAACTTTCTTGGAATTTCCACCCGAAACACTACCTTGGAAACACCTCCTTGGGAACACCACAACAGGGAGGTAATGAATCCCCATAGAACCAAATGCTGAAGCCATAATCTCATTCATCGAATTTGTGTCTAAGGCTCTGGCCGTTGCGTACTAATTTAGACAGCTCTAAAACAGATTCTCATAAGAGGAGGGTCCCAAGTAAATGCTGATCTGATAAGGTCACTTTTAGTTAACTGGGAAACTGAAACAGTAAAGAGACTGAGGGATGTTTTGGTATGATTGCCATTTCAATTTCATGGGGTCGTATAAGGTATGGTGATTGGTATGATTTTTTCACCTTAGTATGACAAATTGAAACCAATTTCATCTGAAATAGTGAGATAGCTGAAAACCTGTTTCAATATATCAAGTATTTCTACAGTCTACTTTGTTATGTGTTGCTTGAATTCTTGTACCTAGTTTGAAAGATTGACTTGCACCGACATACTTTGGTGGTGACCCAACTGACCTGTTTTCTGTTGTAAAGCAATTCAGAGATTTGGGGATTTTTGACTTAGGGTTTTGGGTGTTTTGAGAGATTTCCATTGTAATTCTTCAGCTTCGCCTGTGGGTGTAGCATTGAAGAGTGCAGTTCTTATGGGGGATACCCTAGATAACTTTAGCTCACTATTCACTAGACCCAGTTCAGAGTGTTGAGCAAGAATGTCCTAGGAAGAATCGGAAATCGACGAAATGAACATTCGACCGAAACGGATACCGATTCTGAAAACCAACGAGCCCAAATGCACCAAATTGATTTGGATTTTGCATACAGCTATTTCAAGCATAATAAACACATAAAACTACTAGTTTACTAAAAACTACCGAAATGTAACACCAACATCCAAGTATATGGTACATACACATTAGACAGAATCAAAGAAGAAGGGAATGTTATTACTACAAGTCTATTATTCAAGCCTCAAGGTCTCCTCTCGCGCACCCCATACAAATGACAATATAACCCCAGATGTTTGCCCCGCCCCATATAGTTTTGGACAAGTCAAGAACGCACCTCGAGGGCCTCATCCACAGCATAAGATTCCCTAACGGTGGGAAGGTGAATCTCCAAAGGAACTAGTGGGGTGGGCCGTGGCGTGGAATAGTGGGAAGATCGCCAACAAAGAAAGAGCACCGCGACTCCGGGAGAAGGATAAGGATACGATAAGGTCGCAGGGGACTCGAAACATAGTGGGAGGGACACCAAAGCTCCAAGGCGCCCAAACCAAAGGCTCCGCGGGGAGCGGCGACCCGAACGAAGCCGGGGGACACCAAGGCATAAGGACCATAACCATAAGCGACTCGGAGAACCAATACTCTCCACACGGATCAGGGCAGCCAGCCATCGGATCCCCGGAGGTGGAGGAGTCTCAGCATCATCAATGCTCATCGACTCATAGATCCCACCAAGCCCGGCACGGATGGACGGAGGACCCAAGATGGCGGCCTGGCAGGCGCTCCCTTCCCTCCCGAATATGGAAAAACATTTGCGAGAGCAGCCGATGGGAATCGGCGCGGGGGAACGACCTCCGGAATCCGGTGGTGTCCCCGACCCACGCGGGTGGGGTGGTGGTTTGTCCCAGGATCACTGAATCCGATCACGAGGTCCCACACCCCCTCATCCCCTCCATCATCATCATCACCGCATCACACCACCACGCGTCATCGCCGGAGGCGAGTCACCTCATCCCGGGTGGACCGAAAACAAACCTCACCGGGTGGATGCACAGGGTGTGGACGAAGGGACGGGCGGCTGCAGTGGCCTCCCCTCGGACCAGAAGTCCCCACACAGCCCCCATCTCCTCGAACGACAGGGAAGACCTCCATCCTCATCCAGAATCCATCTACTATCCCTAACCCAAACGGGTTATCATCATCATCCATCCAAATATGCGGCCAACCGATATTGGTGCTCTCTTTATCCATCCCGTCTAATATGATCCTCCCGCCCTATATAGGAGGTAGACAAGGTCCTCAGATGCTTCACACCCAACGGTTGCGCCTCGAGTGAAGAGGCTGAAGGTGCTCCAATCGCCACAACGGGATGAACATGTTGAGAGAGCACGCGCAATCCTACTTAAGTTGTGTGAATCACGCCAAATTGCAACCACCACCAGAACAAACATGACTCCAAGTCATTTTAATACTTAAATAACTAAATTAAAGATAGAAATAATAATTAAATGTATAATGAAATAAATGAATGACTTACCGTCCGACGGCCACAACACGACCGAAGCTCCCAGTGGCATCCCTAAAGCCTTTATCTAATATATAAAGAGAAAAAACAATAACTAGTTACTAGGTTAATGACTTAGTATAAAACACGAATTGTGAATATCAAATGATTCAAATCACTATCTCACCTCCAGAGGATGATTGCTTGTTTAGGTTCCGGTCGAACTTCTCCACACGGCTGGACAGATCCATCAAATCTTGCCTCATCCCAAGATTGTCCTGTAATGGTACTTGGGATTTAAATAGTATCGTGTAAGAAAAAGTATGTCATAAAAGGGAATAATGAAAATAGTTAATGCTTAATAGTGTGATAACATAATGAAAATTAAATTAAATACTAGACTAATAACTCACCAGCCTTATGCATTGGATGCGCAACATAGACTCCCACTCGTGATGATTTGAAGGACTTTCTTGTTGCCGCGTGGGTGGACGAGCAACTTGCGCTTCATCCTATCTCTGCAGAAATATGTGTGCTAGAGTAGGGTTTTTTTTTCCCGATCTACCATCCTTAACACATTCACCACGAGCTCAAGCATCTTCATCACTATCCTCACATGTGCGGAAAGTCTCATCAAGGATAGTCAACGAGCTCTCCTTCCTCCCACGATGAAGAACCCTCCCGGTTAAACCACTCCCCGATGCAAACATACTCCTAAGGCCAGTCTTCCTACTCTCAAAGTTTTGCAGTGCTATCCAATTAGTAGGAAATCTGGTTATGCCTGGCCTCACTAACTCACCCTGACACTTGTCCCTCATCATCCTTAATGCATAGGTGTGGTTATATATGAAGGTGCTAACATGTCGAGCTTGTTCCACGGTATTCTTCACAAGCTTGACCTTTCCAATCTCTTTCAACATTAAGTCAATGCAGTGAGCAGCACAAGGAGTCCAAAAGAGCCTATATCTGTCCATCCATCAAGGCATCAAGCCATCAATACAAAGTTATAAAGTGTACATGTATATGTGATTATGTGTAATGTAAATATATGTATTTACAAATGAAAATTAATACTATATGTTTAGACTTTAGATACCCGGAGTTCTCTGCATCTGACTTCTGTAGTTGGAGCCATTATCGATCACAATTTGAACTACATTTTCCACTCCAACCTCCTTCACCACTTGCTTCGTAATTTGTAAATGTATTTTGCATCCTTCTTCTCACCGAATGCATCTACTCACTTGAGGAACACTGTCCTCCCATCATAATTCAACATGAAATTGATGATGGACTGTCTAGTGGGACCAATCCAACCATCAGCCATCAGAGTCACTCCATAATGATTCCACATGGGCTTTAATCCCTTAATGTACTCATTTATGTCCTTTATGCTTAGGCAAATACACATTATATATCTCATATGGAGTGGGGCCCGACACCACTCCCAACCGCCTATCTCGCTCAATCATATCTCGTAGTAGGGCCCCGGGCTGATGGCTGGAACACTATGGTAATGCGCCCATTTGGAGAAAGCCATCCCCACTTTCTCCTTCACACTCCCCCATAAGTGCTTTAACTTTCTCTATTTATGCTCAGGCCTCGCAAATAGGGCCGGATTATTGCGAAAAATCTCAAGATCCGGATCCGAGGATGTCCGAGGAGAGCTCGACCCTTTGTGGGCGTGGGATAGAAGCCTCCGCCTCACACTCGAGAACTCCTCACGGGACTTAGGAGCCACCATGCATCCCATACCTCGCTCTCTAGAGGACCCACAACCGCACCCCTCGTTGCCTCCCGATGTCATCAATCCTCTGTTGGCCCCTACTCATCATCATCACCCTCCTCCTGATCGGCCTCGGATCGGGTCACGGTCTCTGGCTCATCCCTACCAAACCCTCGGGATCGGAAGGTCATCTAGCGAGCATCTTTGAACTCATCCCTGTGTTCTCTTCTCTTTCCTCTTTTGCTTTGTACCACTAATATATGAGGCCATTGCCTTCTTGACCTCTCTGAGCACCTTTGGGCACCCTATTACATCCCTGTTGCCACCAGCTAGATGCACCTTCAATTAAGTGGCCCCACCTCCTCCTATTTGTTTCTTACAGTAATTACACTCGCTCTTCCTCTTATCAGCCGTCAATGGCCTCCCATGATCCCAAGCTATGTCTGACATCTTTAAAATAGAGTGCCTGATACAAGAAACACACACTAAGTATCTTAAAAAGCTCCACAATATGCTCCAAAAATGACATACATGCTTCTAATAATAACCTCCTATTTTTAAATATAAAAAAAAATGTATAACTATATAAATATTTTTTAATATATAAATAATTTTAAAATATATAAAATACGCACTAACTATCTTAAAAATATCCACAACATGCTCAAAAAATTGCATACATGCTTCCACTAATACTCTCCTATTTTTAAATTTAAAACAGAAATTAATAATTTTTTTAATATTTAAATATATTTTTAATTATTTAAATATATATTAAATACAGTAAAATTACATAATTAACAGAAAAAAAAAATTAATTCAACACCATCACAGCAATATGGTGTCTCAACTCTTACATACATTCATTTGAAGCTTATACATGTACTATACATAAACATTTTTAACAATATACATAATTTAGTAAATAATTTTTAATAACAGAAAAATAAAAAAATAGTAGGAAGAATCAAAAAATAATTTTGACACTACAAATCATAGATCAACACTCAAAGTAAACATATATAAATTTGGAAGTAATCTAACATGATTTAAGGCACAAATGAAACAAAAATAAAAAAATGAGGAAGTTGGTTACTCACCTTGCAAGATTTGAGAAAATGCACAAATGGAGGAGCAAATCAAGTGTTTGAAGGAAATGGAATACTATAAATTAGGTGTAGAAGGGGATGAAAGCAAGAGAAATCAGCAAAATCTTCAAAAGGAGGTCGAAATCTCCAGGGCGATATCGCTCGGCACTGCGAAATGACGGTAAGGTTGAAAATGAGCTCGAGTTGGATACTTTAAAGGTTGTGGAAGTATCATTTCGGCCCGATATGGTATCGGGCCGAAATATCGACTCGTATCGACCGACATTTCGGTCAATACGAAATCGATATGGATACATTTCGTGCCTACTACTACATTTCGTTTCGATTTGGATTTTTGCAGGCATTTCGATTGAAATTTCGACCATTTCGATCGAATTTTTTTCCATGGGAAGAATATAAAATTCTAGGACCCATGCAAAGCGTTCTTGCTAAAGTTTTACAATGCTAGCTGCCTACCTGATCTTCCTTTACCCAGCAGCTTGGGATTGGCAACATCGGACACTAATGCACCAACCCTACTCCTTTCTTTGGGCGGTACAGAACCGAGATTTCAAACCGGATCAGAACGAAAATACCCGTTGGTTGTAAAATCCAGATCATGAAATCTGAGATCACCTTACACTAAAGCGTGAACGAGATTTATGGGTAAGGGGTGAAATCCAGAGATTTCAAAAAAGCTATACATTTGCACATTCAAAAAAATCACGTCGATCAAATAGTTATTTAGGATGAATCCACAAATTTCATTTCACAACCAAATATCTAATTTTATAAATTATAACTCCACAGATTTGAAATCTATAGATTTGAAATCTCTAGATATTTGAAATCTCCAGACTCATGTAACCAAACAGGCCCTTAGATATTGTACATTGACTGGACTAACAATGGATCATGCAGATATTATAGTTATACAGAAAAACAGGTCAAGATCAATAAAAGTATAACTAGGTACATATTTGTACTACACCACTGCCTGATCAGATTTTATGGTTCCATAAGTGCCTCGACAATCTAATCGCCTAGGTTTTGCCTTGTCTAAAAATACTGGTTAATATTTACAGTCTTTCCATATAAAGCTTCTTGTTAATCGCTTGTATTATGCTTACCACATGCATTGTAAAATTCCATTACTAAGGACCATTTGTGCAAGATAAAAAGAGGTGGGACCCACTGGTAGTGGGGTGGGGAACAGGAAAGGAGAGGAAGGAGAAATGAGGGAAACATGGAATATTTGGTCCTCACAAGTTTATTTAAGTTCTCCACAAAGTCCCATCTAAAATGACATGACTTTTTTTACGCAGTGGTGGGAAAAGTCAAGAGACACATCAGCAGACATGTTCCTTAATTTAAGGAAGCTTGTCTGCTCATTTTTTCACCCTTGTGAACCAAAGAAAGTGAGTTTTTGGAATTTCATTGTAAACATTGGACTTTTCCCTATCCTTATTGTTCACCCCAGTTTCTTCTTGCAAACAAACAATCTATTGGGGGAACAAGAATCAGCTACTGCTTAGCACAGACTTGCACTCTTTGCTAGATCTCAATTTTTTATTTATTTATTATTATTTTTTTTAAGTTTTCCCATTGTTTGCTTTGTAATTTCTCATTTTTCATTTTCATCTTAATGAAGTTAGGACTGTCACCCAATGCACAGCATGTTGTGATTCATTTTAGTCTGGTCACTGATGTAACAAGAAATCATATTCCTTGAGTAAAAATTGCGTGAAAGCTGTTTCTCTGATTCTATTTACCAATTGGAAAATAAAATCTGGAATTTCATCTTGCATGTCTATCATATACTCTTTTAATTAAAGGATTACCTTCTTCCCCCCCTCTGTGTCAGTGATCTTTGTACAATTCAAGTATTAAGATTTCAAGGTTTTTTTCTACCGACTGAGATATGGCCAAGATGAGTTAAAATGATATTGAAACCGGTGATTTTTGGGGTACAACTGGACATGTGATGGTTCGATCAAAAGTGGTTGGAACCATTGAAACTAGTTAACAGTTTTTGAATCTAGCAAAACTGCTGGAATTGGGTTGGTTTAAATTGGTCGGAACTGAATATGGCTTGGCATTTATTGGTTTAAAGTACTGAAATTTTTGAAATATTGGTTGAAACTACGGAGATGTCTGAAGTATGGTAGCAACTTGGGACCTTTTAAACTAACCCATCGTTTTTTGTTTTGGTTTCTTGGGAAACTGAGATTTAATTGAAATATTGGCCCATCTCAGTCAAAACCTGAGCCATGGTCCAATCCATTTTAAAGTGGGAAAATGCATGTCTAGCTTTTATACATTTTAAGATTTAAGATTGCCCTTGTTCTTTGTAATACAAGTTCATGTCAGACGAATTTTGGTTTTTCTTCTCTCTTTGTAATACAAGTTAATGTCAAAGGAATTTTTGTTTTGCTCTATCGCATGTTTTCTAACTCTTAGTGAGGCATTTTCCTCAGATTCATGACTTGTTGGTCAACATCACAAAGCATGTGCTTAAGCCAAAACATGAAATGTTGACTCCTGCAGAGAAAGAGAATCTGATGAAGAAGTTCAGTTTGGAAGACAAGCAGGTTTATTTCCAGTTATTCCCTCACTATTTTACAAGTTTGGCCTGAGTGATATCTGGTTGGTTTTAAATGGAGAAAGATCACAATATTTGTTTATTTATTCAGACATGCAGATTCCATCAAGAAAATTACTGTTGGAGTAGAAAGTGCAAGTTTGCAATATCATCTGCGATATTCAACTTTATTTTTAAACGGAATCAGTTGACAATGGTCAAGTGAATAGTTTGTTCCACCGTAACAAGTTTTCAAGACCATAACATGCAACAACTATTTCTTCTCCATTTTCAACTACCTCTTGAATTGGTTGATTTTCAAATTTTCAGGACCACGACATCTCTTTATCAGAGAATTACTTATACATTAAGGTCAATATTAACATTTTTACTCATCCTAGTATGATAATGATATATGTAAACCAGAAAAACAGGAGAAAAACAGAACTCGAGAATGAGAAGAAGAAGAACTGAGAGGAGAATGAGAGAGGCCTTGAAAATGAAACCCTGTATTTAATGGAATATTCTGTATACGAAAAAAAAGGAAACTTCCTATCTTGCGATCTATATTCTGCCAGATTCTCATCTTGAGATTTAGTGCAAGGGCTAAATCTCAAGTGCTATTTTATTTCCTAGTATGCCCTTCTAACAGTATAAAAAATCAATGCATATTTCCATATCAGTGCTATAGATTTTGATAGTTGGCAATGTGGCATGGTGACCCAAGTTGGTGGAGGGATACCTAAGCACAGGCGACAAGTGGCATGCCTAACCAGCCCCTAGAGTTGACCAAGTGTTATTTTTAGCTCCCTTGTTTTCCATCATTTAGCGTGCTAGATTATATAATGTATGCATACAAAATCAGCATCAAGTCACATTATTAAATCATCAAAAGATCAATATTATGCCACTTCAAGCCATCAAACACTAATATCAAGCCTCATCAGATGATCCGAATGAAGATAGGACCTTTAGACCATAAAAGTGAAGAAGCATGCTATTGGAAGTTTGAAACAATTAAGGCATACAGTTGTTTATTATTGTTCTTAGAATTAGTCATTGGCTTAGTATAGCTACCCTTACATTTGGGTAATTCTGTTTGAGAGAATATCTATTAGTAATGAAACTGTTTCTTGATTTAAAAAACGTGTTTGTTTTATAGGTAGTTTGACTGGGCTAAGGATTGTTACTTTACATTAGCCTCTTAGTATTAAATAGACTAAGGAATGTTACTTTACATTAGCCTCTTAGTATTAAATGAACTAAGGGGTTGTGTGGCTACGTTTCTTGTTTCTTGTTTTTTTTTGCATGTTCGGAATAGAAACAGCCCAAAACATGTATGTGTAATCTGGTTTGTTTGTTGTTTGTGTCAAGTTTTTTGGGTTTTTTTTTTTTTATTATTTAATAATGAACTGTTGTTTTGGCACAGTTTTGAGCCTACTTTGAGAAACACCAAATTGCACGCAAAAAAAAAAAAAAAGACTAAGAACAGAGGGGCCATTCTTCTCTTTTTGACATCAAAACATGATCTCCTGCTTTAGAACCCAACAAACTCAAAGTTCCTTCCATGTTTCATTCATTTTTATTGTTATAGAAACATTCTTTATTCCTGTGTAACCACAAATGATTTCAGTAACCTGGAAACAGTGAGAAACACTGAAAATACATAGAAACAGGAAAAATTGTTCCTTACCTTAAAATAGGGAAACGGAACAGAAACGTTACCATACAACCCCAATAAAACCAGTTTTTTAATAAATCCTTTGCTGTTTAAGTCCGATTTGTGTTGAAGGAGTTATGCCTTGGTCAAACATTATTTGATAAGCACAAATGTTGTCACAGTAACTATGAATGAGATATTCTTTTCCTGGCATCAGAACAAATGACTGTTTTACCATCTTTCCTTTGGGTTTTTTTTTTTTTTGTGTGTGTGTGTGTGTGGGGGGGGGGGGGGGGGGGGGGGGGGTTGAGAGTTGTCTTCAGAGTGCTGATCAAACATTTCTTTTGGTTTTTATCAATGCTTCACTTAGTGCATGAGGCTCTCATCACTATGAGGTTTGGGAGAGTTGTAATGTATGCAGCCTTACCCTTTCTTCTTGAAGTGACAGTTTCCAGACTCAAAACCTATGACTGCATGAGGTTACAAACTGAAACATTTTGTTTAGGAATGATATAAGGTGGTAACAGTAATTTGGACCAACACACTATAGTTCGAAAATTTAGTTTGGGATCTCAACCCAGGCAGCCAAAAAAACATGGTTGGACAGAGATCTTACTAAGATCTCACTGGCTTGGGTGCTTGCTTTTGGTTGACTTGAAGCCATGCTTGGGTGGGCTGCCTGTTATTACTTGGGTGGGCTGCGTGTTATTACAATAAAATTCGTTGAGATCTCATTGTGATACTGAGACATCAGAGATATTAACTCTAGTTTCAGATTCTTGGGGGGGGGGGGGGGGGCGGGGAAGGAAGATATTACCGAGATCATGGTGAGTTCTTGATCTGTATTAAATCGATACACTGAAGTTGCTCCTTTGTATGCAGTTTTCAAGCGAAACAGCATACTCTGCACGCCTGCAAAATGCAAGCAATGGAAAAGATGCCCAGATCCATTTGCCGACAACCCATGGCAGCGTGAACAGCCACAACCTGGTCGTGTAGCTCTACTTCCTTTGTAGGGGAAGTACAGAGTGTAGGAAACTGATAAGAACCCACGAATCGAATGCAAAACCAATTTTATTTAATTTATAGAATAACAAAGAATAGTGATAAACTGGTTACAATGGTGCCAATCACCCCCCACAGCACATTGCTGCCCTCAGCCTACGGCTGCCCAAACACTCACGTAAATAATCCTTAACTACTACTCACATCTTACCCCTATTTATAACCCCTAATCAACCTTAATCTCCCCAAATCTCTCTCATTCAGTAGTAAATATTCTGCCTGTCCCCAAATCTCTCTTATTCAGAGTAATATGCTGCAATATTCTACAAATCATTCTTCATTCTTCATTCTTTATTCAAAAACCTCCTTTTTAGGACCATATCTGATTTCTTTCCCTAACTGTTGTTCGCCCGATATTCAGCAAATCATTCCTCTCCCAATATAGCATAATACTGTGATCCCAGGGCTCTATCAGAAACTGTTTTTTTTTTTTTTTTTTTTTTTTTTGAGAGAGGCGGGTGGGGGGGGGTTTGTGCTTGGACCTGAATTGCTCGCCAACTTGGGGTCAAATTTAACAACCATTGAGAAAAGAGGAAAATGGAAAAAAATATTCTCTCTTTGACTGTTCTAATAAAATAGTATATGTTGCAGTATATATGCATTAAACTATGTTAAAATATCACTTTCTATTTTAGATTTGGTTTCTATTTTTGTTACTTAGTTTTCGTATTGCTTGGTTGACAAGTAATTCCCTAGGATAGTTCCCTTTTTAGTAGATTTTTGGGGATTTTCATTACTGAGATTTGATCTTACATTTTAAATAAAGTACTAGGGGAGAGCCAACATATACATGCAAGCTCTTCCCCCCCCCCCCTTTTCTTCTTTGTCTTTTTCTTTTTCTTCAGTCTTCTTCTATTCTTCTTCCTCTTTCTGAATTTCCTTTCAGTCCCTAGACTGATTATAGGTTCTGAAATCCTAACCTAGTATTAGAGCAGGTTTAATCAGCCAAAGGATTGTTGCTTCAGTTTCTTCACTGCTCAGTTTTTCCTCCTTTTCTTTCCTGTTGTGCATCCACTCTTCACTGCCTTTACCCATATATTAAGATCCCTCTTTAATAATTAATCAGGTGATCCCTTTGCATTCCAAACATTACTGCAAGGACCCAGAGGAATGGATTTGTATTTTGTCGGAGTTAGTGATCTAAGAGGATTCTAGGATGAGCGCTAGTTTTTTTCCTGGCTAAATAGATTCACAAGCTATTCTGATGCTACATCTGCTCTATCAATAGCCTCTAGGATATTTATTGATGGATCAAAGACCCTTGCATTTTTTTCCTGGTAAATGTCTCTGCAATATTCTGAAATTGTTACAACCTTCGGCTGAGATATACTACAGCTGTCCCTAATTTTGCTGCTCTGGAAAATTCTGTTGATGCCATAGTGACTTCTGCTGCAAGATATGCTACTGCTATCCCTGCTTTATGGAATTTTCCTGCTCTAGAAAAACTCATAGATGTTGCAATGGATACTGCTGTAAGTTATACTACTTCTGCTCCTGTTTTGTTGAATTTTTTTTGCACTTAAAAATTGTGGATGCCATATTGCCTTCCCATTGCATCTATTACTGGTATCAAGTACGACAAGTGTTTGGAAATTCTTTGTGAATGGTACTTCTGTCCCACTTATCAGAATTGACAACAACATCTATTTCTTTCTCTTCTGATAACTAGGATATCTCTTTGATAGTTTGTTGCCATATTATTTACCAGAATCGACCTCAGCTTTCCTTTCTTCTGGTAAATAGACTATGGCACTGTTCTTTGTTTTCCTGCTGCCCTGGTTTGTTTTCTGATGCATCAGTGCTACCCTGTGTCCATTGTTGCTGCTTGTATAAGTTTTACTAGTTACAAAGACATTGTTTCAGGAGATACTGTTGCCTAGTTCAAGATTTTGGTTAAATGATAAGTTGTTCTGCTTGTGTACCTTATCGATTCTATCCTATTACTGGTAACTTACATTATTGGGTTCTGCAGTATACCCTAATGGCTACTGATGCTACTGTTGTCTTATTTATCAGAATCAATTACAATTCTGTTTTTCATTCTTCTGATAGATGTGTTCCAATTACTGATTGAATGTTGCACTTCTATTGACTTGCCACTATTTTTTTGCACTTTTTGGGTAACTGTTTGGCATCAATAATGACTGGAAGCTCTTGTGCCTGCTTTCATCAAGTAACATGGTTCCTTTAAGTATCCAAACAATTAAGTAACACTGAATTTGGGATTCTAGCAGTTGGTTGTTATTAGTTGTCCATGTGTAATGTTACATGTGAGGGGGAGATTTAAGTTTTATTCTTTATCTGCTCAAGAGTTCACGATTTTTTCTCAAGATGTTATTTTATAACAGCACCTAATTACTTGGTTGCGTTTTATCCACCAACTGGGTCAGTAGTAACCCATATTACCTCTTATTTACCTACTTGATCTATAGTAATCGATACTGTCTTTTTTCTACCTACTTGGTTTGTAGTAATCCATACTACATTTTACTTAGTTGGTTAGTAGCAACCCATATTGCCTTTTACCTACCTACTTGGTCTGCAGTAACCCTTTTATCTACCTACTTGGTTTGCATATTGCCTTGTGTCTACCTACATGGTTCCTAGTAACTCATATTGCCTTTTACCTACTACTTGCCTTCTTGTGAAGAGCTTATATGCAACTTTGGGCCACACATTTTATCTTCTTGTGTGGAGATTCCTCCCTATGACTGGCATTATTTGGATGTGCCCTTGGTATAATTGTTGTTGTTGTTATACTTATGGATATGGTTCATCTTCACCATTGTCTATTATTCTCGTTGTTGGATGGTTTGTTGACATGAAGGATTGTCTACTTAAGTTGCTGTTGATTATCTCCTGGATGAAGTACTTATGGTGTCTACCGGCGTTTGTTATTGCTACATATGCTCAAGTGTACTTAAGTTTCTTGACATGGTCTTGTTATTCCAAGCTGGAGCCTTTGATATGTATACTCCAGCTTGAGGGAGAGTGTTAAAATATCACTTTCTATTTTAGATTAGGTTTATATTTTTGTTACTTTCTATCTTGGTTACTTCCTAAATTTTTTATTGCTTGGTTGACAGCGAATTCCCTAGGATAGTTTCATTTTTAGTAGATTCTGGGAGATTTAGGAAAGTTTTCCTGACTGAGATATCATCTTACATTATAAATAAAGTACTAGGGGAGAGCCAACATGCCCTTCTCTTCTTCTTTTCTTCTTCCTTAGTCTTTGTCTATTCTTCTTCCTCTTCTGTCTCTAGGCTGATTACAGGTTCTGAAATCCTAAAAAACTGATTACTAGCCATACATCTTATCTACGGCAGCTTCTGCTGGTGGATAAACCTTTCCATTCTCTCCCAGGCGTGGCAGGGTTTCAGATCCAATGAACAATTTAGGCTTTTCAGTTTGTCTCACTGGTTCACCAATGGCAAGAGCTTAATCAAGGAACGAGATTCTCTTTTTTCTCTTGTAAGGAATGAAAATATTCAGGTGAAATGGGGTGGTAAGAATATAAGTTGGTGCTTGACACTTGAGGCGGTGATCTCCAGATTTCCTATTAATGGTGAGAGCATTGGAAACGTTTGGTTGGGGGATTCAAAGAAGGGAAAAATAGTAAGTTTGCCTTTCTTTAAGGCTAGCATGGCCATCTCTTAAATTCTAGCCAATTGATATCATCACCTAATGAGGATAAACTAATGGAGTGGATTATTTGGTAGCTAGTAGAAATAGGCTAGGTAAAGTGTGATTACGCGACTTTCGGGCTAGCTCTAGGGGTGGTATGTCTTTTTTTTTTTTTTTTTTTTGGGGGGGGGGGGGGGGGGTTTGATCAATCATTAGGGCCAATTTTGCATATAGTTGATTCTATGTTTTATTAATTGGATATGTAATTGTTATTTAGGCACATATCCAGAATAAGTTATGAACTGGTCAGACAATGTGGCACAACAAAATCCTTGAATGCTTCTCATGCCTGACCAAGTCATGTGAATTTATTCTTTATTATTATGGACTTCTGCTACATCTTCAGAATTCTCAATGCCATGGCACGCCGTGGTGGTGTTCTCTGGCTCCATAATATTTTCTTGGTTGAATACCCCCATAGTTAATGCATCTCGGTTCTTAACATGTATCTTTCTTGCTTCCTGAGCCCCTGTCCAGAATTTGATACAGCCTCCTTGATCATTTAGATCTGGCTGATATATCCATATTAATTGAATACAGCATTATATATATGAGGAATCATCAACTGCAGAGCAAATCTGTTCCTAGGTTCTGCTCAGAAACCCATCTGTGTGATCAATTGTGAGATAGATATACCAATAAAAGTGTGTTCTGTCCTTTGTATCTATACATTTGTGGTGTCATTTACAGAGTTTCTAAAATTGTTGTTTTCCTTCAGATGCCTCGGATGTTGGTAGATGATCCTATAGCAAAATATTATGGACTGGAGAAGGGGCAGGTGGTGAAAATCTCATACAGTGGTGAAATTACTGGAGATAATGTCACTTACCGTTGTGTTTTTTGATACTGGTAAGTATCGCTTGTGGAACCAAGTATGTTTCCTATGCATATTTATTTTCAAAGATGAACTCACATGACAGCTAGTAGTTGCATTAACTCCTAAATTACTAAGTCGCTTTGTCCTATTTACTATATTCGTTGCGTGGGAGAAACATTCAGTTTTATATCTTCTCTGTGGTAAATTTGACCAGAAGTGAGATCTACATTCCAGCTGTGGTGACCATTGTCTAATGCATGAGATTTTGCTTATATAAAGGGAGGTACATTCAACAACTGTGTGCATACTTTGCAAGGGATCACCTAATGGTGGTGTTGTGGCCTTGAAGCAGAACACAACATCCACAATGCCTTCCATATCAATAATACATTATTTTCATTAGGTTGTTACATTTTTTTTCTTCTTAAAGTTATTGACATGCCTGGGGGAGAAGAGGATTAGAGGTAGACTATATTATCTTTGACTAATTCCTCTACCTCTACCTCTTTTTTTTTTTCAGTTTCGAGGGATAAAGGAGGAAAGAGAAAGAAAAAAAAAATAATCCAACCTCATCAAAACTTGGGTTCAAACTCAATAGAAGGACAATGCAAATAAAAATATGGCTGTAGGATAACAAAACTAAATCATACAAGCAAGTCATACAAGTTTTCATTATTTCTGTTGCTGTGTCCATTGCTTCCTCTGCTACTTCCAGCTTGCTAAAACATGGTTTTGCTAGAGTCCACATGCACAAACTTTCCCAGGTGCAACAGAAATAAGGATTGAATTTGTATTACTGTTATGCAGACTTCAATTGCCAGAACAACTTGTATTAGCTATTATGTTCCTTCTCATACCTCAGTTTACTGCAGGAGCTCAGAGGTGGTGCAAGTGCTGAAGACCACTGGAAAGTGCACAAAAAAATGAGATAGAGAGAGAGAGGGAGAGAGAGCTGGCAAAAGACTTGGGATTGGGAAGTTGGATCCATAGGTTGTGTTATATCATAGTTGTGTAATGAGATAGAGCTAGGAAGACTTGATAGTTAACTTTTTTTTTTCCTCCTTTTTTTTTCTTTCTAGTTATATCATATTACTTCTTGTGTAATGGATTTCCTCCAGAGTTGGCCAGTCGGTTTTTTTTTCCTTCTCTTTCTGTGGTATGTTCTGTATGCCAATGAATGTTTCTCTACTCACAGGAACCAGAGGGAAATCACCTTCAGGGGAGAAAGCAAAATGAATAACAAAAAGGGATTGGCATCCTTAGAAAAGCTAAAGAAAAAGCTTCATCTACAACACAAAAGAATCTCAGAAAGACAGGATTTTATAGTATTTCAGACAACAAAACTATTTGAAATGTTACCAAATGCAACAATCTGGTACTCTTTATCCAAAAAATGAAAAGCTGACTCTGTCAAATTACATTGGGGAATGAGAATAATCCCCATCAACCTTGCTGAACCCAACTCCAGAATTGGGAGTTAATCATAAGGATTTGGCTTCAGATCAAACTCAACACTGTGTATATCAAATTGGAATGGGGAAGGACAGTCCAACAAAATTGAAGGCGCGCCTCTGCTCAAACATGCTGTAGGCTTTGTTAGTTGAGGTGTTGGCATCAACTCCAGAGACATGGGAGGGCTACCAAGACCAGCCTGCAACATACAAATGAAAGTAGTTTATTGGGATAACAATCCACACATTCAAAGAACATCAAAACACCAAAAATGAACGAACCTTCGATGTTTTGAACTTCACAGATGCCACTGGAGATAGTGTTGATGCTGCTGCACATAGAAACAATCTTTGATGGTCAAAAAACATGTGAAAATGAAATTAATGTGTAGAGAAATGAAATCAACTTGTACCATGGTCTAAAAAAGCACTGTCCATATACCGATCCCTTGCTGTTATTTGTGCCTCTATGCACTTCCTATGATCATGCAAACACATTTCTTCAGCAATATCGAACTCCTTCAAATTAACTTTCTTCTTTGACGAGGCTTCTTGCCAAAGACGAGATGAGTTTGTAATATTATTTAGGGCTTTTCGACGACAAGGTTCCCTTGCTCCTTTCTTGTTGGGTTCTTTCAATATCTTCATTTTCCCATTTGTGGAAGCCCCTAATAAAATGAAAATTTTTAGCTGGCAACAACATAAATTAACAGTTCTTATGGTTCTCTCTCCTGTTTATAAAAAATAGACATTTCATCACCTTTATTTAGAATACCCAAATTCTCATCTTGAAGGATCAGCTGTCCTCGAGCTAACTTGTTTGCCATTGCTTGTTTTCTTTTATTGTGGAACAAGAAATTTCTACAATATCCTGTGGAAATGCAAAGTATTATCACCACCGGTATACTACCCAAAAAGAAAAGAAAAAATCAACACAAAGATGCAAATTAGGCAAAAGATTGTAGTTTCCCATTACTAGAAAAGTTCAAAATTGATTCCTGTGTTATGCAATTAAAAAAATAACACAACCACTTGTGGAAGTAAACAAAATGACCAGAACTAACATTACAAGATTGAATTATTGCTAAACCCAACTCCACTTCAGTCTGCAACAGAATTGCCTTGACAGAAAAACAGTGTCAACCAGAGCATCTGTTAGAAATGCTTTGGATTCTCACATACTGTCTAAGTTCAGCCTACCATTGTCTCTCTAAACCTAGTCCTGGAACAAGGCGTTCATCAGTTAGGTGCTCCAGTACAGTTTTCAAGACTGTGATGTTGTAGATGCTGTTACACCTAATTCATCTATAATTGTTAAAGTTTAAATAGCTTAAACACAAGGAATCTAAGGTAGACAAAGACATGCTAAGATCCCAGTACAGAAATCTAAGGCAAACCTTGCTGGAATCTACAAGAATTGTATAGCAAACAAAAATGGGACTTAAAAGAAATATTTCCTTTCAACTAGAATATTGATAGATATTAATAGGAGATCCTAGAAAAAAAATTACAAAATAAAATGAAACTGGATACGGATAGAAATAAATTGGGAAGCTATGAAGACAGAACATAGTCAGAAGAAAACCATTATAATCAAATCAAGGCAGATACTAGGATTTTGACAAGAAAACTACAAGTAGTTATAGTACACAACAGTGTGGCATAGAGAAATTAAATGGGCATAAATAAATTGGAAAGCTATGAAGACAGAGCATAATCACAACAAATCCATTATAATCAAACCAAGGCAGAGAGACTAAGATTTTAACAAACAAAATGATAGAAGTTATGATATACAACAGAATTGCGGTTTAGAGAGAAATGGCTTCCACTAATGACTATCATTTTGATGTTAAAAGTTCAATATTACCATGGACTTGAGTATAAACCTTCAATAGCCAGAAGTACCTTATGGATTTAGTTGCCAAAAACCATCATTGCATCAAAATTATCACTCACTACATTAGAACGTCCTCTTAATAACAGAAATGTCCCACCATCTCCCCAGGACAAAGCCTTGATATTTTGGATTAAACTAGAATACTTTCCTATGAATATCATAATATCCAAATTTAATCTTGTGGAATCCAAAGTTCAGCTTATGTTTTTCTCATTGGTGTTAGTCCGTCATTTGGGTGAAGAATTATCACTAAGAAGACATCAAGTACCAGATGTGTTCTAGGAAATATTTTTTTATTTCTAGAAGGAGATACAGAAACCATGAGAGCTACCCCTTATGCTTTTGGCTGGTTTTAAATGCAAGCAAGGATCAAATGCTGATAAATGTTTAACGTCAGTGATGGAAAACAACCATATGGGAAGTACTTAACTTTTACAGGAAAATTAAGAACTCTGAGAACATATCTCAAATCCAAGAAAATGGTACAAGTTTCAAACCTATATCGGTATGCTTAAGAGAGTCCTGAGAAAAAGGGTATCTCATATTTATTTTCTTGGCAATATGTTCACTGGATATTATTCAAATTAACAAAACGAAAAATTGATTCTTTGAGTCCTTCCAACCTGAGGATGCCATATCTCTGAGCTTCGAACAAAGAATAGTGAAAAAGGAGTTCTTTATAAATTAAACTTCTGAAAATCTAAAATCCTTAGGCTAGGATACATTGACCTTTGAACAAGAGTGTAAATACAGAACATCATACACTCAATAACACCAACAGAAGAAAAGATTTACAAAAATAACAATTCAGACATCCACAAATACAAAAGGCATACAAAAAGTTCGTTTTACATATTTTCCATGAATCCATCCTTTTAAATTATTAAAAGATAGGGTTGCTATAGGGGAAAAAAGAAATGCATACGCAAGTCAAAGTGGTAGTCCACGACCCCAAGAGGGTTCACGCCATCTTAAACATACCAAGATTGCAGAGCAACCGCCAAGCAACATGAAAATCTTAATACAAATTCGAAGGGGAGAAACACGAGTCAACTTTTGCATAGATTAGAGTCAAAATTAACAGAAAAAATCGACTCGAATAGATCCACCAACGTTCCAGGAAAGAACAGAATCCCAATTGTGAACACTCAATCAAGAAATCCACAAAAACAAAGGATAGAAATCTCGGTTAAAACCCTTAATGCCTATAATCGAAACTCGAAACTCGAAACAAAACTGGAAGGGGTCTCACCAGTATGCTTTCAGATTTCCGAAGATCAAATCCTAAACCAATCTTCGGCGGCGAGTTTCAACTTCCCGATTGATCAATCAGTTTTCCAATGAGACAGTAGAAGAGTAGAGAGACATCAGAGGAGAGCACCAGCGCTTTAAAGTTTGAAATCTTACTAAAACTGATTCTCAACGGTCATGTGTAAAACGGTCATATATCGGCCGGTCCTAACGGACGGGCGGACTCGGTTTCAGGAATTTGCTAACTTTGAACAACCAGCACAATCGACAATGGGCCGGGTTGGACCGGGCATGGCCGGATTTTGATTGACCACACAAAAACGAAGTAGACAACCAGATTTAAAAAGAACAAGGGCCGAAAACCAACGAGAGGCACCCGAGACAACACCCGAGAATCAGGAAAAGGGAACCCAACAAAAAAGATCTATTATGAATGAAAGAGAGTCAACGCCCATCAAAGGAATGATCCCCAAACCAAGAGAACAGAAACCCATCCCACCCGACCAAAAATAAGATAAGAGCGAACCAAGACCCCCCACAGAAGAGAACACCACTCAACCAACCGCAGACAACCAAAGCAAGCCGCCAATCACAAAACACGCCGCGGGCAGCATAACAAGAAAAAACCCACAAGATAGGGACCCCAAAAAAGAGGCACCAAGGGATAAAACCAAGATAAGAGATGGAGCACAAGCATAGAGAACGAACCGAAGAGGGGCAAAACAAGAACACGAGGGGAAGGGAACAGACGGGACGCAGCCGAGACAACACAAAAGGAGACCAAGAAAAATAAAATAAAAAAAAAAACACACCCGGAAATGTGGGAAGCCCCGCGGGAAACTCGGAGTTACTGTCGAACAGGGACAAAGAGGGAAATGGCTTAACAGGTGTAATAGAACATGAACTGATACATATATATTAGGCAATGTAAGTGCCATGGGGTTGAATCCCACTCAAATAGCATTGCCATTGATTAATCGAGTTGACCGTCGTTATAGTCTAACCATGAAAACAAAAGCCACACTAGAAAGATTTACTCAATCACTAACAATTTCTTCTTTGATAAATGGAGAGAGAAATGCACTTGCGAATTGGGATCTTTGATGAGATTAAATTATATATTATTTTTATTCTCTTCCACTTTTTATTCACTAGATTCACAAAAAACTTTTTTTTTGTTTATTCTCTCCCACTTTTTATTTACTGGTTTTTACTGTTGACTAGTTAGGAATAGTCTCTAATAGAGGTTTATCCTTTCAATAAAATCATTTATTTATTACAAGGCAAATACATTTTTAAGCTTTATTCATTTGTTGAAATCTCCTATGGATTTATGGAATTTCGTGGAATTGGGATCTTTTCCCTGTAGATTGACAAATACATATTTAGGTTTCATTCATTCTTTGAAATCTCCTATGAATTTATGGAATTGCAAGTCATCGCATTGATTGGGCAGCAGACCAGTCACTAGCAGGTTAGGTAGTACTACAATTTTGATGTTTGAATAATTGAGTGTAGTCATTTTGAATTCTTTTTTTTTTTTTTTGGGGTAAAAGGAAGTTTGAACTTTGAATAGTTGGGTGTAAAAAGAGGTGTAATTGTTTCAGTATCAAGCACCGTCAACCAAAATCATCTCTGGATTTCGTTCTGCAAATTTCACTGAAGAAACAAGAGCTATGGCGATGGGAGATGCTTTTCTATCAGCTGCTTTTCAAGTCGCACTACAAATTTTAGCCTCCCCAGTCATACTTGAATTTGGTTTACGGTTGGGTGTTGATAAAGATCTGAAAAAACTGGCAAGAACCCTTTCAAAAATTCAATCTGTGCTCAGCGATGCAGAGGAGAAACAAATCAGCGATCTGGCAGTGAGGATGTGGTTAAGTGATCTTAAAGACCTTTCTTATGATGCAGAAGACTTCCTAGATGAGGTTGCAACCGAAGCTCTGAAACTTAGTAACCAGAAGAATCAGGTACAAAGCTTTCTCTCCTTGTCCAAAGATTTCCTGTTTAAGCAAGGGTTAGTATCTAAAGTTAGAGAAATCAATGAAAGATTAGCTGAAATTGCACAAGAAAGGGATGAACTTGGTTTGAAAGAGGGACTTGGAACAAGGTCAACTCAAATGGGGATTATTAGGCCACAAACGAGTTCACTTGTAGACGAATCTTGTGTTTTCGGTAGGGAAGCTGATAAAGAGAAGATGGTAGAGTTGTTGACGTCACTTGAATCTGGTGGAAATGATGTTTCTGTTATTCCTATAGTCGGCATGGGCGGAATGGGGAAGACAACCCTTGCTCAGCTTGTTTATAATGACGAGAAAGTGCAAAAACACTTTGACTTAAGAATGTGGGTCTGTGTTTCTGATGATTTTGATCTTAGAAAGCTCACAAAATCAATCCTAGAATCTGCAACTAGGAAGGCTTCTGCTCTGTTTGACTTGGATGTGCTCCAAAATGAACTCAGAGACAGGCTGAAAGGAAAGAGGTTTCTGCTTGTGTTGGATGACGTGTGGAGTGAAAGAAAGAGTGACTGGGATGTCCTCCGCCTTCCCTTTCAATCTGGAGATTGTGGAAGTAAGATTATTGTTACTACACGTAGCGAAAAAGTATCATCAATCATGGGGACAATGGCAGCACATAGGTTGGAGGCTTTATCAGATGTTGATTGTTGGTCATTGTTTAAACAAAGAGCATTTCTGGATGGGAATTTAGATGCCTTCCCAAACTTGGTAGCAATTGGGAAGGAGATTTTGAAGAAATGCCAAGGTTTGCCTTTGGCAGCAAAGACACTTGGAAGCCTTTTACATGGTAAAGAAGACGAGTATGAGTGGGATATGATCTTGAAAAGTGATATATGGGATCTAAGAGAAGATGAGAATGAGATTTTGCCAGCCCTTAGACTCAGTTATAATTATCTTCCTTCACATTTGAAGCAGTGTTTTTCTTATTGCTCCATATTTCCCAAGGATTATGAATTTAACAAGGAGGAGCTGGTTTTATTGTGGATAGCTGAAGGTTTAGTTCATTCCAAGGGAAAGAAACGAGTAGAAGATGTAGGTTTTGAATGTTTTGATGATTTGGTATTGAGGTCTTTCTTTCAGCGTTCTAAAACCCATAAGGTGCAGTTTGTCATGCATGATCTCATCCATGATTTGGCTCAATTTATATCAAAGGAGATATGCTTTGCGGTGGAGTGTGATGACTCACCCAACATCTCAGGAAAAGCTCGCTATGTTTCCTTGACTGTTAACACATCCAAATCAATTTCATTGGAGGTACTTAATGCATCAAAATGTCTGCGAACATTTTTGATATTAAGTAGGCAATATATGCATGAAATTCCTGATGTGAAACTCAATCATGATCTGATTTTAAGCTTGAGATGCTTACGTTCGTTGTATTTGAGTAATGTTCCTATCAAGGAGCTACCAGATTCAATTGGAGACTTGAAACATCTTAGGTATCTAAATCTCTCTGCCACTAAAATTAAGGCTTTACCTGAGTCAATGTGCAGTCTGTACAATTTACAGACCTTGATACTGGGACATTGCAGTGGGCTCTATCAATTGCCTAAAGCCATGTCAAACCTAATTAACCTAAGACATATCAGTTTAGCTGGATGCTGGGATCTTGCATCCATGCCTCCTGAAATTGGGAGACTGACATGTCTGCAAACATTGGATAGGTTTGTGGCAAGTAAAGAATCTGGCTGTGGGATAAAAGAGTTGAAGAAGTTAATGCAACTTCGAGGATCATTTTGTATTGATAGGCTTGAGGATGTATGTAGTGTTACTGATGCCATGGAGGCAAATTTGAAGAATAAGCATTACCTCCGTAAGTTGGTTTTAGAATGGAGCTGCAGAAGGTATCTACCTGATGGAATTGATGAGGATGTACTTGATGGCTTACGACCTCATCCCAACATCGAAGAAATAAAGATAGACAATTACCATGGATCTAAATTTCCAAGTTGGATTGGAGATTCGTCTCTCTCGCATCTGGTGAAGATTGAGTTCTTTCGTTGTGGCCACTGCAAAATCCTTCCACCTCTTGGGCAGCTACCATTCCTTAAACATCTCAATATTGATGCAATGCATGGATTGGAAAATGTGGGTTATGAATTTTGTGGTGATGGGAATGTACGAGGTTTTCCCTCATTAGAGACGCTAAAACTTGAAGACATGAAAGATTTGAAGGAATGGAGAGGAGCAGAGAATGGAGAGTTTCCTTACCTTCATGAGCTTATTATTATGAAATGTCCCAGGCTGACTAATCTTCCAATATTTACATCTCTCCAGGACTTAGTTTTGGATGAGTGCCATGAGAACATATTGAGCTCATTGCCTCACATAACGTCTTTGTGCTCCTTGAAGATGTCGAATTTTAGGAAGCTAAGATTACTACCTGAAGGATTTTTTCATAATCTAAGTGCACTAAAAGAACTGAGAATCCATCATTGTTATCAGCTTTTGGTATTGCAGAAGGTGGGTTTGGAAGATCTTAAATCTCTTTGCCACTTGGAAATTTCGTGCTGTCCTCAGCTAGTGGATTTGTCAGAAACGCTACCTACAATGCTTCAACATCTCTCTGTCCATGTATGTAGCAATCTCAAGTCCTTACCGAAGGGGCTACAAAACCTGTCATCTCTTCAGGAATTGGACATTTACAAGTGTCCACAACTGGCATCCTTCCAGTCAGATACGTTACCAACAATGCTTAAAAATTTAAGGATATCCAAATGTTCAAGTCTGAAATCCTTACCTGCGGGTTTACAAGACGTAACTGCCCTTGAGTCTTTGATATTAGAAGGTTGTCATCATATAATATCTTTGCCAGAGGAGGGGCTGCCAATCAGCCTCTGTTCTTTAGTGATCAGAGAATGTGAAAAACTGGAGAAACGGTGTCAAGAAGGAGGCGAGGATTGGGTGAAGATATGTCACATTCCTCGTATTCACATCTGTTAGTTTTGAATAAGCTTTTCAGAGTAGAAAGGCTGTTTCAAGTCAAAATCCAAAAGGGAGGGCAAGGGGCATCGAGGTAACTCTCGACTTCTAAGTCATTGTTGTAATGTGAGAAATAGTGCTATACTTCAAATGGTTTTTTTTTCTTTCCTTTTTTTCCTTTAAGAAAATATTTATGTTTGGGAACTTTATTTCTCAGGTTAGTTTGTTTTCAGGTTAGTTTTGAGTATGCTTCATTATTTGATAATAAGGTTTTGTGTGTTAGTTTCCTACAATGTCGTTGGTCTGTTGTTGGTGTCAGGTAATGACAGGCTATCTTCACTTCACTAGCTAAAACTGCAAATGCTTGCTATTAGTGCAATTTGAAATTGTTGAAACGTATTGGTCGGGTTGGGGGGGGGGTCTTGGGTGTTCATGGATGTCCATACCCTAGTTTTATAATTATTTATCAAATAATTTAAATTTTAGACTACAAAGTTACTAAAGGTTCTTGTTTATTCTAGTTATGTTCATAGCTGTTGGTTGTTTGTCTCCAACCATGATTGTAACTCTGTTTTAAGGGTTTGTAGGTGACGTTCTGAGGTTGGATGATAAATACAGTCAATTCTATTACCCAGCTCAGCTCTCATCCTGGTTTTCATGATCCTGGTATTACTCGATGGCACTAGAGCTTCCTTGACAATCTGGGTTAATCTTCAACACTGGTTTTGAAGGCCTACAAATGTTCTGTTGAAGGTGATGCAGAACCATCCCCTAATTAGGGCCCTTAGATTTGCTGTCCTGCTCTAAGAAACCTAGGTGAAGCCCCTAGGCTTGCAGCCCCAGCAGCACTTCAAATCATTAATGCTTATCCATATTTTATTTTTCAGTGTTAGTAATTTCAAC
Source organism: Hakea prostrata (assembly GCF_041222555.1). NCBI lineage: Eukaryota > Viridiplantae > Streptophyta > Magnoliopsida > Proteales > Proteaceae > Hakea > Hakea prostrata. Next base: position 16,190,385 of record NC_142609.1, on the reverse strand, counting down.
GGTAGTTTTGTAAATCTACTCAATCAGAGGGTATTGTAGTAATTCTTTAATTAATTATTAAATCATTAAAGGGCTATGATTTGGGGTCCCTGTCTATGTAAATGTTGAGTTATCGAGACCTATTTGAGTTAGTGTTTACACTTCCTAGTCTAAGTCAATTAGTTTCTGTTTTCAGTTTGAGTTCAGTTGGGAGTTCTATGCATATTACAACTCCAGCTTATTATGTACAAGTATGCCCCTCCACTTGGTGGAGATGGCACCAATTCAGATTATCAATAAAGTTTTCTCAGTTTGAGTCCTCGTTTATGAGTGTTGCTGCTGCAACAATGTTTTGTTCAAATTCTTAGGTCCAAGATTGAAGAAATGCTGAGATTCTTAGTGAAGTGAAACCAAATCCATGCTATGCCTGACTAGACAGCCTTCTAGGATCCATTTCATTAATTACAAGCTCTATAGAACTCCCCATCTAGGTATCTGGCAGCCTACACTATATTCCTCTTTCCTACACCCTTTTTTTTGTGAATTTTCAGACTTCCTAAGACACCCGAAATTCATGGTAAGATTGACACACTAGTCTAATCATCAGATCTGTCCTAAATTTTAGGCACATCATCCCTCTAATCCTAATGACCTTAGATCCCAGTTTGACCCCATTATGACCATTCAATTTCAGCGCATAAATGTTTTACTCGAATTTTTCCATTCCCTAAGATCCCCAAAACAAGAAACTCCATCTCTTCCAATTTAGCTATCCAAACCTAATCAAACATGGAGGATTATATCTTTATGCTATTCCCTACATGCCCTCCAAGATTCAGCCCATTCTAACACTTATAGACCTCAGTTCTCCATCTCAAGGAATTTAGCCCATATCTCTCATGGGCCATGTATCCTTGATACAGTTTGAAAGCTTACAGTTTTTCCTTGAAATGAAATCTAACAAACCCATTTGTAATTACTAAGCCATTCTACATTGACCTTCTTCATCAGTGCTCATAAAAGCCAGCCGGTCACAGACTCACAGCCCATTTTACAAGGAGTCCCTGATAAGGATCCTACACCAGCATCTACACCAGCAGTAGCTTAGCATTTCTCTATGCTACTGTTCTCATTAACTTTATAAAGACTGACTGCACTTCATTACAAGAATATCATTAAACCTAGTATTCTACATGATATCTGCTTTCTGATTCGGGGCTTTGCCTCTTCGATTCCTGGCGATGGCTACCACATTGCCCTCAATGGAGCCCTCAGTGGCACCGTCCACCTCGGCATCTCCTCTCATCTCCTTAATGTAGCAGTGGCTCTCCTGATCAAGCTGAATGCTCCGAATTTTCTTCTTTGGGAACCCAACTCATTCCTCTGCTCAAAGGATACGATCTATTAGGTTCTTGGATGGTTCTTTCCCCAGACCTTCATCGTCTCCGACGGAGAGTTCTGGTTTGTCTGTCTGAAGGAACTTCTGGTTCTAGTTCTTCAACTTCTCTTGCGATTCTTTGGGATCACCAGGACCAGCTCATCTTGAGCTGGCTTGTGGCCTCTGTATCTGAGCGTGTCCTTCCTCATATCTTTGTTGCAAAATCCTTGTTTGAAGCTTGGGAATTTAATTAGGTCTTTGCTTCTGGTTCCCAAGTGCAGATTCTTGAATTGAAGAATGAATTGTTTAGAATTCAAAAGGGATCGATATCTGTATCTGTATCTTTTAGAAATTCTTTTGATCTCTGACACGCTTGCTGCTGCTAATACTCTTGTACCCAATGAAGATCTGGTACTAGCTACTCTTAGAGGGCTTGGAGAAGAATATAAAGATTTCAGCACTTCAACTTGATTCATGCCGGTCCTGTCTCGTTCGATGATCTTCAAGGCGTACTGTTGAATCAAGAAGGCCACATGTGTGCTACTTCATCTGAAGCTGTAAATTCTATTTTGTTTGCAAATGTTGCAGTTCAGAGTGCCCCCAATTGAAGTGCTTTACCTGCAAATGCTTCCAGTTGTTCAAGAGATGGTCAATAATTGACTCAGCAAGGTAGGACTGGAGATAGTAGATGTTGGAACTGCGGGTATTTTGGTAGGAATGGATACAACTGTCGTAATTTTTCTGGAAATTTCTTTCAATGTAGAGGTGGGAACTCTGTTCAGAATGATGCTAATTCAAATTCTGGTAGTAATTTTTCCTCTTCACCTTTGTTTATGAATGAGCAAAGAGTTGTTTGTAAACTTTGTAGGACTGAGGGACATCTCGGTGCACTGGGTCCTCAGAGATTTAAAATGCTTATATCGGTAAGCTTGTGTTTTCTACAATCTTGTGTTGTTCTGATGAGTCTTTGGGAAGTTCTTGTTGGATATTAGATTTAGGATCTAATTGTCATGTGGTGGCAGACCTAGCCCATCTTACAATTCAAGTGTCTTACACTGGGTCATAAAATGTGGCTGTTGGGAAGGTAGTGCAATGCCTGTATCACGTATTGGTATGTTTGTTGTTAAGGCTTCTGGTCATTCTTTTAAGCCGTTTGAAGTGCAGTGTGTTCCTTGTTTTAGATGCAACCTGATAGAGGAGAAAGAAGGATAAAGAAGACAGGGGAAGAAGGGGAAATCTCAAACGAATCGGTCTTGAAGAAGGGGAAGAAGAAGAAGAACATTCATGAGAAGAAAAGAGAAGAGGGGAGAGAGAGGGGGGTCTGCAAACGCCCAAAGCTCGAGCTTTGATTCATCTTTTTTTCTTCTTTTTTAAGTCCATACCTTATATGTTTTATTGCAATGTAAGGGCTTATTATAGCTTGGCTAAAACTTTTTCAATTGGAGATAATGATCAGTTGGCCAAACAATTTTCGGAATTGAATTCGATGTTGGTTACAACTCTTTCAAGTAGTGGAACAAGTGGGGCCCAGCAAATTTTGAATGGAGATCACAATCAGTTGGTTAAGCATCAAGTGGGATAATGTGGGGCCCAGCAAAATTTGGTTGGAGATTCTGATTTGTTGGCCAAGAAAAATTCGGAATTGAATTCGAAGTTGGTTACAACTCCTTCAAGTAGCATGGATTGCTCTTTGGAACAAGTGGGACCCAACGAAATTTGAATGGAGATAATGATCAGTTGGTTGAGCTTCACGTGGGACCATGTGGGGCCCAGCAAAATTCGGATGGAGTTAATGATCTGTTGGTCCAGCAAAATTCGAATAATGAACCATTAGTTGAGCATCAAGTGGGATTAGGTGGGGCCCAACAAAATTCGGATGATTTGGAAGGCTCTTCTTTGGTCCTTCACTCCAATATGGATGAGCAGCAGCTTTTGGAAGTAGTTCTTCCTTCAAGCTCTCTTCCTGATCAAATGGAGGGTGGTTCTCTCCGTCGTAAGCCTGGTCGCCCAAGGAAAAATAAGAAGGTTAGAGCAAACTGATGTTAATATACCTTGGACAACATTGATAAGGAGAGAACTTGATTTAGAGGATGTTGGTTGCTCTCATTTCAGATTTTGATTCGTTATCTATGATTATGTGAGTTGGATCCAGTGAGGTTGGGTGTTTTTGGGGGCAACTAAATTTGCAGGTTTGAGGGATGATACTTTGATAGTATGTTTGTAATTTTTCTTTTCGCTTTTTAATACAAATGACCCTTTTAGCGAAAAAAAATAGCTTGGCTAAAACTTTACAAGAAATAGAAACTTTGTAGACTAAAAAGAGTAACTAATATCCTAGTAACTAGTGACAATAGAATCTTATAAATATAGAAACTAATTAAAATTAGAAATACTAAAATAGAAACTAGATCAAGGGTCCTAAATCTCATCTTGGACCCCATAAATCTTCTATGAAGCAGTCCGAATATACCAAATTAAGGGCTTTAACCCTGTTAACATGAACAGTAACGTGAACAGTGTTTTTTGCCTTCTTTCTTCATGTTTTCCCCTATTGGGGTAGTCCCGATTTACTGGTCAAAATAGTGGAGCAAGTGGACCTTCTATTTTGACTAGTTGGCTGGTTTGAACGGTGCCAATGCTAGTTTGAATTGGTCCTAGCTGGTTGTCCTGCATAAATTCTACCTCTCTTAAAAAACTCATCCTTGAGTTCCATAAAAAAGTTTGCCTCATGATCGGCACCACAAAAAAGGATTTGACAGATGGTCACATCATGTTTTGGCGCAATAACTAAGAAAAGAAATTAGAGGAAAGCAAAAGTAGGGAGGAAAAGATATAAGGAATAGAAAGATCTCCGGGAGGAGAAGAAAATTAGAGAAGAGAGCCAAGAAGGTTGAACAGACTACAAGATAGAGAAGAGATTTACCTAGATTTGGGAGAGATATCAATCACAATGGTAGTGAATGAGTAGAGAAAATAATGAGGAAGACCACAAAAAGAAGAAGAAATAGAGAAGACAGATCATAAAAAGAAGGAAATTAGCAAGGAAGAAAAGTCGTGCAAGCTCGATAGAGTGAAGAATCCAATAGACAGAGAAAGTTACTCGGGTCTGTTCTTTGATACCAGATTAATGGGGGGGGGGGACAAAATAGAGAAGAAAGAAGGATAGAGAAGATAGGGGAAGAAGGGGAAATTGTAGACGAATCAGTCTTGAAGAAGCGAAAGAAGAAGAAGAACACTCACAAGAAGAAGAAGAGAAGAGGGGAGAGAAAGGAAGCTGCAAACACCCAATGCTTAGGCTTTCCTTCACCCCCCCCCCCCTCTTCCACAACTCATCTGTTTTATTGCAATATAAGGGCCTTTATAGTTTGGCTAAAGCTTTACAGGAAATAAAAACTTTGTAGGCTAAAAATAGAAACTAATATCCTAGTAACTAGTGACAATGGAATCTTATAAACGTAAATACTAATTAAAATTAGAAAATACCAAAATGGAAACTAAAGGCAATAAAATTTTATAGAAGTTTAGAAACTAAACTAAGGTCCTAAATCTCATCTTGGGCCCCACAAATCTTTTATGAAGCAGTCCTAATATATCAAATAAAGGGATGTGGCAAAAAAACCAGAATAAATTTCCTTAAGTGCTCACGAAATACCTCATTCATCAGTGATTGGAATGTGGCAGGTGCGTTGGAAAGCCCCAAGGGCATCACAGAACTCATAGTGTCCGTTGTGAGTGCAAAATGCAGTCTTTTCTTTGTCTCCTTTTGCCATTCGTGTTTAGTGGTAACTTGACATTAAATCAAGCTTGGTGAACACTGTAGCTCCTCCCAACTCGTCCAATAATTCATCTATTGCCAGAAGAGGGAAGTTGTTGGGGATGTTAAGTTTGTTCAAGGCCCTATAATCCACACAAAACCTCCAACCGCTATCCTTCCGAACTAGCAAGACAGGGCTGAAGTAGGGACTCACACTTGGTCGTATCAGTCCTACTGTTTGCATTTCTTGCACTAATCTTTCAATCTCATCTTTCTGGGCAGGTGGGTACCGATAAGGTCAGATATTAGGGGCGGAGTACTTCCCTCCAGTAGCCTAATGGTATGGTCATGAGGTCTATGAGGTGCCAGTCTCGTAGGTTCTGTAAACAAATGTGCAGACTCGCTCAATAATCCTAATACGCTAGGGTCTTGCTGTTGCTTCCCAACTTCCATACTTGCGTGCTGCGGTTCCAGCCAATAACTGTCTCCCCCTGCTTCTACGTCTTTCCAAATTCTTTTTATTGTTTTCTCCTTTTGCAGTAGGGTGGGATCTTTATAAAGCGTCATACTCTTTCCTTGCCATTTGAAACTCATGGTGTGGTGGCACCAGTTGCTTCTGATTTTGCCAAGTGCTGCTAGCCACTATACTCCCAAAATAATGTCTATACTGCCCAGATCGAATGGAAGTAGATCTAGTGCAAAAACCTCTCCCCCAATGGTTATCGTAACTTCCCAGCATATACCCTCCCTTTATTCTGCATACCATTGCCCAATGTCACCTGAAAGGTCTTCTCTTGCACATTCAAACCCCAAGTTTCCACAAGCTGTGTTGACACAAAGTTATGAGTTGCACCACGATCCATCAAAATCAGAACTTCTTGACCGCTGATCAGCCCTCTCAATTTCATGGTCTTTGGTGAGTCGATTCCTACTAGAGATGTGTTCGAAAGCTCCACCTCTAACATTGGCTCAAACTCAGCTCCTCCATTTTCGCTTTCGATCTCTGCAATAGCCACCGCTAGTTTCGCCTCATCCTCCTCTTGAAGCACAAGCATTCGGAGTTGCTTGTTGGGGCATCGCTGACCCCTGGCATATGGTCCATCACATCTAAAACACAAGCCTTTGTCCATTTTGTCTTTGATTGCTTCTTGAGAAAGCCATCTTGACCTGCTGGAGTTTGCTGTTGAAGCGGTAGTTGCAGTCGGAATTTGTGAAGAGGAAGATGATTGTTCACTTCCCTTTTCATTCGGTCGAACTGCTGCAGCCTGGTTCAAATTATTTCCTGGGTTGCTATGTGGTCCAGCAGAATTAGTTGGGCCTAAATTGAAATACTGCTGAGATGGGCTTTCGGCTGATTGGGTTGTTTGGGCCCAATTTGTTTTTCTGGGGTATTTAGCAGCCCAATTACGTGGTTCAACAGCTTGGGCCAGGTCCATTATTTGGGCTAATGATGTGGGCCTAAACAGCTTCACTTCTGCCCTGATTTCATCGTTTAGCCCAGCAAGAAACACCCCCTGAAGCCAGCCTTCTTCCACAATTCTGGCTGCTGCTGTGAGGACTTCGACCCTCCCCTTTACTCTGCGATGGTGCCTATTTGACGTTGTGTAAATCAGTGCCTCTTGGGGAGTTTGCATCTGTGCCTAAAAGAAGTGCTGGATTAAAGCCTCTTTCAACCCCTTCCAAGATTGCAGAGGCTGTTGCAACGCCCTAAACTGCATCCATCCTAGAGCAGCCTCTTTAAAACATATCGTTGCAGCTCTGAGTTTCTTCTCTTCTTCTAGTTCATACTAGGGCTGCAACTGGGCCGGGCTGGGCCGGGCTTTTGCAATCCCAAGCCCAGCCCTATATGGTATAATTTGAGCCCATTCCCGCCCGGCCTAGTTCGGGGCCAATAATATTGTCCCTAGCCCTAAGCCCACGGGGCCAAGCCAAGCCCATTCTCGCCATTGGCCCTAATTGGGCCGGGATGGGTTGGCCGATGGCCCGATGGCCCGCCCGGCCCTAATTGGCCCTATCCTTGGTCCACTGGCCCGGCCCCGCCCCGATTGGCCCCGTCCTCGGCCCATTGGCCCTCCCGGCCCCGATTGGCCTGATTGCCCAGCCCTAATTGGCCTTGTCCTTAGCTTTAATTGGCCATATCTTTGGTCGTAAATATCAAATGTAAGACAGGTAGTAATTAAAATACGTATTAAAGTAATTAAATACTTAAATTCCAAACTCAATTCTGGAAAATAAAATATTAAAGATGTCAACAAATAATCCAAAACTTAGATTCAATATGTATTTAACTATTTATACCCATTTAGATTTTAGAGAAATAGAGAAATTCAAATTTCTAGGGTTTAGGGTTTAGGGTTTAACTATGTATTTAGGGTTTAACTCTCTCTCTCTCTCTCTCTCTCTCTCTCTCTCTCTCTCTCTCTCTCTCTCTTTGATTCTATTTTTTCCTTTGGTTTTTCTCCCAAAGAAAAAGAGTTAAAATTATTCATGAAATAGAATAAGTAGAGAGAAGAATTGTAATTAAATTTAGGCGTATTTGAAAGTCAAGTCAATTATAGAGAATGTCACACAAACTCTTTTTGTAAACTTAGAAACATCAGAGATTCATAATTCAAAAGGAATTTGATAAATGAAAATTTTATCTTCAAAGTCAAGAATTTAAGCCGTAGGTAGGTATGTTTTCATTCAAAACTGTTCAATAAATTGATATCTTTATTCAATACAAAAAAATCATATTCAAAACCTTGTTAACAAGTAAATCGACAATAATTTAGTATTCAACAAAAAAAAGTATTTTTTTCATAGTTAAGAAAATGATGTTTTAGTTACAAACATTGCTATATGTTTTTAATAATTTTTTTTGAAATATCACAGTAGATTTGTTAGATATTCATGATGAGAAGTTAGGGTATAGATTTGTTAGATATTAATTATTTATGTAATAGTTTTATTATTTATAATATATTATCTTGCCTTAGTCAAAAACAAAATTCATATTTTATTGAACTAAAAATGACTTTGTTGGAAAAATAAAAATTACCTTAAAAATAATATAAAAAGTGACTTTATACTCTAATATGATCAAAGTGACTAAATATCAAAATCAAGACTCATATCAATGTTAGTATGAAGATCGGGGTAAAAATCTAGATCGTAGTACATGATCATCGTCAAATTAATATTAAGATTGAGCCAAAATTAGGGTGAATCGGGCCAAAATCAAATAGATGCTTATTACATTGGTAATGAGGTTATAGTTTATTTTTATTAATTTTCTACAAAACATGATCATGTTTTTAAAATTTGACACGGTCAAGTATCCACCATATGTATTACAAATTAATTCCTCTCAGTGGGTGGAGGTCCGAGTCTTTGACCAAATCGGGGCCAGGATCGGGGTCGGGGCTAATATCGGGGCCAAGATCGGGGCCGGGATCGGGGCCGAATTGGGGCCAAGATCGGGGCCAAAATCGGGGAGGACGGGAAAACGGGGGGAGAAAGGGAAGGAAAATGGGGCAAGATGCAAACGGGTCGGGGCAAAAGGGCGGGGGGGCAAGATGGGGAACGGGAACGGGGGGAAAAATGGGGGGCGGGCGGCCCAGTGAGAAGATAACCAGGGATAGCCCAAGCCCACGGGCCGGGGGCGGGCTCGGAAAGACCCTAGTTCATACATGTAAAAAAAAAACGATCTGCTCTGGCAATCCACCCCATTGGGTCCTCTCCTACAAATGTTAGCATTTCAAGTTGCAGTGGAAGAAGTTCTCGTCGCCTCTCTGTCTCACCTTCTTGATTTAGAGTTTGACCTACCTCTATTGCCTCCGGCGACTGAGAAGTCACCTCCATGGACTCCCGCGAGGCTCATTTCCCGAACCTCAAGCTCTCCCCCCACGCAGCAATTGCCCCCACTCTCTGCACTCTCTCACGCAACCTCAATCCTCCATCTATCTCCATTTGACTCTTGGCACATCCAAGAATCGCGCCGATACCAAGTTGTTAGGATCCCGGATCGAAAAACAGCATGACAATAATAATGGTGATAGTGGGAAAGTATACTTTATTAACCGATAAACTCGAACTCGAATAACACCACAGTTGGCATTCCCGCTACCGAGAGCTATAGCCCTCACCCCAAAATTCCCTTGTGACAAAACGATCCCTAACCTACCACCCTCCTCGATACTTATGGTAGATAGTTCCCTAAATTAATCCTTTGACAAATCTTTCCCCAAATCTCTCTTATTCAGTAGTAAATATTCTCCAAATCATTCTTTATTCAGCAACCTCCTTTCTCAGGTCCAGATCTGATTTCTTTCCCTAACTGCTGCTTGCCAAATCCAGCCCTCTTCTTGTGCTTGTGATAATACACACAATATAAGAGGGGCCTATCAAACTGTAGCTTTCTATATGTAATTCTCTAGTAATCTAGTCATGAGAACTCAAACAAACAGCTTGCTTCAAGAAATTTCTCACAAAGATTCTTTTTAAAGGTTTACTATCCACTTCAAACGGGGCAACCGGGGGGGGGATTAGGTTGACCTAGTGGTTTATACCAATCGGTTAGTTGCAATTTCAAAATGAGTGACAGCCAAAATGAAATCAATGACAAACAGCAATCACAAACACAGAAAAGGGCGACCACGAGCCACGCCCACCCTCTCTAGTCTCGAGAGAATTTCCACTAACGGATCTCTTCAATACGGGGGTAGAGAAACAAACCCACAACTTCGCGGGGCAAGAGTACCCTACAATCTTCGTCACGGACAAGAGATCCAATAAAATCTTCGACGGACAAGAGTATCCAACACAATGAATTCTAATCAACCTAGACTAGAATTAAAATAACCAATTCACAAACGAAAAGTATTAGATATTACCTATCAAAAGAGAGTAACCCTTACCCTTGAGTGCAAGTGATGTAATGAATGAACCAAGAATCAATATACTTCAGCGGTCAATAACTCGGACTTTGCTTAGTGAAAGCTCAACTTTGGAATATCCCTCAAAGTAACCGGAGTTGGGAGGACATCAAAAATGCTAAAAACACCAAAACTTGCTTTCACGGAGGAATATGTGCAGATGGGGAGAAGGATGATTCTCAAATGGGGATGGTGGGCTTATATACCCCAAGTACCGCTCCCCATCCCCAACGGACAAAAACGCGAGAGTCCGACGGACGCCGCGCCGAGACGGCACCGCCAAAGGATCCGACAAACAGCGAGAAGATATCTCTTAAACAGCCGATAGTCAAACGGGCCGACGGAGCGCCGCCGACGGCATCCGCCGGCTTGGTTTGGCCGACGGGACCGCCCGACGAAATCCGCGGTGTGTCCGAAAAAGAGACAAAACAGACGGACGCCGGACGGCACCGCGCCCTGGCGGCCGACGGGCACCCCGCACGGAAACCGCGACCCGTGTTTGAGAAACGAGTAGAAAACGACGGACACCGTTGGGCCGCAAACAACGGGCGGGATATGGCTGGATTTTAGATCGTTTGACAATCCTAAGCCCCGACACCACTAACATGCCTAGGCACCAGAACATGGATTACAAATGGATGTATTTACAGTGTGTGTATGCAAAGGTGCCAAGCCCCGATTAGCCTAAGCTTGATCTTTGACTTGGCTTTGACTTGATAGTGATCTTGATGCCTCCTCTGACTTTGGCTTGCAAGATGGTTTGACGAGCTTGACCTCCGGAAATTCTTTGAACCGGATATTACACGAGATTCTCGCGTGATGAGCTGGACAAAAAAACATATCTTTATGGAAACATTAGTAGAGTGTTTGTCATCATCAAAACTGATTGGAGACTGATGTGGCAAATGCAGACTTGGCATTTTCCAACAAAACCCTACACTTTTTCTCAACAAGAACATTAAATCATAATGGACATTCTCCATTTGAAGGTGTTGGGTTCTGTCAGGCCCCTTAGATATGGAATTAGCAATTGTAACTTTAATGCAGTTTAGAGAACCAGAACCAAAGAGAACAGAAGAGAGAAGATGGAGAGGAGAATGAGGAGAAGAGGAGGGGGACACTGTATAAGCTAGGCTCCCCTCACCCACATTATTATTATAATCTCCAAGTCAAGGATAATCTAGGAAAATATTTCCTAAACTGGTTTTCAGAGGTGTAGAAAGTAAATATTGTGCTCAGAAGTAGAAAGCATTCTAAAATAGGGACTATCCTATATATGAGATTGCTTGCCAACCAATCTAAAAGGGAAAGGGGTAAATGAGTAACTATAGACTACAACTAAACCGTACATGACTGAAGTGTACTCCCATGGTACACTTGGTCATGCACCCTAACACAGCTTGATCATCTACAGTAATTATTTCAGAACTCAAAATGTTTGAGACATTGATTTTTATACTTTCACTTTGTTTGCTCAGTTTGATAATTGTTGCCTTCTTTGATTTCCAGGTGAGGAAATTAATAGAGGAACTCGGTTTTGAAATGATCCCTCACCCCCACACTATGTATATTATATAAAGATAATTTAATTTCCATTATTATTAGTTCTATTGGCACAAAAGACTTTAAAAGCTTGAGGTTTCATAACATTACCTAAAAGGTTATAAGCCTGACATTCAGAACTATTAATTACTATAATATAATTGGGGCGCCTTAGCACAATGTTCGGTGGACCACAATTGTAGGCTGAGGTCGAAGCATCAAAACAGCCTCTCAGCAAAAATTGCTGGGGTAAGGCTGCGGAGGAAACTTGCCCCCCAGACTCAGCTTGTGTAGAAGCCTTTGGCACTGGGTTCGCCCTTAATCACTGCAATATAATGCTCAATTCAATTATAATGATCTCAAACAGGATAATAGTTTTGGTTGCTAGGACTTCAACTGGTGTATTGATACTTGAAGCATGGTTGAAGTGGAAGACAATTATTTCTTGGAAATATGAAAACAGAAACTAGAGAGGGGAGCTTGTGAAATCCTGGTGATGATATAATGCCTCTTGATTAGTTAGCATTTAGGTAATCTACTCAAGCACAGAATGGTTATGGTAAATTCTCTCTCTCTTTTTTTTTTTTTGGGTATCTGCAAGTGATCAAAATTTGTTATTTGAAGAAATTACCAGAATGAAATTTCTTATTTTAGCAACAATTTTTTTTAGTAAGAAGATACCTTGAGACTATTTTGATACTACAAAAGTTAAGCTGCTGAGATGGAATCAAGTGAATGAAATCCTTGGATGACACTTAGTTGATATTCTGGAATGATTTTATACTTCTGCTGAAAAGCACATCATGTAAAACAATAGTCCATTGCAGAAACACAGGTAAATAAATCACCTTCCAAGCAAAAGCAGCCTAACTAAACTCCAATAGTTAATGCTCTTGCTTGTTAAATCAAGTTGTGCTCAATAAATAGAAAAAGATGAAATTCAAGATGAAAATGGTTTTTGCATAGGAAGCATCTAGTAGTCTACTAGCTAATGCAGAACCTTTTCTTGCTGTGGATCATATAAAAAGAAGACTAACTGGAAACTTTTGACTACTAATTTGTGTAATTGGTCAGATAGACACCATCGACAGGTATCATGCAAAATCATATTCTTCTGTCATGATGGTTAGTAATTGGTTTAGAACCACAGAAAACCCCAATTTGTCTGGAGATGTGTGGAATGCCCATATTTTGAAGTCTTTCAAACTTGATGTAACATGTTTTAAAGCTGTGAGGTTCAACCCAGGTTTGAGATGCTGCAGTGGTATCACAATCAAAGACTGCAACGGGGACATGGATGTAAAATTACAAAAGATTTGCTTCTCTTTTCATGAAATCTCTGTATATCCCATGAACCCTCCTTGCTTGATATGATGCATTCTAAAACAGTAATGCTTATTTGCCAAATATATACTTTTGTGCCATCAATTTTAATAGATGTTATTGTGATTTCATTACAATCCATTTTCTGTAGAATTGATGATAACCTCACACAGGACCAGGTCCACTCTCTTTTTGTCATTCAAACCTTTCCCATAGAAAATCTTATGCTGCTTGTGCGATCAAAACAGCACAAAATAGGGCAACTGAAAGAAAGAAAAACAAGAGGAAATATAGTTCAACTGATTCATCTATTCACATAGCTGGTAATAGAAAACATATGATGAGGAGAGGAAAATATACGAGTATTACCATTCAACTCATAATCTGAAACTGTAAAACCATAAAAACCTAACAAATAGGAGTGCCAGTAATAGTATTAGTACTCTCAAACACGTGGACACTTTCAAACTCATAACTTGCAAAATGTTAATTCTCACCATCAATATTCTCATATATTTGAAGGTGTTCAGACTCACAACTCACCTCACAGTGGTTGCCTCTGAACTTATCGTTTTCATTGCTATCATTATCATTTTCATCATCTTCATATTTGGTAGTAGGACAATCATCTTCTTGAGAATCAATGTCAGCTTCTTCGTAGTATCCGAATGGTAATCCTTTGATTCTGCCATGGCAGACAAGCCAACTTCTGAGGAAGAAAGTGGATGATTCTACAATAGCTTAAAGGGCGAGTTGCATTGTGGAGGTAAGAGAAAGCTTATACTTAATAGAGAAATAAGTACCCTACTTCCAGTCAACTTTGGAATCTATATTCTCCCAGGGATGCTTCCCATGTCAAGTGACCAAAAACTATTCTAAAAAGAAATCTAGTGTTTCCAAGTAAATGAAAAATAATAAATTGAAGTTGCAGGAAAGAAGAAAGAAGGCTACTTGGTCATTTGGTCAGTGTATATCTCAAGCAGTTTGGTTTGGTTGATGGTTTGGTTGATAAAGGTTTACAGTCTTCATCTGATCTTATCAGCAGTTGGAGATCAAGCGGACAGAGTAGAACTCATTTAGCTAGTGATATCAAAGTAACTGCAAGCGTAGTTTTATAAATGTTTACAATATAAAGTGTGATCAAACGATAGAAAGACGGTGGGAATATTACCAAAGAAGAAATATTATACCAAAGGAAACCCAGAAAATAAACCAGAAATGCAGAGAGTCTTGCCTTAGGATTTCCATTTTATCTGTAATTACATGATATAGCACAAAGGTCTTTCTGATCCCAGAATAGCATTTATTGGATACACACCAATTACAGGAGAAAGAGCAGCAATTTATCGATTAGGTGATGGTGGTGGTGGGTAAGTGTTTTGAGTTTTGGCTTGGTCCATTGCATAGGAGGTCTGGATAGCGGTTAGAATGAGGCCAACAAGTGCACCTGTGAAGGCTATAGAAGTCCAGGGAGAACTGAGAACTAGGTGCAGAACTTCAGCAAACCAGATGGCGGTTCCTTTTTCAAAATGTTTCTGAATGGCTTGCTTAACTTGTACATACTTATGAGGGTTTGGTGTCAAATCAGATCCCAGATCATTGACAAGCTCAGCTACATGTTGGTCACTGCCAAGGCAATTTTGTAGTACACCTCGCTCTCGGAGCTCTTTCACATCTTCCGGCCGATCGATGAGTGAATCAATTAAACATAGGAAGGAAGTGATATCGCCATCATTAAAGAAATCTGGGCATGCTTCATAGGCTGCTAAGTTTAACCATTTGGTCTTGAAGCAGTCATCAATGGAAATGGCAGGCAGAAATAGTGTTCCAAACAATTTATTTTCATGTAGTTTGAATTGGATTCGCTTGACAGAAGATGAACCACTGGTCCTGCAACTGATTCCTGCAGCACTCAGCTCTTCCACTGAACGGAACGACTGCCATTCCATCACGTGATTACCTTCTGTATCTGTTTCCTCTGGACCTATCAGGAATTCATTCCGGAGAAAGTCTAAGAGATGAAAAGGAGGAGGAGGTGGAGGAGGAGGGCGATGTTCATATTTGTCTGTGGAGCTATCTTTCTTGAAACAATCCAGAAACTTTTTGTAAATTTTTTCAATGAATTTGAGGATATTTTCAAAGGCTGTATGAATTTGTTCATGCAAACTTGCCATCCTTGCTGGTCTACCTTTGGCTGCAGTCTGCAGTTTGATGAACTCCTTGATATCATTTTCAAATTGTTGGGTGGACATGAATGCATTTACCAATGCTTGGAGAACCATGAATGGGAGTTGATTCTCGAGCAAGAACAAGTCCATTATTATGATTGCTTTGTGATCATTCTTGATCTTCACGTCCTTAGTGGCAGACTCGTTCATTATGCAGTGAATGAAATACAACACAAAGCATCCATCCAAGAACATCAAGCCCTTGAATTCTTCCTCATTCCAGAACTCATTTAATTGCGGATCCCAGGCATAACAGTTTCTGGCTTTGCGGGCTATGTTTTTGAATTCCAGTGAGTCAGAATAAGCTTCAAGGCTTGTCCATTTGCTCGAGTTCTCCTTTACCATCACCCAGGAGGAGAATTGTTTCACTAGCTTAGTCTTGAGTTCATGTCCAAGCACAAGCTTTGAATCACCATAGTGATATGGACCAATGGACACCAGTCTTGGATCATAGTTATTCTTGTTCTTTTCGGTGTCTCTCATCAGTCGTGGAACCCTCTGTATCAGAGGTCTTGTATTGGCTCCTGATGAGGTTCCTGTTCGTTAATTCTGTGTGGAGAGAGAGAGAGAGCAGCCCTATAAATTTTATGCAAGAAAATCAATGATGTTCATAGTTGTATTGTCCCTCAAGTGCTCAATTCCATTCCATATAGTTGCCAAATAGACAAAGCAAAGCATCAGAAAACGTCCAAAACAACTACAACTATTTGGGTAGGGTAAAAAGTTTGTATCTTGATGATGCAACTATATAAGAATGTATTTATTTATAAAGTTTTATTTTATTTTATTTATTTATTTATTGCATGGAGTTGTATTTAGACAATAATTGGGAATCCATTTTGAGATAGGTTCAAAATAGGACTACAAATTTGGCTCTCATGATTCAAACCCTCCTTGGCTCGTTCTGAGTTCAAATAGGGTTTGGGCTGGTTTTTTTCAACCTTGAGAGTGGGCTAGGATTGATAAATATAAACCTTGGGTCAGAGCTGGGTTGTGTTAGTCATGGCCTTGGCCCAGCACCACCCGAGCCTTCCTAGCTTTGATTTTAAACCAAACTTAGCTAATGAGTTGTGGTGAGTGAGGTGCATCTTTTTCAAGACATGGAAGTGTTGAGGATACTGATTCACAAACACGAATGGAGAAGAAATACAAGGAAAACTCACACAAGGAATTTAATGTGGGTTGACAAAATCCTGTTTATATCCACTAGAGAGAAATGGATTCCACTATTTCAGAAAACCTCATACCACTCTTACACCTCACAAAGTGCTATTATTTGCTTACTCCCAATCCCAATCCAGGTATGGGTTTCCCAATCCCCACAATGATTAATTTGCATAGGTTATCCCACAAAGGTTGTTTATAAGGAAACCTAAAATCCTAATTCTGTAATAATTTCAATTTTAATCTAGTACAAGTACTCGGTCCAAAACTTTGATCCAACAATACAGCCCAATTACAATTACATGGATTTGTAGAATATAAGATATCTAAACCCAGCAATCCCACCTCGGCTTGAATTCTACAAACCACCTTGAAGAAAATCATTGATGATATCTCTCTACAATCACCTATCTCTGTATATTTGTCACATATTACTGCATGGCTCACATTCTCTCTAGGGATGCAATTGTTGATCGCCAATGCCTAATCTAGCATGATGTACACCCCCACGTTTTGGGTGTCTTGTACAACTCAACACAACTTACTACATGACATGGCTCCACCTCTCCTCCTATTGCAGCCGACTCCAAGATATCCCCGCGTCATCAAGTCCGAAGCAAAACCTACTTCCTTCCAGAATTGCCTTTGTTCAGAACCTAAATAACCTACAAATTTTTCCTACCTATACCCTTGGTAGATTACTAACTAGAGCTCCACCTATTTTCACACTCCTTATAAGCCTCTACAATTCATCTCATCTGTGGCTTACCTAAGAACCTAACCGTTGATCTCCATACAAATCCACAAGATCAATACCAACCCGATTTGTGCCCTTGCTACCTGTCATCAACCTAAAGAACTTGATCATTGATCTCTGTACAAACCCACAATATCAATACCAACAGAATGGAAGCTCCTTGATCAATCATTTTCATTGAGTTTAAAATATCAAAAAGCCCTAAGAACACATAACCCTATACAAAATCCTGTGGAAACAAACTATACGATAACGATATGATAATAAAAAACAAAAAAACCCTTTTTCAATCTTGCCTCTCGAACCTATGGAATCCTTCTTTTCTTTTTCTTCTTCTTCCTTTGTTTTTTCCCCCTTAATTATAATGTAATCATTACATCAAAGCTATTTGAGAAGAGAGAAAATAAAAAATAAAAAAGGAAAAAGAAAACTTCATAAACTTTTTTTTTTCTTGGGTAGAAAACCGACTGAACTTATAAACGGCCATTCCTTCTCCTTCATGATCTCATCGCAAGCTACCAAGAAACCTCTTTTTTCCTTTTTCGACGATCAACCTCCAACTGCCGTCCGTACAATCTTCACCCATACGAACCAAAGAGATTTATTGGATCATTTCTCCGTGATCTTAAACCAAGATCGTCTTTTCCTTTTCTCCTCAAATCTTAATCTCTATCTAAACAATCATAAGAAAAAAAAGATAAAAACTTCACGATCTCTAAATTACAGAATCATACCTTCAAACAATCTATTGAAGCCTTCTCTAGGCACCGTTCTTCCTTCTTAAATCTTCACACATCTCTAGTGATGATCCACCAAACTTTGTTTTGATACCACTTGTTGAGGATATAGATATACAACCATGAGCAAAGAAGAAATACAAGCTAAACTCACACGAAGAATTTGATTGGGAAAAAAGCTGCCAATGTCCACGAGAAAGAAAAAGATTCTACTACTTTATAATACCTCACACCACTCTTACACCTTACAAAATACTACCATTTGCTTGTCCCTAATCCTAATTCAAGAATGGGATACCTAGTCTCCTACAAGGATTAATTTGCATAAGTTATCTTAAAGACTATTTATTCATAAGGAAACCTAAAAACCCTCACTCCCTTATAATTACAATTTTAAATTAGTACAACTACTAGGCGCAAAACCCTGATTTAATTACAAATATAACCCAATTATAATTATATGGATCTGCAGAATACAAGACACCCAAACAAGAAATTTAGTTAAATAAGTTTTGAAATTGTTTGTGAACCATAGATATTTAAATTTATTTTGAATGTTGAATATGATTAGTTTATGTAATTCTTCTCTTGGGGTGTACTCCTGACGTCTATTAGTGTGGTGATTTTATTTGTTTGGGATGGCAAAACTTGGATACCACATTTTATCTTAAGGTATCAAGGACTTGATTGGAAATATGCATTTTCATTATTCTTTGGGTAATTTTCATTTATACCTCCTAAGGTTTTTTTTTTTTTTTGGTAAATCCTCCTAAGGTTTGACTCAAGCGGTTTTTAATTGAAAAAAAAATGACATTTTACATTTATCTCTTTTATAATATTAATAATAGATCATCTACGGCACATTATTAATGATCAAAATGTTTCATAGTCATTTTTATGATCAAAATGCCTTTATATCCTTAATTTTTTTTTTAATTTAACTTATCAATTAGATATTATCAAAATAATAAACGTAAGTTTATCAGAAAAAAGTTCTTTTGGAACTCTTTAAATTAGGAGGCGGGAACCCCAAAGTCGAACCCATGACACCTTCATTAAAGAATCTTCTTTCTATGATTTATTTAAAGAAACAAGAAATTTGGAAGAGCACTATGTTTTCAGAATTAGTTTTAGACGGTTGGTAACTGACTTTTTAGAAGTAAATAAAAAAAAAAGAAAGTTCTCTAAACACGACAAAAATAATAACTAAAATTTATATATATATAAACTAATCTAACCAAAAAAAGAAAAAAAAAGAAAGAAAGAGAGTTTACTAGAAATATATTTCAAGTAGTTTAGATTAAAATATTTGTTGTGTGAGAACAATTAGCACTAAAATACAGATTTGGTAAATAAAAAAAATCTGTTAAATTTTTTAGGAAATTTTTTTAAAGAGGGGATTGCAAAGAACAAGAAGAGAGCAAAAGTTAGATTATTTTATTATTATGTTGATGACCATGTCCTAAAATAATAAATTTTTGATTTTGATTTTGAATTTTTTTTTTTTTTGGTAAAATTACTTTCATTCAACATAGAAAAACACCTGACCTCAGACAAACAAAAATCTCTAAGCCAGGGAGTGGAAATTGGCCAAGACGTCCTTCCTGAGGTGGACGCAGCCTTCCTCGTTAGCTGGTCAGCTACATTGTTACCACATCTAGCAATAAAGGAAAATAAACAACTAGAGATACAACATTTTAGAGATAAAATATCTCCAATTACTCCATCCACACTTAGTTGGGGGGGGGGGGGGATTGGAAAGCTGATTCAAGATATTAGAGAGCTCCAAATTGTCAGTCTCTAATGTGATAAATTGAAGGTCTTCAGATAAAGCTTGTAGTAGGGCCTCTCTAACCGCCATTGCTTCTCCCAGCAGCACCGCTTCAAATGGGATGGGATCTGATACTGCTCTTAGTGGGAACCCATTGTGGTCCCCAAATACAAAGCCAACACTTGATGTGTTCTTTTTCAAGCTTGCATCTGTATTAATCTTGATGTACCGGTCTTCAAGTGGAATCCATTTTGTAGGATGAATTACTGCGGTCTTCACCATAGAAATTTCCGAAACAATCTTCCTCTCCCTTGCTTGTATTTGAACCGCCCACTTCTTGCTTGCTTTGTGCACTACTTCTTGTGGAGAACTCATATGGCCTTCAAACATTAACTTGTTTCTATCTAACCATATTTCCCAACATATGTAAGCTGCTAATCCTTCCAATCTTTTACCTTCCTCACCTTCCAGCCCCATTTTCTTCCAATGCTCTATGAATTTATGGACCTTTGGACTTAGAGGATGATAGTATCCAAGGGAGGAGATTGCCCACACCACCCTTGCAAATGGGCAATCCAAAATAGTATGGTCTATGGTTTCCATGTTCTCCGCACATCTCAAACACATTGGATCTATCTTCAGTTGCCTTTTAAATAACCCTTCTCTTGAAGGTAGTCCTCTAGCATATGCTCTCCATAGGAAGTTTCGGGTCTTTGGTTTTGCATCATACTTCCATATGTTCCTCCACACATCTCTACTCGCCATTATCATGTCCGAATTGGGTTCCTCTCCATGATTACTAATAAAATGATAAGCTGATTTGGATGTGAAGATGCCATTAGTAGTATGGCCCCATACTTGTGTGTCCTCCTTAGGAAAAAGGCTTAGTTGAATGCTCAGAATAGTTTTCACATCATTCGGGTGAAACGAAGCTTGGACTAATTCAGTTTTCCACTTTTGAATGTTTGGTTCAATCAAGTCAGCTACCCATTTCAATTGACCACTCTGAATTTCCAGATGCTTTATTCTGTGTTTAGGTGAAGATAAAATCCACTTATCCCTCCACACATCTATTTTGTCTCCCTTACCTAATTTCCAGCTGAGCCCTTCCATAAGATGTTTTTTTCCTTTCTAAGATGCCTTTCCATGCCCATGAACTGTTTGATCTTGGCCCTGCTTCGAGAAAATCACATGTTGGAAAATAAAGTCTCTTATAAAATTGGGCCCAATAAGAATTTGGGTAAGCCCATAGTCTCCACGCTAGTTTAGTTAAGAGAGCTTTATTTTGTATCTCTGGATCCCGAAACCCCAATCCACCTCGGCCCTTTGACTTACATAGTTTCTCCCAAGAAATCTAGCACATTTTATCATTTTTCTCAGCTCCACCCCAATAGAAATGGGTCACAGTTTGCTTGATTTTCTTATGATGAGAGTTTGGTAATTTAAAGTGAGAAGCAACATAAGAATTATATGAAAGAGCAACTGATTTGATCAAGATTTCCTTACCTACATATGATAGAAGCTTTTTCTTTCACCCTTGCATATCGTTAGAACTCTTGTCCTGAATATCCTTAAAGAGATCCTTCTTCACTGCTTCAAACTCAACTTGAAGCCCTAATACTTTTTTGGTCCATTCTTGTATTTGATCTTTAATATATGGGAGAACCACCTCTTAATTTTTGTGGGGTATTTGGGATAAAAGTTAGACATGACTTCTCATAGTTTATGCTCTATCCACTTGCTTTACAGTAGAACTCTATGCAGGCTTTCAAATTGTGAATCTCTTCTAGTCGCATTTCAGAGAAAATGATGCAATCATCTGCAAATAGTAAATGGGACAGGGATTCAAACCTGTTTTTCACCTTGATCCCTTGGACCAAACCCGTACGACCTGCTTCATTCAGCATGGCTGATAAAGCCTGAGTACATAACACAAAAATAGCTGGGGATAGTGGGTCACCCTGCCTGATTCCTTTAGAGGGTTTAGTGACCTCTTGAGGAACTCCATTAACCAAGATTTGATATGAAACTGTGGTGATGATTTGCATTATCATATGAACCCATTTATTGCTAAAGCCAAGAGCCATCATGATATTCTCCACAAAGCGCCATTCCATCATATAATATGCCTTCTTCATGTCTAATTTCATTGCCATCAGCCTCTTTTTTCCTCTAGACTTGTGCTTGATGTAGTGGAAAGCCTCGTGAGCAATAAGCACATTATCTGAGAAGAGTTTGTTAGGAATAAAAGTTGATTGGGGTGGGGAATAATATCATCAAGGTACCCTTTAAGCCTATTTGCTAGTACTTTACTAACAATTTTTGTAGTGACATTACAAAGGGAAATAGGCCTAAAGTGATCCACCAGTTTTGGTTGATCGACTTTTGGAATTAGACATAAATAAGTAATGTTGGCTGATTCATGCAATTTACCATATATGAAGAAATCTTGGGTAAAGAGGCAAATATCATTTTTGACTAGAGGCCAAAGTTTTTGATAAAAACCTGGGGGAAGTCCATCTGGTCCTGGGCTCTTCAAGGGTGACATGCTCCATAAAGCAGCTTTAATCTCAGCTTCATCTTGAGTTTGACAAAGCTTTTCATTCATCTGGTCATTCACTTTTGTAGGGACTGCCAATAGAGCAAGTAACAACGCCTCATCATCAATACCTTTTGAGCTAAAGATGTCTTTGTACCTTTTCTGTATTTCCTCCTTTACCTCCTTTTCTGATTTTGACCATCTATCGCCTCCAATTTTTAATTTAAGGATACGGTTTCTTCTCCTTTCTCTGATTGTAGAGGAGTGGAAAAACTGAGTATTGCGATCTCCTTTTTTTGCCCAATGAAGTTTGGATTTTTGGAGCCACATAATTTCCTCATTTTCCATTTGTTGCTTCAAGAAACCTTGTAATTCCTCCTCCCTTTTCTAATTTGCATATGAGGGATTGGAATCTTGGAGCATCTCTAGCTCCCTAATATATTGCTGAATTTTTTGGTTCACATTCCCAAATCAATTTTGATTCCAATTCTTAAACTTCTCCGTACAACTTTTGACTTTTTGACCCATTTTGTGCCCAATCGATCCAAAACAGGGAATGTTCTATGCCTCCTGTGCCACTTTATGAGAATCCTCATGTGTAAACCACATCATTTCAAATCTGAATGGCTTTTCTCCTTTAGGAATGTGGCCAATAGTATTCAAAAGAATAGGAAGATGATTTGATCCTCCCACCGCATGAACTGAGACTTCCGCATTTTTCATCTTATGGTTCCATGCATCATTGATGAGAACTCGATCTAGTTTGCATTTAATGTTTGCTAAACCTTTTCGCTTATTTGTCCAGGTGAATTTAGGGCCATGAGAATTGCAGTCCATTAGACCCACACCGGCAAGCATGCCTCTGAACCTTGCTGAATCTGTCTGGTCATGAATTAATCCTCCTTGCTGAATCTCTCTGGTCATGAATTAATCCTCCTTGCTTTTCTCTCCATTCCAACATTGAGTTAGAATCTCCCAAACATGTCCATGCATCGAATCTGCTTTCTCCGAAGTTTGAGATGGCCTCCCACACTTGTGGTCTAAGGTCTTTAACTGGGTCACCATATATGAAGGAAATAAAAAAAATCACCTTCAGCTAGGACCAATATCTTTGTGTCAATCAGTCTCTAAGAAGCCTTTAAAATTTTTAGCTCAACAGAATCCTTCCATAAGATATCCAATCCACTGCTCTTACCAATTGCAGGTATCACAAAGAGGTTATCGAACATCAGTCTTCTTTTGATTTTTTCCTTTTTTTTTCTCACCACCCTTGGTCTCCATTAGGAATATCAACTTTGGCTTTAAGGATAGGGAGATAAACCTTAATGTTTGAACTGACAGAGGGCTCCCTATCCCTTGACAGTTCCAGCTCAATGCTTTCATTGATCCCCTTGGGGCTGTTTTCCCCCAGCCGCCAAGGGGTTCGGCTTTAAAAAATGCTCCTGATCATTTGAGGGTCATGCTCCATTTCAGCACTCTCTCCTTCCTCTTCGAGTCTCACTCTTTTTTCTCTCGGAGTTCCCGTATTACCAGTTGTTCTTGGATTTGACATGTTGATATCAGTTGGGGTATTTGTGGGCTCCATTGTGTTTACCCTCATGTGACCGTTGCTCAAATATTGATGGTAGTTCATGGTGGCGAGAGAGTTAGGTTCGGGAAAGTGTAGAGCTATGGTTTGGTCAAGTTCAACATGGTGTGTGTTTGAACCAAGGTTCTTGGTCTGCGGTGTAGAGGATAGTATTACTATTACTCTCCTCAGGACTGGAGGTTTGCTTGGTTGGTCAGTGCAAGTGGTTGGCTTGGTTGTTTGTTGTCTTGTTTCCAAAGATTTCAAACTGGAAATGAACATTTTTGTGATAACTGATGGGCTCGGTATTTGAGGTGGTTGAGTCAACAACGGTGGAGGTGGGCCGTGTTTTGAGGATTTAAGCTGGAGATGGAAACTTTTGAAAGGATGGGTAGCAAGGTTAGAATGGAGTTAGCTACTTCAGGATTGCTCATTAAGTGGGTTTGCAGGCATGATAGGAACTCAGGGGTTAGAGTTTGAGAGTCAACTGTAGGAATGTCAGTGGGTTGATAGTTGTGTTGTTGATAGGAAGCTTGAGGGTTGGTAGTATGATCATATGGGGTTGGTTGGCAACGGTCCCTAGGCAATGACATGGCCTGCTGGATTGATGTTTCCTGGGTAACTGACATCTGAAATTGAGCAGCAGTCTCAGACGTACCTTTTTGCTAAAGCTCCCTTGGATGTTGCATTTGGCCTTCATCTTCCTTGTGGCTGTTTTCATTAGGGTTTCGGCCATCCATGTCGTTGACCGTGAGTTGAGGAGCAGCTTCAATCAATCTTGCTGGCGGAATAGTGGCTCTCAGTGAGGATTTGAGACCCACTTTTGGTGCTTGAGTACATCTTACAGTGTTACATCCTCCATGGCCATTGGAGTGAGCTATCTGATCTTCAAAAAAGATGTCACACTTCCTTTCCTTATGTCCCATAACTCCACAGTACTCACAATACAGTGGTAGTCTTTCATATTTTATCATTAGAAGTACCTGTTGGCCATTCCTTCTTTGAATCATCACCTCATTCTGTAGTGGAACTCTGATATCTATTTTCACCCTGCACCTGATATACCTCTCCTTCCTCCCGTTAGCCTTTAAAATAACCAACATAACTATGCTTGGTATTCCCGTTCTCTCTACTAGCTTCATACTGATTCCCAGTTGGGACTTCATGGAGCTGTAACCAAATATTAGTGAGATTAAGATTCCAATCTCCAGTAGGCAACCATTTATCTAGCACCAGCAGGTTTCCAGCAACCGACTTGGGTCCTCCATTTAAGACATTTTTCAGATCCAGGGTGTAATCAAATTGGAACGTGTAGCAGTGGTCTCCCACTTCCTCGACATAAACTCCTCTCTTTAGATTCCATATTTTGACTAGGCCTTCTGTGATAGCTTGTGTTCTAAACGGTAGTCCTTTTAAAACCCTTCCAATCAGCACTAGTTCTTCCACTTCATCAGCTTGTGAGAAAGAAGGGATTGTTGTTCCATTCCTTTGGGGGTTCAGGGGTTTTCGAGCTTGATGCCTCACCTCTCATTATAGCAGACAAAATTACTAATTAGAGAAACAGGAAATTAGCAGAAGACTAGTGATTCGGTAATCACTCTTAGAATGGTTAGAGTTCACTCCATCAGCAGACTTACAAGAAGCAGACTTGAAATTTTCATAGATTCAATCTCGATTGCAACCGTCTCTGCTTTCAAATCTATAGCAGGTAAGATTGCTACCCAAGAGTCAAAGGAAATAATCGACACACAAATGATCTGGTAGACACACTCTCAGAGTGGACAAAGTTCACGCCATCGGCAAACGAACTACAAAACTCGTTGCTGGCAAGAGAGGCCACCGGTCTATTATTGCTATTTACTTAGTCACCCTAAAACTTTGAGTTTTTTTACAGGTTGCACATTTTAGTGGGGCTTAAACTCTAGGTCACACATTTTAGTGCCATAAATTACAGATTGCACACTCCCACAGTTACAAGTTACACACTCATAGCATTTCATCCAAGATTCTATTAAGTCATGAGTAAAATGACCATATTATTGTCATTGGAGTTAAATGACATAATTATTCCCATTTAAACCCCCTATCCGCAATCTTAAGATCCCTTCACCCATCTTCTAACTTCCCCTTGCCTGAAATTGCCCACTACCCCGAGGAACAACCCCAACCCCTCCCTTTACCGGCAACCACTGCCCTAACCTTCACCTGCTGAAAATCACCCCCTTCTATAGGCGATTGGAAGTAGCAGCAGCAACACCACCACTGCCAACTACACCTTCTATACTATTATTGATGCTACTGTGGAGGCAACGATGAAGAAGACCGACATCCAGAAGGAAGGTAATACGATCATCGTTTTGGTGAGAATGTGATAGTCATCGAAGATGGATTCCTTTGCGGAACTGAGTAATGGATAGTACACAGTCGTGGTTCAGGAGGTTGTGAAGGAACATTGCATGGTTTCTGGTAAGGTAAAGTGGGTTCACTTCCTCTATAATTCCCTGTAATTCCTATCTAGGATTGAGACATGTGGTAGTTAATTATCCAAGGGTTGGGATTAGAACCCAATTAGGAACTAAACCTAATAAATCCCTAAAATTAAGCCTCAAGAGAAGAGGAGAGACAAAATTGGGAGAAAATTTAGGAATTTATTATATTCAATTCTTAGTTGGGTTCTAATCCCGACCCTTGGATAATTAATAACCATGTGTCACAATCCTAGATAAGAATTATAGGGAATTGTAGAGGATGTGAATCCAAGGTAAAGGTGGTAGACCCTTCCCATCTTGTCTAGCTCCGGCAATAATCCTATCATTTCAATGATCCATTTCCGATTTGCATTCTATCAAATCATTCAAATTTCAAAACCACAACAGAAGAGAAGAATCGTATTGGGTTTTCCTTTGCAAACTCACTTCTTTCTAGAAGAGCAATTCCGTTGTCTGTGAGGTACGCTTTGAACTTCATCTCACTTTGCTCCGGCAGGGTTTCCTGAGAAAGCGTATTGACGCAGTTGGCTTTTCCTGTCTAGAGACTGTTAGGTTGAAGAGAGACTTGTCTAACTATTTATTTCTGAATTTTAGAGACTGTTTGGTGAAGAATACCAGAACTCTCCTTTCTTTTCCACCAAATTAACATCACCTTCCAAACCTTCTCCTTTTCTTCTGTTTAATCATTGAAATCTAAACATGGTTGGTTTGCTCATGATTATCCTTCTTATTTTAGTTGGAAAAAAACTCCACTTTAAAAATGTTGAACTCGATAGAAATGACAAGCATTCTTACTTGCTTTTGTATTAGAATGCTTTCGTTTGGATCTATTACAGGAAATCATGTTACAATTGTATTCTATTCTTTCACTCGCAACTGTTTCTACTTTCTATTCTTTGAATGCAAAAACTGCCTTGGATAACAAAGGAATCAGAGAGTATTTACTAGACTTAGTATGTACCTCTTAGTTGATTGATCTAATCTTGTCTTTCTGCTTTCTACATATTCTCTGTTGAAGGAGGTGATTTCCGACAACGAAAGGTGAGAGTGTTGGTCGCTGGAAGGGGAGGGGAGGGGTCGAAGTGGTTTCCGGCGATGGTGGTGGGTAGTTCCCAATAAGCTGTAGGTTTGGGTGAAGAAGAAAATCCCTTCACCCACCTAATTAAGGGTTGGGCTTAAGTGGTAATGGGAGGGTTTAAATGGGGATTGTTATGTCATTTGACTCTAACGAGGGTACTATGGTCATGTTACTCATGATTTAATAGAATCCGGATCAAATGTTAGGAGTGTGCAACTTGTAATTTTGGGATTATGCAAATTGTAATTTAGGTTACTAAAGTGTGCAACCCACATAAGCCCCACTAAAGTATGTAACCTATAAAAAAATCTTATTTTTTTGGGGGTTTTTTCATTTTGCCTACTTGCATTGGAGCCAAAATCTTGTTCACCAACTTAAGTGAATTTTATTCAGTCGGCCTAAAGTTGTGAACTTCAAAAATTACAAAAAACCTAACGTTAACTTCCTAACCCTTACTGTTGAGTTTTCTTGTGTTGAGACATAAATACCCCTCACCCACAAGAATGACCAAAATACCCCTCTCACTCAATGTGTATACAACCCCCTAATGGTTCTTCTTTCACCTACCTTCTTCTACCTTCTTCTCACACTTCGCCTGAAATCTCACCACCGCCGGCCCCCCCCCCCCCCCCTTCCCCTGTCAATCACCTTCCTCACATTCTCCTCACTGTCCCTTAACCCTCATCGAAGGGAAGAGAACGAAGAAACGACATGGAAAAGCAGCCTGGAACAATGTGGAATTTGAAGAGTCTCAACATAATAAACTAAGGAAAGAAACTAGAAAAAAGATTTTGAGCAATCGAAATGGTCTAGAGAAAAATTTTTCACTTTCCTTGAAATTATCAAATCGGTGCTTCTTAAAGAAAGAAATGACTTGTGCTCTTCAAGGTTCTCAATTCTCATAAGCATCTTCATTAGCCATTCAATCATAAAGGAAAGGACGGCTCAACACTGAGAGCTTCTGCAAGTCTTCTGTTTTCTGAAACCCGTGTGAGTTTTCACTTTCTCTATTCATATGTTCTCTGAAATAGTTATGGCAAAGTGACATAGATATGAATTTATGGCATTCGCTATGAATAGCAGAACCGATTGATCAGATCATCGTTTTGAAGTCTTGATTTTTTAAACAAAACAAACATTAAATCTTCAATCCAATCTCTTTATTTTGTGTCACTAAACATTTTCTTTTATAAAATCTCTTCATCTTGTACCACTATAACACCTTTTTTTCCTTTCTTGAACTTGGGTTCGTGGGCCAATTTACACACACCTCAACTACAGTCTGAAGGTAATTTCACTAATTTCAATAGTAATACAATTTAACTAAACAATAAAGCTGATGAGAGAGAGATGCATTAAAGGAAAATCATAATCTAGCTAGCATATGTTAGATAGAAGGTAATTTCACTAATTCTAATGCAGGTATAATTTTACTAAGCAATAAAGCTGATGAGAGAAAGATGCATTGAAGGAAAATCATAATCTAGCTAACATATATTAGATAATCTCATCTGATCAAGACGATTTGAAATCGTAATCTATGATGTTACATTCAACTAAATATAACAATACCTTGTTGAACTTTATTCTTAAAGATACTCTTCAACTCCTCGCTTGGTTTTTGAATGGATCTAACTATTACAGCGAAGGAAACTTCGAGTGAGGCGCTATTGAACAACATAGCCAACGAAATCAAGAATTGAAAATGCAAATCAACTTCTAAGAAATTGTGATACACTTCCTACCTTCTATTGCAATGTCTTCAGGCTTGCGAGTTGCAGATGAGAACCCCATTAGATATATAAATAGAAGGACAAGGTGTTGGAAGTTCTTGTTTTGCATCCACAACAACCATATTTATAGGCTAAAGGTGGCACGGAATATCAAGCTTTACTTTCCTTTCAAGCCAAGTGCTACATAAGGATCCCTTAAAGTATATATGGATGGAAATTTTGAAGGTTAAGCAGATGCATGTGATGCACATTGCAGTGTACCCTCTGTTTAAAAGACTTTAACAATAAATTTGGAATAAATTTGGTGGTTAGGATTGAGAAATTATCAATGCCACCTCCTGAGTTATCTGCTAATGTTAATGTCACAATTACAAATCAAAATATCACTCGGAGCTCACAACATTTTTTTTTTTTTGAATGACAAATTTATTCTCTCATCATTAAAGGTAGCACCATAGATGAAAGTGGCACAAGAAATATGGTGGAGCACCATCAGGGGTATTTCTGGCAATATACCCAAAACCTAGCCGCCACTTCTTCTCAGGCACATGCAGCTAGGGTTGCTTTCCAGACGTCTAAAGTGGTTCAATCTCTTCCTCATACACTCAAGAAGGATTCTAAAGAAGATATGCACAAGGACTCAAATTGATTCACAATATCATTTGAAACACTTCAGACTTCTGAGAAGCAACGCTAGCCACATATGCCTGAGAAAAAGTGATGGATGGGGTTTTGGGTCTATTGCCAGAAATACCCCTAATAAGCACTGATAAGTGATCTTGATATGAATAAGCTTAAAGGAAATGTGTAGAGCCTAGACATCAGTTTCATCCTTGTTCAATAACACCCAAATCTTGCTAGGGGGAAGCTTGATAATTTGCAATACAGTCCCAACTACATTGAGAGGGCAATGATGCTCAATCAAAGTTGTGTTTCTTAACTCTTGTCTTTGTAAAACCTAAACCTAAATTTCTATTAGAATTTACCCAATCTGTCACAACCCTTTTCCTTTCAGGTTTATTCAACCGATGGGTATTCCAACCAGCTAGCTTAATCATTGAAAGAAGAAATGGGGGGCTTGCATGGCTGGCTGATCCATGGTGAACTTCTCTAACGGATTCACAAATTAAGGTGAAGCACTAGCAGCATTACCATTCCTACCATCATGGTTTTCCTCATCTTGGACATGTAATGGACTGCACCAGTTTGAAGTTGGAGAATCTTACTCGCCTTCAACCTCATTAGGGAAACTTGAGCAAGGTGAGAACCATTGTTTGGTATAGCCATGGGCACCCGATCCATAATGCTGTTTTCCTGGAGGGAAGAATTCATGCTCAAAGTAGTAGCTGAGTGAGAGATGTCACGAGGTAGTTGAGTTACAATTAGGGGTGTCAATGGGTCAGGTTAGTGTAAATGCAACCTACCTTGAGGACCTAAATCTTCAACCCAAACCTCTCCCTCCCCCCCCCCCCTTTTTGATCAAACTAAAAAATTATATTCATGAACAACTATTGTTACAAGTACATAAGGTTGCAGGATCTATGTCCCCTAATGCTATAGTATCATTTGAAAAAAGGCCTTGTTTGGCAAGGCTCAGGAGCCAATCCAACAAATTTAATTGGGGAAACATAGCCATAAATCTAGGTCTTGGAGAGTTGTTCTTTGATTTGACACATTGTTTGAGCCTCCCCAAGAGGCCAAGGATGTTGTAGTGGTTTGTTAAGCATAGAGACAATTTCTAGGTTTGCAACCCAAACCTTGGACCATTTCACGTCAGAACTCTTAGAATGTATTAGTCCCCGTAGAACACAATGGAAGACATTGGAGAACAGACAACTTGTCAAGCCTGAGCTCATCTCTCTATATTGAAATTTATCTCCCTAAAGAAGACAAGACACTGCCCCATCTGCATATGCTTTGTACTATAGATGCATGCACATAGTAGTAAGGGTTGGTCATTACCAATAATAGGTACATGGCATAGATATGAGGGTATATGGGTAAGAGGATTTTCTTGGGTAGGAATATTGAAGCATCTAGGTGGAGATATATGCATATAAGAAATGTGATATGAAACATTATTCAGCACGTTGGTTAGGTTAGGTGGTAACCAAGTAACTTGCAATTAGTTGCATGTAAACTAGATAAAATAACTAGTTGTAATAATAATAGAAAACATCCAAATTAACATCTGTTTATCAAAGCTAGGATCTGAAATGAGAGAGTTGCATAAATGTAGTAAAGATCTCCTTGTGATGAACTCTATTCTCAATCTTAAAGGTCCTAACTCCCTTACGTGCTTGTTCCATTCACAAGATAGAAATGGGTGCCATAGGGACTTTGCACCATCATCAAATAGAAGACAAGTTGGTCGAACTGGCAGCCAGTTTGACAAGGTTGCACAGATAGGTAACCTTGCATGAAGCACATGAGCTAATCACTTGAGATTGTTAGTTGATACTTGGTTAAATAGTTTTTTCCCCCTGTTTTCCACTAAAAAGTCATTTATATTAAAATAAAAAAAGAGTACATACAACAATTACAAATCCATGATAGGAACTAAATCACTTAATCCGCAACAACAGTTACACCCGATACACCCAACCTCACTTGTTCCACTCTCAATATTTTGGAAAACAAAATCTTGGGGTGTAGAAAAGTACCACCAGCGAATCATACAACAACCAAAAGAGGCCTATTTAAAATTAAAATCTAGGTCTTCCTAAGGCATCCTAATCTAGCTCTCCAACCATTGATTGAGGCCAATGATAGTTCACCTCCAAAGTCTCTGTTCTTGCTGCCAACCTTGCTAGATAGTCAGCGAGTAAGTTGGTTTCCCTGTAATAGTGCAAAACCTTTTGTTGGATAGCATGTCGATGTGCACCCAACCCTCTCCATCTTTGCATCATCCACCATGGGATCATTTTACCTTGAAGCAAGACCACAACTTCTGTTGAGTTAGTCTCAATCCACAACCTCTGTATCCTTATCCTCTTGGTCCATTCTAACCCAAGAATTACTTGGTTAAACAGTTATTACTCAATTTATATAAAATTCTAATTCAACTAAATTAACACACGGTTGGTTAGGACCAAACTGGGTAGGCCCAACGGCTAAATTTGAACCCTACCCGACCTTGGCAAGGCTAGTTATTTTGTAATTCAAACCTCCCCTTCGAGTTGAAAAGTCAGGGTTGGGCTTAGGGAGGGTTTTTGGCCAATTCAGGTCAACAAATTTTGATTAACACCCTAGTTACCGTTACCGTAGTGGGTTGGGGTCGAGTTACAAGTTAACATAATCAAATGACTTCCTGCCACCAAAACCTCAACCCACGAGTTTGGATTCTCAATCACCTCAATTGGTAGAAGCATGATAATAGTACCCTCTATGTTTTACATGTTGACCATTGGTGCTTGTTTTAATATCTATGAAATATTCCACATAACATGGGCATTATTGATTTGTATCTTATCTTTATTTGATTTTCTAATTTGGTTTGATGTGGGAGAGATACAGTTACGAAGACCTTGAGATGGATTGGTTAGTATGGGCTAATTGGGACCACTAAATCTTGATGGATGATCCAATGAGTTAGCCTATATAAGGAGATGCTAGGTCCCACCTCTAACCTTAATTAATTAATCACACGTTGTTCTTTGCACCAAAGAAGTGAGTTAAGAGAGTGGTTATTCTATTAAGCCAGTGAACAAGGAGGAGCTTAGAGGAGTAGATCCTTGTGGCAATGAGGGAGCTAATGGACTCTCCTACAAGGCCCATTACATCATTAGATAATAACCATAATCCATTGATCTAAGTTAGAACATAAGTTAGTACACTATGTCTATGTGACCATAAAAGTCTCAAATGGATGCATGAACGTCAACCATTTCGAACCACCACCTTTTATTCTTTTTGATTGACTGTTTAGCGAGGTGACTCATGTACCACCATGTCTGGTAGAGATATGTTCCTACTTATAGATTTAATATTTTAGATCTTTTATAAATAGTCTACCTAGATGAACCTCAGGAGATGACTCAGTTGGCAAAAGACTAACACCTCATACTATGAGGTGAAGAGTTCAAATATCTTTAAGCCTAGGGACAAAGGTCTATCCAATATCTATATACCATATAAAAGCTACCTTGTAGGTGAGTGCAAATAAACTGGCCGGGATGAATCTCAAATTCAAAGAAAAAGGAAATTGCGTACATTATCGCAACCTTTTTTTTAACCCTGCGGTTCTTCTAGTTACTAAACTCTCTTCGTACTCTACACTCTCTTACATTGTTTTATTTTATTTTTTAATTTATCTTCCTTTTTCCTTTAAAAATAATAAATTAAATGAATAAGATGGGAGCATCTACTTTACTTAGATATGTAGGAAAGGACTTAGATCATAATAGAATCTAATTAATAAACCAATACAAAGTGAAATGAGCTTTTCTTCATAAATAAGGAAATTAAGAATGGTTAGATTTACCTTTAGTTGGACATTGGTGTTGGGAATTGCCCCAGCAGAATACACTAGACCCAAAAGTTTGTATGACATAATAAATCATAGAATATGTAAACCTGAAGAGCCTTACTCTTCCAAATAATTGTTTTTCATCACCAACAAACTCACATAAGGCATGACCATGGATTTTCTTTATAGGTCTAGATCTTTAAAGCTAAACTTCAATTCTTAAAAAAAAAAAAATCATCATGTTGAGATCTCTCTGAATCTCTCTCTTGTAGTGTACGCCACCTTGACACCTTCAGGGAATAGAGTAATTTAAATATTTGATGAGATTTTGCTGTTGGCTTGAAGAAATTTTCAACTATTGACCTCATACTATGAGGTGTTTGTCTTTGCCAAATACCAACTAAGACAATCCCTTTAAAAGAAAAATTACTAAACAATTAAAAGACCTTACCATGAATCGTTTGATGAGACACCTCACCATGGCATGGTTACTTGACTAAACAATAAAGTAATAAAGAAAATGATATTTAATGTTTTAAATGTTTTATACAATTATACGTCGAAAGAATGAAGCAAAATAAGTTCCACGACTCTATCATCTAATAGTATCCAATGCCGATTCCCAACTCATACATATTTGTCCAAAATTTTCTCAATGTGTTCTCGCTGTATAATATTGCTCATTCTGTGTGAACACAAACAACGTAGCTAATGGAGCAGTGCATGCTTCGAGCTATTCTTTAGAAACCATTTTAAAAGATGCATGATCACTTTGTAGTCAAATCTCTCTTATGGGTTCATGCAATAATCTTGAGCTGAAACTAATATCATGAGAAACTTAGTTTTTCGAGTCATTGATATTCTGTGTTAGAATTGAGACGGATCATATCTTTGTACTATTACCATCCAAGCCCTTTATGAACGAATGAAATGGAATCTATTGTGGGACCTACAAGAGGAGTGCATACAAGAGGAGTTCATGTTAGTGGCTCCGGAGTGCTTTGGATGGTACTCTTGCAGTCTTACTAGAGCATGACCTACACTCAGGCAAATCAAGTCCATCAAAAACACAAAAATGTCCAAGTAACGACAGCCCATCAAGTACTTTTGTTAAATAGTTGGTCTCCAAGGAGGAAGCCTTTCCTAAGATCCCTATGAAAAGGTGACAGTTATTCCATTCAACCATCGTATATGGTGTAACAACTGATCAGACACCTTTAGCAAGTGATATGATCATGTTTGCCAAATATCGGATGAATCCCAAGATGATATGCTGAATATCATCTTGCAACCATTGATTGATTCGAGTTGAGCCTGAAGACTAGGAAATCGACCCCATGGTAGTGGATGACCCTAGTGATGACTCAACCACTCTTCTAGAGTTTAAGAGGAGAGGGAAAGTTAATCACGAAAGCATTAAAAAGAGATTTTGACAAGTCCGAAAATCGATGAAGGAGAATCCAAATGACAAGGTAAATCTACCCAAACGTAGATACTTAAAAGACCTTTCCTTCAAGCCAAAGAACACCGAGATTGGACCTTGGTTGAGGGGTTTGGTCGATTGGACCCATTGACCGGTTTGGATCGACCGCCCATTGCCCAATTCTGGGTAGTTTCGGGAAAATGGGTTTAAACACCCTATTTTATGCCTCCACTCATCATAGAACATATTTTCTAATGTTAGAGTGGGGATAAGGCTTGGAGAGAAGAGGAAACCAAGGGAGAGTTTGATTTCTTTCCATGCGGCATCGCTTCTAGATGCGAATCTTCGCAGTAACGCTAAGAAAGGTGAGTGTTCTTCAACCTCTCTTCTTTAAACCTAGTTCAATGGTATTTTTCATCATTGAATGGTAGGTTTTGGGTAGTTGGAGTTAATAGGTTGCAATGACTGCTTTCTTTTACTCCCTTTATGTCTTCCATTGTTTTGAGAGTTGATTATGCGATTCACTACGATTGATTTCGTTTTGAACCTCTCAGATAATCTCGCAGGCACTCGCGAGAGCCGAAATTGGGGCTTTTCATTTGAGGCCTAGTTGGGATGAATTGTTGGTACTTTTAGGTCCCCATTATTATTAATTAGAAGACCCCAAAGTCTTGCTTTGATCCATTTCGAATCGGAGGTGAAATATGTATTTTTGTTAAAAACTAGGTTGATGGTGGGCTGACCGGCCGTTCAACTTGTCCTACAAACATGTGCAATCAGCCATTCAACTGGTCATATCCAGGAAGTACATTTTGGACCTCTTTTGAATCCCAATTGATTCCCAATCGATACTTACTCTTTCTCTTATGTAATTAGGGTTATTTTAATTACATACTTTTGGGTGTGCTTTGTGGGACTTTGGAGAGTGTAACTAACTTGAAAGGTGAGGAATATATTTAACCATGTTTTGTATGTTTGATAATGTTAGTTCAGTTTCATTATTGATAAATTGCTTTATTTTTTATATTTATTATCATGTAATAATGTGTGACTTTACGCAAATGAAAGGTAATAATATATGATTGATCCATTTCTTTTCGAATCTTGTGGTTATTGATATGAGAATGTGTGGGATTGGTTTGAGACTTAGTTCTTTTATTTTCTACTTACTAACTAGGGTTGTAGGTTTGCCCATTACCCTAGTGATCTTATATGAATGTGCATCTAGACCTAGATATATGAATGCTAGATGTCTAGAAGTGTTTGGATTGATAATCCTATGAGTACTACTACACTTCTGGGAGGGGTATTCAAGCTGGTAAACCCTTGATGTCAATGGTTGGGTCTTGTGAGTACGAACAGATCAACGCTATCATGGAATGGTAGTGTTGCATATAATAGATAAGGGCTCAAGGGTGCTCAAGACCGGTAACCAATCCGTGAGAGGACATGGAGAGCATCTCATCTATTATATGTAGATGACCATTAGGTTTTGGAATGAGATCCAATAGATGTCTCCCGTTGAAGATACCATTCATAGGTGAGAAGGATATCGAACCAAAAGGGCACTAGGCATGAGATGAGATATTTGGACCATGTGTAGTACGAGACCGTATGACTATGCGTTGGGCTTAGAGTTATCCTTAATACACGAGATCTCATGCCAAACAATGATGTGAGAGAGTGGTGACTTATACCCCAAACCATGGATTGGTATGACATAATCCAATTATAGTGGAGAACCCAAAAAGACGTGCTTAAGAGCCATGAGGGAGAGTGAGTGAGACCGCCCAGAGGAGATTGGTGTTTAACTTAATGCATGTCTACTATAGAGACTTCATGATAGAGTATGGAGTATATCATCATAACCATTCATTTGTTATATCATTGTCATTGATTACATTATTAATCTTATATGTTTGACTTGGAATTTGTGAACAAATGTATGACATGACTGTTGAGTTGACCTCACTAAGTTCTGTTTAACTCATTCCTTTATATGTATGTTTCTTTAGATTATTTTACAAATTATGAGGACTCCATTCAATTGGAGGATCCGTCAAAGGGAGATTATCATGAAAGAGCGGTTGGAGAGGAAGTGGACGCATATGAAGCTTTGTGCCTATGCCAGGACTGCTCTTATGGAGCTGGACTCCAGTAGAGACCTTGCCATACTTAGGGATTCTATAGTGTCATTTATGGCATTATTTTATATTTATACTCTTATATCTTTTGAGAAAGGCGAGGGCATCTTCTACTAGGATACTTAATTTATTCCGCTGCAAACAAACTCTTCTTTTCTTTCGAACTTTGATAATTATTTTAATTAACTTCAGACATGGATGATTGTAAACATTAATGTTTCAGATTAGTAATTAAACTTGATTTATTCTTATTCTTGGATTATGCTATATCATATGTTTGTATGGATTTGTCACTAAACCAAGATCCTGTAGTGTATCACCCCCACGGGTATTTGAATATAACCAAATTTGGCTGGGTGGGGTGTGACAACCCCCGTCAGATTAAGTTGAATGTTGCCTTCCAAAATGGTGGAACTTCCCATAAACCTATAGAGAAGAGTTCCACTTGGCATCATAGCCTCTTGGTATCTCTTGAGGAGTTAGAAAGCTTCTAGAGACAAGATGTTTGCTGATGATTTAGTGTGCACCAACACTCTATAGAACATATAGTTAGTCAATCTGACTTTAATAACTATGGCATCATCATGAGGAGTGTGAATATCCACAAGCTCCTTCTTAGAAAAAATTATAGGTTCACAATGAGTGAAATGCATAATTTTTGAAGGCTCAACGGCACCTACCACACAAGTACTTCTCTTAGCTTGCCAGAGGGATTCAGGAGTGGATCTACCAAGGATTGTACTAATTCTAGGAAGACCCTCGTCCTTGGAAGTTGCTGGAGCTTTCCCTCTGGATTCGTCCCTTTCTCTGGGAAGAGTCTTGCTGCATCTTATTGGAGGTGATCTTTTTCCTCAATGGCCAGACATAACATACTGAATATCCTCCGACAATTAGCTTTTCATTCTCTATATTAAGCATATGGAAATCATTAGTATGACACCCATTGTCCTTATGATAAAAACAATACTTTGACATGTCGGCCCTATTCTCTGGCCTGCCACGTAGCTTTTCGGGTTTCTTCAATGAACCAGTGTCTTGGATCTGCAATAAAATGGCAGATCGTGACTTATTCAGAGGGGTAAACACTTCCTCATCTTCATCATCAACTCGTCTGTTTCACGATTCTTGCTTCCTTTTCTACTCTTTCCTTGGGGATCTTTGCCTGAAGCTTTCTTCTCGAGTTCCCTACTTAAAGGATTTCTTTCTATCCTTGTAGTCACTTTGATCTACTTCCAAGACCTCCTCCATAGTTGCCATTTGACACCCCAAATCTAGGAGTTCAGCTGTAGAGTAGGGTTTTTGTTCCACTATAAATGTCACCAACTTCTCATTGGTAACTGCTCTCTTGAATGCGGTTAAAGCCACCTAGTCATCCAAATCTTTAATCAGAATTGAGATGTTATTGACGCGATTTATGAACTCCTGAATTGACTTAGAACACCCTTTCTTTAATGCCAAGAAGTTGTCATCCATCTTATCTTTCTTGAATCCACTCTTGAAACAAGCAACAAAGGCATAACCCAATTATGTGAAGTTGTTGATGGAGTGTTTTGGCAAACGAGAGTACCAAGTTGTTGTTGGACTTGTTCGAGATGTGGGGAAGCATTTGCACTTTATAGTGTCTCCTCCTCCACAGATTGTCATGGCGGAATTAAAATGACTGATATGTGCCATTGGATCGGTTGTTCCATCATACATAGTGAAGGTGGGAGTGCAGAAACCCACAGGCAAAGGAGCAGCCATGATTTCAGGGATGAAAGGATCCTGATTGAGAACCAATTGTATCTCATTAGGAACCTTTTTATCCAAATGATGAAAACGGTCGTTCATATCTCTGATATGCTGGTAGAGACTTTTGCCTCGTACTTCTTGAGGGGCTTTGGACCTTCCTTGCAGACCTGGAGCAACTTGATTAAGCAACATGCTCCCTAAGAGCTTTTTTGACCTTGGGCAGTTGGTGACCCTTAGCCACGGCTCCAAGAAATGAGTGTCTATCATTTTGTGCCCCCAATCTATCAAAAATAGAATGGTGAGCTTCTCCATGATGCTCTTTTCTAGGATCATCACCTTTGTTCTTAGCTGAATTAGTGGAGAGCAAAGCTACTCCATCTCCTTGGGCCCTATCCTGTTGATTGATGGGGGAGGGGACCACCATCTCAAGTAAAACAACAGTAGGACCTTTTGGAGGCATCAATTGGCTCCATTGATTCACCATAGTCTGAAATGAGCTCATCATGTCTATCATCCTTCTTCGGAGAGCTTGAGCTTGAACTGGATCGTATACAGGGGTTGATGTCGTTCCTTGTAAAGGGAGTCCAATATTTAACACATATCCACGTTCAAGGAGATGCATCTCACGTGTTGGCAAATTTGAAGCATCTTTTGACGTACCTTCTTTACGGGTATTCACCTTCTTCTTCTTCCCATGTGGACATCCCTGAGACTTAGAACCATTGTAAAACACAAGGGAGAAAACAATAGTGTTCTTCCCACATAAGGCGCCAAATGTTGCTCCAAAATCCGTCAGCTCCTAGTTTGGTTCACAGATGATTTGAACGAGATACTTGTAGACAGGAAAAGTAATGACAGTGGGCCGCCTCTAAAGACGGGAAGCCACATTCGATGGTAAAGTCAAATTTTTGGATAACACAGATCCTCGTAGAGAGGAGTAAATACAAGAAGAGTGATTGTTTTATTGGGTAGTTGTAGGAGAGTAAATGCAAGAGTAATCTTGGCTTGCCAAATTTTGTCCTCTAGTTTTACTCTTATAGACGGATTTCATGTATTTTTTTTGGAGAAGACAAACCTTGACCATTGGATCCCTTCAATTGAAATGAAGGGCTATGATTGAATGTGACACCAAACTTGCTGGAGAAGCTAATGGTTTCATCTTGCTGGAGAAGCTAATGGTTTCATGCACCTTCTCCCAGATTTGTAAGTGATCCTGACTTACGTGGGCTTGAGATGTGACGTATGCCCCCTCAAAATCCAAACAAACCTAAAAGAACAACACCCAAGAAGATTTGGGCGAATTGGCGTTCTCTTGATAAGCACTGAGCATTTAATGCATAAGAACATAACATTTAATGCTGAATTCAAGGCTCTGACACGCATGTAGATAAAAATGGGTTGTTTCCCATCAAATTGCCACTTTCGCGGAGAAGTAACATCTCGGTATGCTGCAACCTCCATGTGGCATTCCCCTGAGGGTAGGCCTAACAACAAGCTTTCCTTGGAAAGTGTGCTACAGAATGTGACTAGCTGGTTCTTTGATCCAGGTCTAATTTAAACATCCCTAGCCAAATGGTTCGCACCGATTCGAAGGTCTAGGCCAGAATTGATATAATATCCCCCGACTCTAATACCCCTTTTTCAAGGGTACAATCATGAGCAAGAAGGATACGCATGAATTGGGCACACCACAAGAGGAAGTTGGTGCTATCTTGTTTAATGGGAAGATGTTAGAACACCTTTGAAGGACCAATTAATGAGGGAGGCTGTAGAGGAGCAGGAAGTTGTGGTGGAAGAATCGGCACTAGATATGATGCTTCACAAATTTTTTTTTTTTCAGAAACTTACACCTCAAACCACAACAATTGTAACAAACCTTCGATTTTGAATAATAGCAAGAGGAAAGATGAGATAGAGACAAGGGAGAAGAAAAGAAGAGAAATGGGAGGAAGATTTGGGAATTGGGAAAAGACAGATGAAGGGAGAAGAAGAGCATGTCCGATACGCTTTTCTTCTCTTTTCTTTTTCTTTTGGGGTAGTGGTTAGAGGCCCAATGCTACCATGAAAGAGAAAATGTTATCATGCCTGTTGGTTGAATGTGAGTTAGATCAAATTTATTTATAGTATTTGTATTACAAGAGTTAAGAGTATGAATAATCCAAGACAAGAAAGATAGAGTTAAACCAAAGTTAGAAAATTGGTTGTGCCTCTTGGAGTTTGAGTGGAAACGTGATGTCATTGAAGATCAAGTTGGAGAAGAACCTTTTTACCTAAAGAAAAAAGAAGTTTGGAGAAAACTCTGATCGTTATCCTTTACCCATCAGCCTCCACATTGCTCTGAACAACATCAACATGCCATTCAGAGCAATCCTAAATTTGACAGAGCTATCCTAAATTCAACCGACTATTGAGACTAAAAATCCAAATATTCTCAGATTCACTAGTCTCCAAATCAATTCCTTCGTCAAATGGCATTCGTGCTAAGGATGTAAGGATGATTTTTCATCCTTTCCCTAATTGTTTCTCATTTGAATTCTTTCCATATTATTTCCTCCTCTCATTTGAATCCTTTCCATATTATTTGCTCTTCTCATTTGAATTCTTTCCATTCATTCATTTTCTACTATTGAGGTTGTGTCTTAATATGGTATGAGCCTAAACACGATTCTACATCTTTATTCACCACGTCTTCTTCTTCCTCATCTTCTACCTCCTCTTCAATGGCTACCAATACTAAGTCTATTGATTTGGATTCCTCTTCTCCATTTTTCCTTT
This sequence comes from Hakea prostrata, assembly GCF_041222555.1. Taxonomy (NCBI): domain Eukaryota; kingdom Viridiplantae; phylum Streptophyta; class Magnoliopsida; order Proteales; family Proteaceae; genus Hakea; species Hakea prostrata. The sequence continues at coordinate 16,148,889 of NC_142609.1, read as the reverse complement.
ATCACTCGGACAATCCGGGTGCCATTTTGGTCACCTAACATTGAAGGGTGATAATTATCCAACTTGGCGACGTGCTATGCATATGGCTCTTGAAGCGAAAAACAAACTTCAATTCATTGACGGCTCTCTTTTAAAACCTGTTTCTGATTCAGTTTTGCTTCCTCAATGGATCCACTGTAACAGTATGGTTCTTTCCTGGCTTGTCAATGCTCTTGTTCCTGATATTGCTCATAGTGTCCTTTATGCCTCTATTGCTCATGAGGTTTGGGATGACCTTGAGGCTTGTTATTCTCAACAAAATGCACCTCGCATTTTTTAAATTCGTCGTGCCATTTCCACCCATCAACAAGGCACGTCTTCATTGGCTTCTTATTATACGGTTCTCAATGGACTTTGGGATGAGCTTTCTTCGTATAATGATCTACCACCTTGCACATGTGGTATTCTAAAGAAGCATTCTGATCTTATTCATAGAGACCAACTTTTTGAAATTTTTATGGGACTTAATGATTCCTACGGCTCACTTCATAGCCAATTCCTTTTGATGGATCCTTTGCCGACGGTGAATTGTGCTTATTCTCTCTTACTTCAAGAGGAGTGTCATCGCACAATTCATGAGGCCATTGCTCCCGCTCTCACGCACTCTGCCTTGGCTGCCACATCTCCTCGATATAGTTCCAAAAATGGTATCAAGAAACACTATCATTGTGATTTTTGTGGCTTGGATGGCCATTCAGAATCCCGTTGTTTTAAAAAACATGTATCCTCCCAAACGTGCTACAAAGTCCACTGCACGCCATCTCCAACGGTTCACTCTCTTGCTGCAAATGTGGCCCCTTCTGTTGTTGCACCATCTTTCACCACAGATCAGTACCATAAACTCCTATTTCTGTTGGAATCTGGTAACATTACACCCTTGGCAAATGTTGTAGGTAAAGTATATTCTCTATGGGTTATTGATTCTGGCACCAATCTTCATATGGTTTCAGATTTTTCTTTATTTCATTCGGATAGTCTTGTTCCCCACACCCAATCCATTCGTCTTCTAAATGGTGGTTTTGCTCTCGTTACACATATTGGGAATTGCAGCCCCATACCCACTTTACCTTTTACAAACATCTTACATGTTCCTTCATTTGGTTTTAATTTGTTATCTATTACCCAATTTACCCAACAACTTCATTGTTTCCTAACTTTCTACCTTGATCATTGTGTGATACATGACCTACGCACAAAGGAGAGGATTGGGCTGGGTAAGGCGTACAATGGACTTTATTATTTGGAGTTGGATCATCTTGTTGCTGCTATTGTTTTTCCCACCAATGATCTTTTGCATTCTCGTTTGGGCCATCCATCTTTAAAATTTTCCAGTTATCTTGCACGTTTGGATCCGACTATTTTTTTTCCATAAAAATTGTGTTTGCTCTATTTGTCCTTTGGTTAAGCAAACTTGACTTCCTTTTCCATATAATACAATTTCTACCACTTCTTGTTTTGAATTGATACATTGTGACATTTGGGGACCTTACTTCGTTCCCTCAATTTGTGATGCAAAATATTTTTTAACTATTGTGGAAGATATTTCACGATGCACATGGGTGTTTTTGTTAAATCATAAATATAATGCTTGGTCCCACTTAAGGGAATTTGTTGCTATGATCAAAACTCAATTTGGATACCAAATTAAACAACTCCGAATTGATAATGGTCGTGAGTTTTTTAATTCCCATTCAAATGAATTTTTTCAACCCATGGTATTGTTCACCAACATAGTTGTGTTAACACACCCCAACAAAATGGGGTTGTTGAACGCAAACACCACCACCTTCTTAATGTGGCTCGTGCTCTATCTTTTCAAGCCAGTCTACCTCATAAGTTTTGGGGTCATTGTGTTTTGACAACCACTTACCTAATTAATCATTTACCCACCCCGCTGCTACATGGTAAGTCACCACTTCAAGTTTTATTTGGCAAGATCCCTTCATATTCCCATCTTCGAACTTTTGGATGCCTTTGTTATAGTCATAATCATTCATCCATTCATCATAAATTCGATCCCCACGCATCTCCAAGTGTTTTTATTGGGTATCCATATGCCCAAAAAGGGTATAAGATTTATGATTTACAAACACATAAGGTTTCCATTAGTCGTGATGTCACATTTGTTGAAGATTATTTTCCTTTTTCAAAATTGTCATCTTCATTATTGCTTGTTTTACCCATTCTTGCGTCAGATATTGATAGTTTACCCATCTTGTCGGATCTACCCTTATCAACCACAAACTCTCCCCAACTGGTGGATGAACCTTCTTCACCCAACTTTCCATCCACCACCATCTCCCGTCCATCTTGGGTTCATCGACCACCATCCCATCTTAAAGACCATCATTGTTATGCCATGGATGCCCAAGCTTCTCCTTCCTGCACAGGTACTCTCACTCCTGCTAATTGTTTTTTGTCCTATCATAGATTATCCTCACCCCATTTCAAGTATCTCAAGGCCCTCAATGCTACAATTGAACCCACAAGCTTTGCTAAGATTATTGTTTCACCTGATTGAAAAGAGGCAATGGATAGTGAAATTGCAACTCTTGACCTTAACAAGACTTGGTCTCTTGTACCTTTTCCCCCACACAAGAAACCCATAGGTTGCAAATGGGTTTACAAAATCAAACGGCATTCAGATGGATCAATTGAACGTTATAAAGCGCGTTTGGTGGCAAAGGGTTATACTCAAATTGAGGGGGTTGATTTCCATGAGACATTTGCCCCAGTTGCCAAGTTGGTTACTGTCAGAATACTTCTTGCCATTGCTGCTATCAAAGGATGGTCCTTACATCAATTGGATGTCAACAACGCCTTTCTCCATGGCGATCTTGATGAAGAGGTATATATGACTCTTCCACCTGGTTATCATCGAAAGGGGGAGAAATTGGTTTGTCGCTTGCACAAATCACTAAATGGGCTTAGGCAAGCATCCTGTAATTGGTTTTCCAAGCTTTCTAGTCCCCTTATTGATCTTGGATATACACAATCTAAGGCAGATTACTCTCTATTTTCTCTACTTACATAGTCTTCATCTACCTTTGTGCTTGTTTATGTTGATGATATTTTAATTGCTGGGTCGGACACATCTGTGATTTCCAACTTAAAATCACTTCTTCAGCAACATTTCCGATTAAAGATCTTGGATCGCTTAAATATTTCCTTGCTCTTGAGGTGGCATGTTCCAAGAAAGATATTTTCATTAACCAACAAAAATACACATTGGACATCTTAACTAATGTTGGTTTCACAGGTGCTAATCCGACTCAATTTCCAATGGAACAACACCTCAAGTTGACTACTTTTGATGGTGAGCTCTTACTCTGATCCAACACCATACCGTCGGTTATTGGGCCGACTTATTTATCTCACAATTACTCATCCAGATATTGTTCACATAGTGAATGTTCTTAGTCAATTCATGCATGAGCCTCGTAAACCTCATATGGATGTTGCTAATCGTTTACTACGTTACCTCCATGGCACTTCAGACAAGGGACTTTTAGCTAATAGTGAGTTATCACTCCGTGCTTATAGTGACTCAGATTGGGCAAGTTGCCCTATGACTCAGCGATCTACCATTGGATATTGTGTGTTTCTTGGTTCCAGCCCTTTATCTTGGATATCTATAAAACAAGCAACTGTGTCCCGCTCATCTGCTGAGGCTGAATATCGTGCCATGACCGTCACCACTTGTGAACTCATGTGGTTAGTTACATTGCTCCAAAATCGATCTTGGTGTCATGGTCCCTCAACCAATACCTTTATTTTGTGACAATCAAGCTGTTTTACATATTTCTGCGAATCCAGTCTTTCATGACCGCACCAAGCACATCGAGATTGATTGTCATGTGGTTTGCGATCAGGTTCACCATGGTCTTATCCAACCGACCTCCACCACTAGTATTGCTCAAATTGCTGACATTTTTACCAAGGCCCTTGGAAAAGATTTGTTTCTCAGTCATAGAGGCAAGTTGGGAGTTCTTGACATTCACTCTCCAACTTGAGGGGGGAGTATTAGGCGTGCTAAGGATCTGCTTCTTTTGCTTCAGAGGAGGTGATCTTCTCTGCGCAAGGCGCTATCGGTATTGGAAACGTCCTTAGTTCCTCGATCGATCCATTCCGTGGCATTTTTCATCCTTTCCTTAATTGTTTCTCATTTGAATTCTTTCCATATTATTTCCTCCTCTCATTTGAACCCTTTCCATATTATTTGCTCTTCTCATTTGAATTCTTTCTATTTGGATTCTTTCCATTCAATCATTTTCTACTATTGAGGTTATGTCTTAATATATGTGTAAAGTTGAAACTAAGAATTCATAACATTGTGAGCACAAGAGGAGATGAAGAAGGTAACGTCTAGCTATTCATGGTAAATTTTTATTTTAATTGGAGAAATAATTGTTTTTTAGTTAAATAAATGGGAACTGAGGTTCACTCGGGTGAGTTTGCGCACAGCTCGATTACATCCTCAAGGGGGAGACGTTGTTTGCAAGGATCGAACCCATGTAGAACTCTCCACTGAAAAGTATGAATCTTACTACTCTACTAACCCTACATTGGCATAAGTGGTAAAATTTACTACCTGTATGCATTCCGCTTGACCCAAACCCTAAGCACAGTGCCATTCTTTGCTGCACTTCATCTTCTCTCCTTTGCCGTCCCAACTTGACGGATTCAGATCTCTTACGGCATCTACATTGATTTGGTGAGGAATGTCTCCATGCTGTTTCTGCTGATGAGATTTTGATGAAATTAGATCATTACTTACTAGAATACACATGGGATTAAAGGGAGGATCTGAGGATGCACATCCTTGCATTAATCTAACCAATTGCATTGGAAATTTAAATTTGTTTATAGATTTGGTTGGATGTCAAACTTTCTGTAGAATTTATTATTTGCCTTTTGTTTGACAAAATTTTGCAAAACTGTTAATCATTCTAATGGATTCACACTCTCTGTAGAACTTTTTCTTTTCCATTGCTTTCATTTTTTTCGAGATTCATCAATCTACAGCCATTCGAATTAAAACTGATTGTGACATTTCAAATTAAAATTTCTCTGCTGCTGAAACCTAACCGTTCCTTCAATGAGATAACTATGAAGTCACTGATACCGTTAGGGCCTGTTTGGTTACATGAATCTAAAGATTTCAAATCTCTGGATTCATGAATCTGAGAATTATACCCGTTTGGTTGTAAAAATCTTTAGATTCATGAAATCTAGAGATTCACCTTTTTACACTAAAAATGTGAATCTGTAGATTTATGGGTAAGGAGTGAAATCCAGAGATTTCAAAAAAGCTATACATTTGCACATTCACTAAAATCACGTCGATCAAATAGTTTTTTTAGGATGAATCCACAGATTTCATTCCACAACCAAACATCTAATTTTATAAATTATAACTCCATAGATTTGAAATTTATAGATTTGAAATCTCTAGATATTTGAAATCTCTAGACTCATGTAACCAAACAGGCCCTTAAACAATAAATCGCTTTTATTTGGGGTTTGGGTCAGCCCAGTTTTATTTCTCTGCTGCAGAGGATGTGAACCCATAGTCAAGAAGGCTGTTGTGTTTCTCAATTGTAATAGTTAAGTTGCTAATTTTTTGGGGACTTCATCGTTAACACGATTTATTTAGGGCCTGTTTGGTTAAGTGAATCTAGAGATTTCAAATCTCTGGATTCACAAATGGGAGATTTTTACCTGTTTGGTTGTGTGAATCCCTAGATTCATGAAATCTAGAGATTCACATTTTTACACTAAAAACGTGAATCTGTAGATTTATGGGTATGAGGTGAAATCCAGAGATTTCACCCATACTATCAAAGCGTTAAAGATTTGAACCATAGTTCAATAAATATTTTTTGAGGATAAATCTAGAAATTTCATTCCAAAAATTCAAACTAACCAAACAGTTAATTTTACGAACCATGACTCTAGAGATTTGAAGTCTTTAGATTTGAAATCTCTAAATTTTTTGAAATCTACAGACTCAAGTAACCAAATAGGCCCTTAATCAGTTTTCAGCAATCTGAATTATTGCATTTGTCTAACTCGTTTTTGTTCTTTCATTATTCTTAAAATAATGCCGAATTGATGTTTGCTTCAATTCGCAAATTTCATTTCCTTTAAACCTTTCCCTCTTCGGATTAATTCTGTATGACTTCTTTTACTATGGGTTTCGGGTTGCATGTTCGTTCCAATATGTGGATTTGTTGACCTACCAACATGTTTTTTTTTACTGTTTACAGCCTTTAATGACTCATCTATCAGTCAATTATAAGAAATGGAGAGATACTATTATGCTCATTAAACAAAATGTGGGGCAATTTGGTCTTTTCAGTTTTAAAACTTGAAAAAAATCTTAATGGCGAGAAACAATATTAGTTGCTATGAGACCCATAACTTATTGCACTAATGAAACTCAATATTAATTTATGCTCAAGTAAAAAAACCCACCAATAAAAGTCTAAAGATGGATCCTCTAAAGATACCCCATTTGCTAGTAAAAAGTGGTCAAAAATAAATTATTGTTCTATACTACTTTCTTTTCTGCGTTGTGATTTTTTATTTTTAATTATTGTGAAATCTATGAGGAAAATTTCCTATCCTAATTTGATTTTGCAGATTTAAGGGGAAAAAAAGTATAAAGGTGTTGGTACAAATTCTTCTTAGATTTGTACAGGTGTTCCAAAGCCTACAACTGATTCAAGAAAATAAAGAATTTTTTGATTGTTGTGAATTCTATCTACCTCACCGTATCAAGAATTTCAATGTCTTTTGAGGGAAGTTGTTTCAAACTTGTAGAGTTCCTTCTTGGCAAACCTATACCATTGCTACAGTAAAGCTACAGAAGAAGAAAACAAAACCTACTCTCGGTAACGAAGATGAAGTTGCAAGTATAAATTGTAATTTGATATGTTGGATTGTACTTATAAATGAGTTCACACTACTATTTATAAAGGAAGGAGATAACCACTTCTTAAAACTGTCTAAAAGCACCCAGATAACCAAATAGTTTGGGAGGCAATAAAATTTAAAATTCAAAGCCATAACTGGAGATAGCCATCTTATTTTGATGGGTTTCGGCCTAACTAGGCAAAATCCAGTGGAGGTGGTGTAGAAGGGAAAGAGAATGCAAAGGACTTGAAGGTGACTTATCAATTTCTAGGGAAAACCGCATAGTAGGTTTGAACACAGGTGAGAAAAACAACGAATATTGCAGCGATGAAGGCAATCCCAGCCCAGGGACTCTTGAAATAAGTGTTCAGAAGATCAGCTGTCCAGGCGGCGAATGAGTCGTTGAAATGATTCTCAATCTGATGCTTCAATTTGATATACTTAAGAGGGTTCAGCTTCCATGCCATGCTTCTGGTCAAATCACTGAAAAACTCAACAACTTGTTGGTCACTGCCGAGCGAATTGAGGAGGACACCTTGTTTTCGGAGCTCAATTGCATCTTCAGGGAAACTGACGAGCGAACTTATGAACCATATGTAGGATGAGAAGGCAGCATCATTAGCAAAATCAGGGCATGCTTCGTAGGCTAGTGCGTTTAGCGAAATAGATTTGGAATGGTAATCGATCTCCATGGCAGGAAGGGATAGGCGTGCAAACATGTTGAAAAAATAGGGTTGGAACTTTACTTGACTTATGAAGGGAAAGCCACAGATGGGCACGCACTTGATCCCTGCAGATTTGAGTTCACAGACTGAATGGAATGAGCTCCAGTATACAAGACGTTTGTTGCTTGAAGGCTCGATATCATTGTTGGATGAAGGTCCAATTACATTGGTCCGGCAATGGTCCAGCAGATGAAGATGTTCCAGCGGATGAAGATGTTCCTTGTTCGAATTATTAGGAGCAGGCAGGGAAGAGCAAGAAGCATCTTTCAATATGCCCATGGCATTGGTGAATTGTTTGATAGTTCTAACCAAGGGCGACTTCCTGCCTTGACCGCCTTGGACGCTGAAAAAAGTTTCGACGAACTTCTGGATAACCTTTCCACTGTCCAGCAAATCATTTCACAGTGCTTGGAGAACTATATAAGGGATTTGGTTCTCGAGCAAAAACAAATCCCTGATTATGAGTCCTACGTTCAGATTCATCTCTGGATCATTGAAATTGAATCCTTGTACAACATAGTGAAAGAAATACAGCACAAAACAACCTGTCTACGAACATCAAGCACTTGAATGCTTCCTCATCCAAATCATCTAATGTACGGTCCCAATCATAACAATTTCTAGCCTTACGGGCTACCTCATCAAACTTCCCCGAGTCAAAATAAGACTCAAGGCTATTGCTTCCCCATGGCTTCTTACTCTCTATATAGGCTGAGAACTTATTCACTAGTCTCATCTTAAGAAAGTTTTCTTTTTTCATAAAGCAAGTTGGAATTCCAGAAGAAAGGAGAGTTCTGGCTTCACCAATTGGTAAATCTCGTACTCTTTCCTGAGTTGAGGCGGTCTCTGACCAAAATCCTCGGACTCAAGGGTTGAGAGAAGGCCAAGGGAGATCAAATCTCAGAGATGGAGAAGGAGAGAGTGCAGATCCAAATTATATTCCTCTAGAACCAGAAGATCATATGTCATCTAAGAATGATCAACCAGGTCAGAGCAGGAAAAGTAAAGCCCCTGGGAGTCGAAGAGATCGAAAAGAAAAAGAAAGGTCGGAGGACAATCAATCTGAAGTTCATGGATCTGAGATCAGTAAAAGGTTTCGCATCTTGAATGATTAGATTCAGCGGCTGACGAACATCTTCTTCAGCAGCATTAGGAACAACATTATCAAAAGCAGGAGCAGGAAAAATAAAATTTGGTATAGGAGGTGCAAGAATAGGGGAATTATCAATAAAAACAATATTATCTTCAGGAATATCCTCAAGGATATTTTCCTCAAGCACATCTTCAGGAGGGGGAACAGAATTATTTCCGCCAAATAACTGATCAGCTATTTGTTCAATGATGTCACCTGCAGCATGAGTAACAATCTCTTCAGCCATTTTCTTCAGCTGATCAATAAAATAGTCAAAAAATTCCTCACCTTGGCAGTTAGGTTCAACTATTTTCTCGAAAGGAACTGTACCATCATTTGGAGGAGTAGAAACTTCATTAGTAGGAGAGGGGACAGGTTCAATTGTCTCTTCAGCAGGGTTTTCTTTCTCACAGTGTGAACTTTGGTAGAAGGTGAAGCTAAAGTTTTCTTTTTTCTACTCTTCTTGGTGGCAGTTAGTTCCTGACCAGAGGAGGGACCCATGGAGTGAAGCCTACTCCTCAAAGTCCTTGTTTTTTCAACAGGATTTTCACTGGTCACCACTTTAACAAACCACACATCAGAGTTTTCAACATTAGCATCTTCCTGTCCCTGATTCACTCTTTCCTGATCAGATTGATTTTTCTCCTCAGAAGTTTTTTCCTTAGTACCTTTGGATTTCTTCTTGGAAGATTCCTTTGGACTTTGATCATTCGAAGGACGAACGGATGAGTGTTTTCTTTTCCTCTTTGGCTTTCTGGGCTTGAGGTCAGATTCTTTCTCTTCAAAAACAGCCTTTCGAAGTTCAGAAATATTTGGGACTTGATAAACATCAGTTCCTGAGAAGGAGATGAGAAGGAGATGAGATTAGAATAGAGAAAAGATGTTAAAAAAAGAAGAAGTTTCGTGTACCTAGCAAAAGACCATGGCTGGCTAGGCTAGCATCAAACTTAAGATCAGTCGCATCAATTGGTTTTCCGGCAGGGATTAAATTCCAAGTTTGTTGATCATACTCACGGAGTGTGGGACGTTGATTCAAGGGAAGAAGGGAACTTTGTGTATGTAAACATCACCAAGAACAATAGTTGGGAGTGGGAATGGCACTGAAGAAGTAATTCTCTCTCCACCTTTTGTTATCATGGGGTATGGAGGAGTTAGTGAAGATTTTTGTCTTCTCACCTAACTCATTGGCAATGCATGTTCTCTTAGAAAAGTGGATGTAACCATGCTCACAAGAAACTAAGGGTATGATAATTTCTGAAAAGTTCAATAGAAGGAATATGCCCCATCTTACGAATGAAAGCGAAGAAACAGTAAACTAGTCTCCAACTATTGGGAGTAAGTTGGTAGGGGCAGATATGGTAGTAGTCAAGCAAAGACTGAACTATGGGAATCAAGGGAACTCTAAATCTAGAATCAAGATGATGGAGGTAAATAGCAATAACTCCAGGATCAATATTGTATGGATGATCAGAGGGTTCAGGAACCCACACCTTGGATTCAAAAGGAAAATGGTAGTCTTGCAAGTAGGAGGACAAATGAGATTTCTTAACCCTGGTTTGATACCATTCTGGTCCAGCGTACTTTGGGTCTTTCTTCTCTTTCGAGACGTCCAAAGGCACGTAAGGAACAATCACTTCATCATAGGCATAAGGAGCAGGTTTCCAATCTAATGGAGTTTGTTCATAAGAAAAGACGCTTAGGGCTTTCTCTTGGTTAACATTCGAAGAAGTGTTAACTTGACCAGAAGTGCTTGGAGCCAAAGGGTTAGCAAAAGGATCCATAGAGGAAAGAAAAATAAGAATGAAAGTTCAGAGAACTGAAATGAAGAACAGAAGGAATAATGGAGAAGTTTCAAACAACCAAAGTCTGTGTTCGAAGAAGGAAGATAGGTTATGGCCGAAAGTGGATGACGAGGAATGAATAAATACAGGGATGAAGTGACATGATGGGAAGTTTCTTGAAAATTGGAGGGAAATATACGATGATTCAAATCAATGGCTATAGCTGCTCGTAATAGACACTTGGAGTTAATCGGTGGATTTGGAAACAATACGACTGAACACGTGGATGGCATAGGGAGGTTAAGAAAACGTTGAAATCGTGCAATGGAAAATAAGTGGTAGTTATGATCAAACATTGAGAAAGGGATAACGTTTAAGAAGCTCAAAGGTTGCATTTATGAGGAGGTAAAAAAGTCTGACAAATAAAGATTTTTGGCTGATCCTCGAGATGGTTTGGGGGCTGAGCATAGTAGTTTGATGATTATGAAGATTGGCTCTTTTCTCAAAAGGATTACAAGTCTATTTCCTTAATAGAAGACGGATCGCAGACCAATACTTGAATTTATGATGATCTTGAAACTAGAAATTGCAATTTCGGAAATTGATATTTTTCTTGAGGAGCACAAAGCATTGATCAGTCAAGACTTTGCCACGTGGAAGATAAAGTCGAGGTTTAGTGTGGAAGATCAAGCGTACAAAGGAAAACAATTAAACTCAAAAGACAAATGCAGAATGAACGGTTTTGATTGAATCTAGTATCCATTGATTGATCTCTCCAACTGAGTTGAATTGGACGATGCTCGATGAACTCCCAAGATCAAATGATGAGCCCAGGATCCTAATGAGCTCTACAAAGCTATAGATTGATCTCAGGATCTTTGATATTTGATCCAAGGATGAACTCGGAAGTTTTTGATGAGCTCAAAGGTTGATAGATGAGCTCAAGAATTCGATGAGCTCTACAAAGCTATAGATTGATCTCATAATTTCTGGTGAACTCTCTCAACTGAAGGATGAACTTAGCGTCCAAATAATCCCTCATAACTGAAGATGAGCTCAAGTACTGAAGAATTCTCACAGCCAATACAAGATACAGAGTATTCTAAAGTCGTTTGGGAGAAATATTCAAACCTCTTGACTAGAGTCTCATAAAAGTTCAACCTGATTAGTAGGCTTGGGGGCTCGTGTTGTGAATAAAATATCCTAACTCCGGTTTAGGCCTGTTCGTTCCGGTTTAAAACCGGCTCAATCGGTTTAAGCTGATGAAACAAGGCCATCAATGGGTCCGCCTAGGAATAAAGTGAAGGCTTAATCATGACCATCCAACTCATCATTATAATTTGACGATCACAATCAAAAGAAGATCAGGCAGGAAATCTATAAATAGAGATGACATGCTCACTCAAGGGGTAAGACACTCAAATCAACAGAAACTCTCGTTCTTTCCTATTTTCTTCCATTAAAGCTCTTCATAAGCTTCCAGAGAGCTCTGAAACCCTAGTTCTTGGCAATTACTGACTTAATCATTGGAGACGGAACGTCGATCCAGCTGATTGGCTCCATTTCTAACTGATCTTCTGTTTTATAGGAAGCGAGAGTTCTGTTCGGTTCAGTTCAGGCCGATCTATCTAATAAGTTTGGTGTTGAATTCACGGTCTAAGGATCATGGCAAAATTTGCACCAACAATTTTCATTCTCATTTTCACTTTATTAAAAGAAATCATTAGCAAAATTTATTTTTTCGTAAAAAATAAAAGGAACAATTTCTGAGACCCCCAAATATATAACAAAAACCAGAAATAGCTGGAAAATATATCAATTGACAGAGATACCTCAAAATGGGAACCAGCCCCTTTTTTGTTAGAATGATGAATTGAATTTGAGGAAAAGACAAATATATCTTTAGAAGTATTTAGCACTAAAAATTAAAATTATGATTTTATTCTATTATATATATTATAACTTAGAAACACTAATATACTCTCTATCTTTCTTTTCTTCTCCACCAAAATCAACCATTTCTACTAAAATAAGAAAAAAATAATCTACCTTCTTTCTTTCTTTTAACAATAATAAGATTTTGAATTGCATTTCATCAAAATACATGTATTTTTTTATTTTTTATTTTTTGTAAAAGGAAGAAGAATAAAAGTTGCTATTAATTGGGATCCTCCTCCTCTTCATTTGCGTCGAAAAGACGGGAAGATGGAAGATAGATATTTTTGTTTTAGATAAAAGGAAGAAGATATATACTATCAATTGGGATTTATCGAAGTAGAATTAAAATTTCAATAAGGATAACAATGATTATATTAAAAAAAAAAAAAATTAGAGGCAAGTCGTAAAGGATAATACTATAAAGTTACAAAATATTAAGGCCAATTTAGGAATTATGAATTATCTAACCATGACTTAATGAAATCTACTAATAGAATGAACCATTGTGAAATTTTAGAAGATATTCTAGGATGCTCTGCCAATTTGATATTTTTTGTTCCCTATGATGTGTGCTATATATTTTTGGATTATCCTTGTGTTGCGTCTAGAACTTCTTCGAGAGCCGGATATTGAGATGACCACCTTAAGAGCTCTCCAGCCAAGTTGGAATAACTCGGATGCCTGCACACATAAAGAAAGCAAGAACGGTCCGGCCTAGTTTTGGCCGGGGAACCGCCTCCGACGCTCAAGTCAGCCTAGGCAACAATAAGAGTTCTTGAGAGAGTTCTCAAGAACGTAATGAGTAATTATTCAGATGAAAGCTCTCGTACCTTTCTCCATGTAGGAGGTGGGTTTATATAGAGGTTACCTGAAGGCGGCGATTCCTTAAGTTTCGGATCCATAGTTGAGGAGTGAGTGGAGTCTCTTTGGAATAACGGCTCCTTCTTTGTCAGACCAGATAGAGCCATTATCTGATGACTCATCTCCCCAATTCTCGGAACGGCTCTTATTGAGTAGTTATCTGTAACTAACTCTCTTGACCTGGCCGTCTTCTTCAACGTCTCTCTTGGACTTAGTCCAAATGGGCTTCTTGAGCTTATTCCGTGCATGTTCCCTGAAGGGGTGAATATGCTTCCTCCCGAGGGGGTTTTCTGTGTTTCTCAAGGGAGAACACTATTCCTCCCGAGTCTTCAGAATAATCATGGCCCGAGGGGGTTTTCTGTGCCTCTCAAGGGAGAACACTATTCCTCCCGAGTCTTCAGAATAATCAAGTCCCGAGTGGGTATGCGTTTTCTCCATAAGGGATTCTGAGAATCCTCCTAAGAGGACTTCCCTTAAGAAGACTTCTCTATCCCGAGTGGGGGTGTACGTTCGTCCCGGGGGGGGGGTCCTCGGGATATATGTTCTCCACAACAGAGCCCCCCATTCCGTGCAATCGGTTTCTCGAGTGTATGGAATGCTTTTCTCATACCTCTTTGAAGGTTTTTTCTTTTGAAGAAATTCCAATGCGTCGTCTTGAATGATAGCCATCATTTCTCTAAAGTCTCGTCAAGTCGAAAAGCCCCCAGCCTGGTTCTTCGAGAGATGCCATTGCCTTTATTAAGGGTGACTACCCGAGTGAGGTCTCGAGTGTAACGCCTTTGAATAATTCCATCTTATGAGAGTCTGCATTGGACTTTCATAAGAGGTGGGGAAATACTCCCGAATGGCTACCCGAGTGAGGTCCCGAGTGTAACGCCTTTGAATAAATTCCATCTCATGAGAGTCTGCATTGGACTTTCATAAGAGGTGGGGAAATACTCCCGAATGGTTACCCGAGTGAGGTCCCGAGTGTAACGCCTTTGAATAAATTCCATCTCATGAGAGTCTGCATTGGACTTTCATAAGAAGTGGGGAAATACTCCCGAATGGCTACCCAAGTGAGGTCCCGAGTGTAATGCCTTTGAATAATTCCATCTTATGAGAGTCTACATTGGACTTTCATAAGAGGTGGGGAAATACTCCCGAATGGCTACCCGAGTGAGGTCCCGAGTGTAACGCCTTTGAATAAATTCCATCTCATGAGAGTCTGCATTGGACTTTCATAAGAGGTGGGGAAATACTCCCGAATGGCTACCCGAGTGAGGTCCCGAGTGTAACGCCTTTGAATAAATTCCATCTCATGAGAGTCTGCATTGGACTTTCATAAGAAGTGGGGAAATACTCCCGAATGGCTACCCGAGTGAGGTCCCGAGTGTAATGCCTTTGAATAATTCCATCTTATGAGAGTCTGCATTGGACTTTCACAAGAGGTAGGGAAATTCTCCCGAATGGCTACCCGAGTGAGTTCTCGAGTGTAACGCCTTTGAATAATTCCATCTTATGAGAGTCTGCATTGGACTTTCACAAGAGGTAGGGAAATTCTCCCGAATGGCTACCCAAGTGAGTTCCCGAGTGTAACGCCTTTGAATAATTCCATCTTATGAGAGTCTGCATTGGACTTTCACAAGAGGTGGGGAAATTCTCCTGAATGGCTACCCAAGTGAGGTCCCGAGTGTAACGCCTTTGAATAATTCCATCTTATGAGAGTCTGCATTGGACTTTCACAAGAGGTAGGGAAATTCTCCCGAATGGCTACCCGAGTGAGGTCCCGAGTGTAACGCCTTTGAATAAATTCCATCTCATGAGAGTCTGCATTGGACTTTCATAAGAAGTGGGGAAATACTCCCGAATGGCTACCCGAGTGAGGTCCCGAGTGTAACGCCTTTGAACTCTCTCGACTTTTTTGTTGATTTGAAGAGCACTCCTAGGTTCTAAACTTGTTAAGAACTCCCCTGGGCTCTTCTTAAGAACGCTCTCGGGTTCTTGAACTTGTCAAGAACTCTCTTGGGTTCTTTTGAAGAAATGCTTGTATATTCTTCGCTATAACTTCTTCTCGCGAAAAAGGATGTCAACAATGAAGACGTGGATTTATTGAAAATCAAATGGTCTTTCGACTTACTTGCAAATGCTACATATTTGGACTAATTCTATTGATAGAATTTCTGAAGGTTCATGGAATTCCAAGTTCGATCTATTGTCTCGCCCGTGGCCAAGCTTTTTAGCTTGTAGGTCCCTGGTTTCGTCTCTTGTTCGACGAGATATGGCCCTTCCCATGTGGGTGAGAGCTTGCCTTGGTTTCTTGGGTCTGATGCCACAACTTTGCGGAGCACTAAGTCTCCCCCACGATGTCTTCTATTTTTTACCCGAGCATTGAAGTATCCAGCTACTCGGTTCTGATATTTGTGATTTCGGTATTCTGACATGCTCCGCACTTCGTATATTAGATCAAGATTGCTCTTTAAGCCTTCTTCGTTTGCTTCTTCATTGAAGTCTGTATATCTCTTTGACTCTGCCAATACCTCCACCGGGACAAGTGCTTCTGTGCCGTAGGCTAGGCGAAAAGGTGTTTCTCCCGTAGGAGTTCTGGCCGTGGTGCGATATGACCAAAGGACGCTTGGTAATTCTTCCACCCATTTGGTTCGACTTGTCTCCAAATGCTTCTTTATTCCATCTAAAAGCGTCCGATTGGTTTTTTCAACTTGCCCATTGCTCTGTGGATATGCCACGGATGAAGTTCTATGCTCGATGTGATATCTTTCACAAAAATTCTTGAAGCCGGCTCCGATAAATTGCTTTCCATTGTTGGTCACAAGGATCTTTGGAATTCCAAATCTGTAGATGATCCATTCTTGAAAGAACTTCTCCATTTGTTTCTCAGTAATGGATGAGAGAGGTTCGGCTTCCACCCACTTAGTGAAATAGTCGATTGCCACGACCAAATATTCTCTATTGTTGGCGGTCTTAGGGAGCTTTCCCACCAGATCCATTCCCCACATGGCGAAGGGAATCGGACTGGAGACAGATGTAAGAGGGACAGCCGGAGTCTTTGGAACAGATGCATGAAGTTGACATTGCTTGCATTTTCTGACATAGTCCACGGCATCTTTTTGAATATTCAGCCAATAAAGGCCTTGGCGTATTATTTTATGGGCCAAAGCCCGACCTCCCATATGTGCTCCACATATTCCTTCGTGTACCTCGGTTAAGGCATATTGGGCTTGAGAAGGGCCAATACACTTTAGAAGAGGCTGTGTGACTGATCTTTTATAAAGTTGTTCTTCAATAATGGTGAACTTCGCTGCTTGATTTTTAACTACCTTAGCTTCCTTGACGTCTTCTAGGAGGATATCATTCTTCAAATATGCTATAATTGGGCTCATCCAACTAAGCTCTTCTTCAATATCCATCGCCTCGGCCTCCCGAATGCTAGGAATTTCTAACTGTTCAATATAAACGGCTGAGCCTAAGGTCGAATATTTGGATAAAGCCAACTTGGATAACTCATCTGCTACTTCATTTTCCTTTCTTGGAATTTGCTTTATTTCAAGATGATCGAAATAATGGCGACAATCATCAATTTTGGCTAAGTAATTTGCCATTCTTGTTTCCTTTGCCTCGTACACGCCACGAACTTGATTCACGATCAACTGAGAGTCGCTTCGGACTTCCAATTCTTGGACTCTTAGGGCTCGGGCAAGTCTTAGTCCTGCTAGTAGCGCTTCATACTCGGCCTCATTATTAGAGGCTTTGAAGTTGAATCTTAAAGCATAATGAATAGTGAATCCATCCGGGCTGATAAGCATTAGCCCTGCTCCACTCCCCGAAGAGTTGCTCGAGCCGTCAACATGCAGTCCATAACTCTGGACCGGGTGAATTTTCTACTCCCGAACTAGGCATGCTATTCTCAAGAATAAAGTCGGCCAGAACTTGTCCCTTTATGGCTGGACGAGTTCTGTACTCAATTTGATATTCGCTTAACTCAATAGCCCATGTGACCATTCTTCCAGCTAAGTCTGGTTTCTGTAGTATCTTCTTCAACGGGAAGTTGGTCAAGACTACAATTGGATGAGCTTGGAAGTATGGTCTGAGTTTCCGAGATGTGATTACAAGTGCTAAGGCTTGTTTATCCACATCCGGATATCGTGTCTCGGCATCTATTAAAACATGACTTATGAAATAGATAGGGTTTTGTGAAGTACCTTCTTCTTTTACTAATACCGCGCTTACTGCCGCTGGAGAAATGGCTAAGTATGTGAATAATTGTTCTCCCATTGAAGGTCGGGCTAAGAGAGGTGGAGTCCCAAGCTTCTCCTTCAACTTCTCGAACGCTTTCTGACATTCATCGGTCCATAAGGTATCCTTTGCCTTCCCGAGCTCTTTAAGAGCTTTGAAGAAAGGCAAACATTTCTCACCCGATCGTGAGATAAATCTGTTTAAGGCTGCTACTCTTCCAGTTAGGCATTGGATGTCTCTAACCGTCCTTGGTGACTCCATCTCGAGCAAGGCTTTGATTTTCTCCGGGTTTGCCTCAATTCCTCGTTGGGATACCATAAACCCAAGGAATTTTCCGGAAGAAACTCCAAAAGCACATTTCTCCGGATTTAGCCTCATCTGGTATGTTCTCAAAGTATCAAAGACTTCTTCAAGATCTTCTAGATGACTTCTTCGGACGATACTCTTTATGAGCATATCATCCACATATACTTCCATATTTCTTCCTATTTGGTCTTTGAAGACTTTGTTTACCATTCTCTGATAGGTGGCCCCAGCGTTCTTCAACCTGAATGGCATTACTTTATAAAAGTAACTTTCTTGATCTGTCATGAAGGCCGTATCCCTCTCGTCCTTGGGATTCATCATAATCTGATTGTATCCCGAGTAAGCGTCCATAAAGCTCAATACTTCATGTCCTGATGTGGCGTCGATCAAAAGGTCGATCCGGGGAAGTGGATAGCAATCCTTTGGGCATGCTTTATTCAAGTCTGTGTAATCTGTACACATTCTCCATTTGTCGTTGGCTTTCTTCACCATGACTACATTCGCCAACCAAGTTGGGCATTCTATGGGTTTTATAAAACCCGATTGCTCTAGTTTCTCCACTTCGGTTCTGATGGCAGCATGTTTCTCGAGCGAAAAATTCCTTCTTTTTTGGATCATTGGAATTGCATCGTCCTTGATCCATAAGCTATGTTCTGCAACTCTTCGATCTATTCTGGGCATGTCTTCGGCCGACCAGGCGAATACATCTAGGTTGTTTTGGAGAAAATCGGTGAGTTCTTCCTTGAATTCTGTAGGTTGTTCTGAACCGATCATTGTCCCTCTCTCGGGAAGATCCGGATGAAGTTGAATTCGCTCAAGTTTCTCAACAGGTTCGGCTCTTTGTATAGCTTCTTCATCTCGGTCATCCCGAATTTCAATACTCATTGTATTGCCCGATCTCTCAGCTTTTTTAACTTTCTTAAGATAATTCACATAACATTGTCTGGAGAGCCCTCCCCGACTCCCGCTGTGGTTGGAAACTTCAACTTCATATGTGTTGGAGAAACCACCGCCCCTAAGGCATTAAGAGTTGGCCTCCCGAGTAAGACGTTGTAAGCTGAAAGGTCCCGAACCACCATGAATGTTGCTTGGACGACTGCATCCCGAGGGGAGGTCTCGATCCTTAGATCCAATTGGATGGTCCCTTCGGATATGGCAGACGACCCG
Source organism: Hakea prostrata (assembly GCF_041222555.1). Taxonomy (NCBI): domain Eukaryota; kingdom Viridiplantae; phylum Streptophyta; class Magnoliopsida; order Proteales; family Proteaceae; genus Hakea; species Hakea prostrata. The sequence continues at coordinate 16,129,789 of NC_142609.1, read as the reverse complement.
GCGAACCCATATAAGTGAGTCCCGCATGGAGTCATCATCTCGTCCTCAAACTTCAATTTCTTAAATGCTTCATAAGATAGTAAGTCGGCAGAAGATCCTGTGTCCACAAGAACTCGGTGAACTTCTCGATTTGCCAATTTCACTTTGATAACTATAGCATCGTCGTGAGGAGAAGTGACGCCCTTGAGATCTTCGTCGGTGAAGGTTATTGGATCTGGGCATAAGTCATTTCTTCGTTTTCTTGGCAACTGCATCGATCCAACGAACCGTGCCTTTTGCTTCGCCTTCTTAATGGATTCTTCCGTCGGATTTCCCAAAACAATGTAAATGGGGGAAAACTCCCGAGTGTCGGGTTTCTTCTCGGGATTCTTATCTGCCCTCTCGGGACTTTTGGATCTGAGTCTTTTTGTTGATCTAGGCGGGTACTTCTCTCGGTCTTGTTGACTCTTTTGAAGATATTTGTCAAGATGCCCTGCTTGGATGAGCTTCTCGATCTCGACCTTGAGATTTCTGCACTCATTCGTATGGTGGCCGTAGTCCTTGTGGAAACGACAATACTTTGTCATATTCCTATCTTCGGGTCGGGCTTTTATCTTACCAGGCTACTTCAAGATTTCTTTATCTCTGATCTGTAACAGAATTTCTGACCTCTTAGTATTAAGAGGTGTAAAGTTCCCATTGGCGAGTCTTTCTTTCCAACCTCCCTTTTTATCATCTTTTGCCTGAGCATTTGAATTCTGACCTCTTTCTCCATAGTTCTTCTTTTCCTTCATCCCTCTTGTGGACTCTTCTCGGGCTTCGATAACTTCTGCAATCGTTGCTTGCTTTTGGCATTTCTTAAGAAGTGCTCCATAAGTCCTCGGCTTATCTTGGAGCAATACCTCGAGCAAACGTCTTTGGGTTATTCCACTCCATAGCGCATTGTACGCCACCGTATCATCCAATTCTTCAACCTCGATAGCTACTTTATCGAATCTGAGAAGATAGTTCCGAACGGACTCATTTGGTTTCTGCCTAATGGCAAAAAGGCTATCTGCTGTCTTCTTACTCCCGATGCATCGGGCAATAAATTTTCTCCCGAGTTCTCGAAAGTTTTGGATGGATCTTGGCTGTAGGCTAGAAAACCATTTTATCGCAGGGCCTTTGAGAGATGCCGGGAAGGTTCGGCACAATAGCTCATCTTCTCGGCCAATAACAGCCATGAAAGATTTAAAATAACTAATATGTTCTCGAGGATTGGATTTACCTTCATAGGGAATAAATGTCGGCATGATAAAGTTCGGTGGAAGAGGTGCTATCATAACTTCTTCTGAGAAGGGTTCTCTGTCAACCACGTCATAGTCGTCATCCAGGTCCCGATCATCAAGCCGTCTCTCCATGGCATCTAATCTTCTCCCGAGACCATGCGCCTCTTGACGCTCTTGCGGACACCGAACACTTCCGAGATCAGAATATTGGGAAGTTGGTCCATGAGAAGATCCATAGTGACTGACCGATCCTCTCGGGTCATTAGATCTGGAATGGCCTCTTCCGGTGCTTTCGCCTTCTTGTTCCCGAACTCTTTCATTTCTGCGCTCCCTTCTGGGTAAGTCCCGAGTCTGTCTAAGCCCAGCCAAACGATCGAAAACACTTCCCCTCGTCCGATCTCCTCGAGGAAGTGGTTCTTCAATACGAACTCCTTGAGATCTTTCTCCAACTCGTTCGGCTGGTCGTCTTGGTATTCTGGGATTTCTCCTTTCTTCATTCACCGGACGTTGCCTATCCCGAGTCTGACGGACGGCTTCACGCCTTTGTCCCTCTTGGGAATTTCTGGGGGGTCCGGATGGTACCCCGATTTGATGGACTAAGCCTCGAACAACTCCTTGGAGTTCCAACATTTTTTGTTGGACTTCTCTTTGCATATTCTGCAAATCGGCCACTGTCGCTGGAATTGGAGGTTGACTCGAACCGCCTTCTCCAAATGGAGTTGGAATAGTTAACGGGGGATTCTCCGGAACTCCTTCTTGACCTTCCTCTGGAATAGGAATTTGTCGATCTAGAGAAGGGAGAGTTTGTTCTTCAACACGTCCGTTTTCCGTCTCCCTTTCTCTCGCTCGAGTGAGAATTTGAGAACTTGTCACTTGAGGTGTGGTACGTCTTGTCATGACTTTCTGCGACGTTCCCACAGACGGCGCCAAATTGTTGCGTCTAGAACTTCTTCGAGAGCCGAATATTGAGATGACCACCTTAAGAGCTCTCCAGCCAAGTTGGAATAACTGGGATGCCTGCACACATAAAGAAAGCAAGAATGGTCTGGCCTAGTTTTGGCCGGGGAACCGCCTCCGACGCTCAAGTCAGCCTAGGAAACAATAAGAGTTCTTGAGAGAGTTCTCAAGAACGTAATGAGTAATTATTCAGATGAAAGTTCTCGTACCTTTCTCGATGTAGGAGGTGGGTTTATATAGAGGTTACCTGAAGGCGGCGATTCCTTAAGTTTCGGATCCATAGTTGAGGAGTGAGTGGAGTCTCTTTGGAATAACGGCTCCTTCTTTGTCGGACTAGATAGAGCCGTTATCTGATGACTCATCTCCCCAATTCTCGGAACGGCTCTTACTGAGTAGTTATCTGTAACTAACTCTCTTGACCTGGCCGTCTTCTTCAACGTCTCTCTTGGACTTAGTCCAAATGGGCTTCTTGAGCTTATTCCGTGCATGTTCCCTGAAGGGGTGAATATGCTTCCTCCCGAGGGGGTTTTCTGTGCTTCTCAAGGGAGAACACTATTCCTCCCGAGTCTTCAGAATAATCATGGCCCGAGGGGGTTTTCTGTGCCTCTCAAGGGAGAACACTATTCCTCCCGAGTCTTTAGAATAATCATGGCCCGAGGGGGTTTTCTGTGCCTCTCAAGGGAGAACACTAATCCTCCCAAGTCTTCAGAATAATCAAGTCCCGAGTGGGTATGCGTTTTCTCCATAAGGGATTCTTAGAATCCTCCTAAGAGGACTTCCCTTAAGAAGACTTCTCTATCCCGAGTGGGGGTGTACGTTCGTCCCGAGGGGGGGTCCTCGGGATATATGTTCTCCACAACACCTTGAAATTTCCCAAAATGAAATCTCATTTGTTAAATATTGTCTTGAATAAATTATGGGATGGGAAAAATGTTTGGTTTTTGAATAGCTGTAAGTAAGGTACAAAATCTTGGTGAGATTTTGCTAGATATATCCTAGGCAATATCATTGGAAACTCATAAAAAACGATAACAAAATTATATTATCATACTACTATTATAAATGAGTCAAAATGACATTGACATTTAGCATTTTTTTAACCCCTTTGTCTTATACTCTCACTTAATATACTAGTAAAAGTTTCACGTGCAAAGGCACGAGTTATTTATCAATCACCTTGTATTGGCCATGAAAGTTGAATGGCTCATGCGTAAGTGAATCTATTAACAATGGCTAAGGTTGGAATTTGGAATAAGTTTATCTTTTTAAATGCATGATTTTGATTAAACAATTTTAATACAATTTCTTCTTCCTCAATAAACATTTCTAGGTTTTTGGGAGAAACTCTTCATATTCCTTTGGTTGTTAATGATTTCTTTGAAAAATGAAAACAGGAGAAATTAAGAATTAAAGTGATTCACATAATTTCAATAATTTTAAATTGACCATTATAGACATCATTTATTACTAATGAAAATGTCTAATTGATTGAATACATAGGGGTATTAGAGGGAAACAAAATGTAACCGTGTCCCTTGAGTTCATACTTTTAATATAGTAATAATAATAATAATAATAATATGATAGTATAATATTATAGTGAGAGTATAAGACAAAGGGGTTAAAAAATGCTAAATGATAATGGCATTTTGACTTGGGCCCAAGCCTTAAATGGAGATTGAATTTTTACATCAAATCATTCCTCACACTCATTCCTATTCCAAATATGGGAAGAGTAGAGTGATGTAGAGCAGAGCTAGAGATTGAGAGAAGACGGAAAGAGCGAGATAGAAAGAAGATGGAGAGTAGAGTGAGAGACAATGTGAGAGAGGGAGAGAGAGAGAGAGAGAGAGAGAGAGAGAGAGAGAGAGAGAGAGAGAAGAAGACTGAGATCCACAAGGAAGGCAATACGATTGTCGTTCTGGCTAGAAATGCCATAGTCGTGGAAGAAGGATTGTTTGCGGAACTGAGAGATGAACTGTACGCAGTCACCATTGAGAAGGTAGTGAAGGAACATTGCATGGTTTCTAGTAAGGTAAAGGTGTATTGACGCTGTTGGGTTTTCCTGTCTAGAGACCGCTAGGTTGAAGAGAGACTTATTTAACTATTTCTTTCTGGATTTTAAAGACTGATTGGTCTAGAATACCAAAACTCTCCTTCCTTTCCCACCAAATTAACATCACCTTCCAAACCCTCTTCTTTTCTTCTGTTTAATAATTGAAATCTAAACAGGGTTTCTTTGCTCATGCTTATCCTTCTTATTTTCACTGGAAAAGAACTCTTCTTAAAAGAGTTGAACTCGACATAAATGACAATAAGTCACTCTTTAATTCGAAGATTTCAGCTTCTCTTTTATCTATGCTGTTGTTTTATCTCGTCACTCTCAATTAATCAATGGAGGTTCGATCTATTAGGCATGATAAGGATGATTTTCATCATTTCCCTAATTGTCTCTAATTTGAATTCTTTCCTCCTCTCATTTGAATTCTTTCCATATTATTTGCTCCTCTCATCTGAATTTTTTCCATATCATTTCCTCCTCTCATTTGAATTCTTTCCATACCATCTCATCCTTCCATTTCATCAGTATCCTAATTTGGTTTGATTGGTTTCTCTATTAAATCATTTCCATGTATTGTATTTCCAAACAAACATTTCCATGTATTGTATTTCCATGTTTTATATCTTTCTTTTATTGTTCATAGTTACCTAACAGCATGTGATGTATGTTGCCTATATATTTGAAGTTCTCTCATATGAAATCATTCAACCATTTTTCCCATTGAGGTTGTTTCTTAATATGTTATTAGCCTAATACATGATTCTACATCTTCATTCGCCACGTCTTCTTCCTCATCTCTTACCTCCTCTTCAATGGCTACCAATACGAAGTCTTCAATGGATTCCTCTCATACGGTTCACTCTCTTGCTGCACATGTGGTCCCTTCAGCTGTTGCGCCATCTTTTACCACAAATCAGTACCATAAACTTCTCTCTCTGTTGGAATCTAGTAACATTCCACCATTGGCAAATGCTGTAGGTAAAGTATCTTCTCTATGGGTTATTGATTTGGGTGCCAGTCTTCATATGGTTCAGACTTATCTTTATTTCATTCGGATAGTCTTGTTCCCCACACCCAATCTATTTGCCTTCCAAATGGTGATTTTGCTTCTGTTACACATATTGGGAATTGCAGCCCCATACCCACTTTACTTCTCATGGACGTATTACGTGTTCCTTCCTTTGGTTTTAACTTATTATCTGTTACCCAACTTACCCAACAACTTCATTGTTTCATAACTTTCTATCCTGATCATTGTGTGATACAAGACCTACGCGTGAAGGAGAGGATTGGGCTAGGCAAGACGTACAATGGACTTTATTATTTGGCGTTGGATTATCCCGTTGTTGTTGCTGTTTTACCCACCAATGACCTTTGGCATTCTTGTTTAGGCCATCCATCTTTAAAAGTTTCTAGTAATATTGCATGTTTGGATCCGCATATTTCTTTTCCTAAAGATTGTGCTTGCTCCATTTGTTCTTTGTCCTTTAGCTAAGCAAACTCGACTTCCTTTCCCATCTAGTACAATTTCTACCACCTCTTGCTTTGAATTGACACATTGTGACTTATGGAGACCTTACTTTGTTCCCTCAATTTGTGGTACAAAATATTTTTTTAACTATTGTGGAAGATTTTTCATGATGCACTTGGGTGTTTTTGTTAAATCATAAATCTGATGCTTAGTCCCGATTAAGGAAATTTTTTGTTATGATCAAAAGACAATTTGGATACCAAATTAAACAACTCTGAACTGATAATGGTCGTGAGTTTTTAAATTACCATTCAAATGACTTTTCTACAACCCATGGTATTATTCATCAACATAATTGAGGCGACCAAAGAAGAAAGAAGAGACCCGATTGAATGTTTGCCTAGAGCAGACCAAGAGAGGGGAAGAGCAAGTGTGGGGGTGCCATATTGTTAGAAAAAGAAAACCGGGTAATCGGGAGCACGAGAAACGAGACCGAAGCCAGGCACGACAGCGCTTGCGACGCCCCTCACGGAAGGGCAGAGGACCAGCGAACCGCTCCCGGGATACAAAGAAGCCCAAACTCAAGGTTGTTTCCCGAGTTGCAAGCACAAACAAAACCGGAACGGAAAACCGGATTTTCTTATCTCGCTGTGAGAAACAGAGAGGATTTATAGGCATGAGGGCCTCCCGAACAGCATGACTCGCGATGGGTGCACCTCTCGAGGGATACAAATGCCAACGTCAGATCGAGCGTGGACGGGCCGCATGATCTAACGGCCGATCGAACCATCAAGATGACATTTATGGATCACTCCATCGCCCAGACTGCCGTAATCAAAAAGACGGTCGGACCGATCTCGCTCGAAGGGCAAAGTGCGGCGCAAAACGCAAACAGCCCACGCCCACGCCGCAGCGCCCGGACGGACACGCCCGGACACCGCACACGCATTGGCATGTCTTTTGATATTAAATCAAAGTTAATAGGCGACCTATTAATTAACTTGGATTCCGACATCTCGGTTTCCAATGTGGGACTATATTATAACACACTTTCCTAAAATAAACATAGGAATGTTTCCGCACTTATAAATCCAATTTTAAATGAAACGTCTATTATTTTATTATATTAAAAATAATACAACATTTATTCCCTTTAATCTTTAGTGGAGTGTCTTTGTCTTGGAATCTATCTTTTTACTCTTACTATTGCCGAATAATTAGAAGAGCACTTAAGAATTTGTGTGTATATTCCTGCAAACACCACGAGATACAACTCGCCCGAGGTAACCTAGGGGTTTAAAGGCTTGTTGCACATGCTAAGTGCAACCGTGATTCCTATGAAAGTGAGTTAGGTTTTTCTTTCATTATTTTCTGTATTACTTTTATGCTCGAGGACAGCAAACACCAAGTGTGGGGGATTTGATAAGCATGCATTTACCATTATTTATTTGATTTAATTCCCCATACTTATTTAATTAAAGAGAGCTAATTGAGTATTTTTGTGTATTTTTCAGGAATAAGGTGATTTTGGATATTAGAGATAATATGGAGTAAAGTTGGCAAATATATTAGATATTGGTGGATTTTAAATCATGGCATTCAATCTGCTGCCCAAGAAATCATGAAAAGGAGATCTAGCCAAAGAAACAGGGGAGGCTAAGGAACAAAATTGGTAATAAATCTGAAAACGGGAAACAGACCACCCAGAGGCAACCTCCGACAACGGAGCAGGACAAGAGAAAGAACGATAGAAAATATCACAACCCAGGAGTGCCAAAACGAAAGAAAAAGGCAAATCGACGGGAAAGAGAAGGGACAGGCGGAGACAAAAAGAGAAGCCAACCACAAGGAAGACGCAAAGCGCACCCACTGAAGAAGAGACAAACCCCTCCAGTCATCTATTCATGAACGAATAAGAGAGCAGTCTTTGGATGAGATGAACCAGAAAAGAGCACCAGGAGGGAGGCCAAAGAGCAAGCAGCAACAAGGCAAGCCCGAAGGAGAACCAAGAAGCAACAGGAAGACCACCCTAAACTGAAGGAGAGTTAACGGTAGGAAAAGCATGGGGATTAAATCCCAAAGATTACATATCATAGTTAAGTTTTGCATGATTAATGATTTAGTTTAAATTTAGTTTTGTTGAATTCAATCTTAGTAACTTAGCCTTTTAGTTCCCCATAGTTCGACCCCGGACTTTCTGCTTGGTAGATTAGTATAGGATTTTATTTTTGATTGATTAGTGACACGATCAATACACCCCAACAAAATGGGGTTGTTGAACACAAACACTGCCATCTTCTTAATGTGGCCCGTGCTCTATCCTTTCAAGCAAGTCTACCTCATAAATTTTGGGGTCCTTGTGTTTTAACTGCTACTTACCTTATTAACCACTTACCCACCCCGCTGCTACATGGTAAGTCACCACGTCAAGTTTTATTTGGCAAGATCCCTTTATATTCTCATCTTTGAACTTTTGGATGCCTTTGTTATGGTCATAACCATTCATCCATCTGAGCATCTTTAGGTGTTTTTATTGGGTATCCATATGCACAAAAAGGGTATACGGTTTATGAATTACAAACACATAAGGTTTACATTAGTCGTGATGTCATATTTGTTGAAGATTCTTTTCCTTTTTCAAAATTGCCATCCCCATTATTGCCTGTTTTACCCATTGCGGCTCTAGATATTGATAGTTTACCCATCTTGTCAGATCCACCCTTATCAACCACACCTCTCTTCAACCGGTTGAAGAACCTCCTTCACCACCTTCCCATCCACTAACATCTCTCGCCCATCTCGGGTTCATCGACCGCCACCTCATCTTAAAGACTATCATTGTTACGCCATGGATGCCCAAGCTCCTCCTTCATGCACAGGGACTCTCACTCCTGAAAATTGCTTTTTATCCTATCATATATTATCCTCACCCCATTTCATGTATCTCAAGGCCCTCAATGCTATTACTGAACATACAAGCTTTGCTAAGGCTATTATTTCACCTGATTGGAAGGAGGCAATAGATAGTGAAATTGCAGTTCTTGACCTTAGCAAGACTTAGGGTTGTAAATGGGTTTACAAAATTAAACGGCATTCAGATGGGTCAATTGAGCGTTATAAAGTATGTTTGGTGGCAAAGGGTTATACTCAAATTGAGGGGGTTGATTTTCATGAGACATTTGCCCCAGTTGCTAAGTTGGTTACTGTCAGAACATTTCTTGCCATTGCTATCATCAAAGGATGGTCCTTGCAACAATTGGACGTCAACAACACCTTTCTCCATGGCGATCTTGATGAAGGGGTATATATGACACTTCCACTTGGTTATCATTGAAAGGGGGAGAAATTGGTTTGTCGCTTGCACAAATCATTATATGGGCTTAAGCAGGGATCTTGTAATTGGTTTTCCAAACTTTCTGGTGCCCTTATTGATCTTGGATATACACAATCTAAGGTAGATTACTCTCTATTTTCTCTACTTATAGAGTCTTCATCTACCTTTGTACTTGTTTATGTTGATGACATTTTAATTGCTGGGTCTAACACAACTATGATTTCCAACTTAAAATCACTTCTTCAGCAATGTTTTCTGATTAAAGATCTTGGTTTGCTTAAATATTTCCTTGATCTTGAGGTGGCACGTTCCAAGAAAGGTATTTTCATTAACCAACGAAAATACACATTAGACATCTTAACTGATGTTGGTTTCACAGGTGCTAATCCGACTCAATTTCCAATGGAATAACACCTCAAGTTAACTACTTCTAATGGTGAGCCCTTGTTTGATCCAACACCATACCGTCGGTTATTGGGCCGACTTATTTATCTCACAATTACTCATCCAGATATTGTTCACATTGTGAATGTTCTTAGTCAATTCATGCATGAGCCTTATAAACCTCATATGGATGCTGCTAATTGTTTACTATGTTACCTCCATGGCACTCCAGGACAAGGGATTCTTTTATTTGCTGATAGTGAGTCATCTCTTCATGCTTATTATGATTCAGATTGGGCAAGTTGCCCTATGACTCGAAGGTCTACCACTGGATATTGTGTATTCCTTGGTTCCAGCCCTTTATCTTGGAAATCTAAAAAACAAGCTATTGTGTCCCGCTCATCTGCTGAGGTTGAATATCATGCTATGGCTATCACTACTTGTGAACTCATGTGGTTAGTTACATTGCTCAAAGATCTTGGTGTCATGATCCCTCGACCAATACCTTTATTTTGAGACAATCAAATTGCTTTACATATTGCTACAAACCCAGTCTTTCACGAGCGCACCAAGCACATCTAGATTGGTTGTCATGTGGTTCACGATCAGGTTCCACATGATCTTATTCAACCCACCTCCACCACTAGTGTTGCTTAAGTTGGTGACATTTTCACCAAGGCCGTTGGAAAAAAATTATTTCTTATTCATAGAGGCCATTTAGGACCTACATTGTCTCTAATTTGGGGGGGGAGGGGGGGAGAGGGAATTCTTCATCCTTTTCCTAATTGTCTCTAATTTGAATTCTTTCCTCCTCTCATTTGAATTCTTTCTGTATCATTTCCTCCTCTCATTTGAATTCTTTCCATTCATCATTCCTCTCATTTGAATTCTTTCCATACCATCTCATCCTTCCATTTCATCAGTATCCTAATTTGGCTTGATTGTTTCTCTATTATATCATTAAATCATTTCCATGTATTGTATTTCCATGTTTTATATCTTTCTTTTATTGTTCATAGTTACCTAACAGCATGAGATGTATGATGCATATATATTTGAAGTTCTCTCATATGAAATCATTCAACCAATTTTCCCATTGAGGTTGTTTCTTAATATGATCTTTTCCTTATTCTCAATCTTACTCCCTTTTGTATTAGAATTCAATCGTTTGGATCTATTACAACAAATCATGTTACAAGAATATTCTATTCTTTCACTCGCAATTGTTTCCACTTTCTATTCTTTGAATGCAAAAACTGTTTTGGATAGAAGGAATTGGAGAGTATACACCAGACTTAGTTTGTACCTCTTAGTTGATTGATCTGATCTCATCATTCTACTTTCTACATATTCTCTATGTTGGAGCGGGTGATTTCCGGTAGGGGAAGGTGACGGCGGTGGTCATTGGCAGGGGGAGGGAAGGGGTTGGAGTGGTTTCCAGTGACGGTGGTGGGCAGTTTTTAATAAGGTGTAGGTAGAAGATGGGTGAAAGAAAAATCCCTTCACCCGATTAGGGATTGGATTTAGGTGGGTATGGGAGGGTTTAAATCGATATAATAATGTCATTTGATTCTAATGAGGGTAATATGGTCATTTTAATCATGAATTAATAGAATTCTGGATGAAATGTTAGTAGTGTGCAACTTGTAATTTTGAGAGTGATGCAATTTATAACTTACCACATTAAAGTGTGCAATCTATAATTTAAGCCCCACTAAAACATATAATCTGTAAAAAACTCTAATTTTTCCTTTTTTGCTTTTTTCCAACCACGACATTTTTATTGTTTAAGAAAGCAAAAAAAAAAAGGGTGTATAATATTGAAAATTACATGAAAACACCAAGCCTCCCCCACACCTCCCAACCAAAAAATTTAAATAAAACAAACATTAAACCATCTATCCAATCTCTTTATTGTGTTACTAAACCTTTTCTTTTATCCAATTTCTTTGTCTTGTATCACTATATCTCTTTTTTTATTCTTTTTTTTTCTTGAACTGGGGTTCGTGGGCCAATTTATGCACACCTCAATTATATTCTTAAGGTGATTTCACTAATTTTAATAGTAACACAGCTTTACTAGCAATAAAGAGATGCATTAAAGAAGAATCATAATCTAGCTAGCATATATTAGATAGAGGGCAATTTCACAAATTTTAATACTAATATAATTTTACTAAGCAATAAAGCTGATGAGAGAAAGATGCATTAAAGGAAAATCATAATCTAGCTAACATATATTTGATAATCTCATCTGATCAAGATGATCTGAAATCGTAATCTATGATGTTATATGCAAACTAAATATAACAATACCTTGTTGAACCTTATTCTTAAAGATAGTATTCAACTCCTCGCATGGAGATCTAACTGTTTCAGAGAAGGAAACTTCAGGTGAGGCCCAATTGAACAACTAAGCCAACAAAATCAAGAATTGAAAATGCAAATATTCAATATATTTTCTTATTAAAATCAACTTCTGTGAAATTGTGATACACTTCCTACCCTCTATTGCAATGTCTTTAGCCTTGAAAATTGCAGATAGATACCCCATTAGATATATAAACAGAAGGACAAGGTGTTGGAAGTTCTGGTTTTGTATCCACAACAACCATATTTATAGACTAAAAGTGGCACGGAATATAAAGCTTTATTTTCCTTCCAAGTCAAGTGCTACATCAGGATTCCTAAAGCATATATGCATGGAAATTTTGAAGGTTAAGCTGATGCAAGTGATGCACATTGCAGTGGACCTCTATTTAAAAGACTTCAACAATAAATTTGGAATAAATTTGGTGGTTAGAATTGAGAAATTATCAATGCCACCTCTTGAGTTATATGCTAACACTAATGTCATCAATTACAAATCAAAATATCACTTCGACATCCTCACAACATTTTTTTTTGAATGACAATTTACCCTCTCATCATTAAAGGTACCCCATAGATGAAAGTGGCACAAGAAATATGGTGGAGCACCATTAGGGGCATTTGTGGTAATATACCCAAAATCCTAGCCGCCATTTCTTCTCAGTCATATGCAGCTAGGGTTGCTTCCCCAAGGTCTAAAGCGGTTTAATCTCTTCCTGATACACTCAAGAAAGATTCCAAAGAGGACATGCACAAGGACTCCAACCGGTTTACAATAATGTTTGAACCACTTTAGAATTCTGAGAAGCAATGCTAACTGCATATGCTTGAGAAAAAGTGATGGCTAGGGTTTTTTGGGTATATTGCCAGAAAATACCCCTAATAAGCATCAACAAGTGATCTTGATATGAATAAGCTAAAAGGAAATGTGTAGAGCTTGGATATCAATGTCATCCTTGTTCCATAACACCCAAATCTTGCCAAGAGAAAGCCTCATAATTTGCAATACAGTCCCAACTACACTGAAAGGGTCGTAATGATCAATCAAAGTTATTTTTTCTTAACTCATGTCTTTGGAAAGCCAAAATCTAAAATTCTATTAGTGTTTACCCAATTCATCACAGCCCTTTTATTTTCAGGTTTATTCAACCCATGAGTATTCCAACTAGCTAGCTTAATCATTGAAAGAAGAAATGGGGGCCTTGCGTAGTTGGTTGTCCCATGGGGAACTTCAATGATAGGTTCACAAATTAAGGTGAAGCACTAACAATCTTTTGTACCATGGTAATACTGTAAGAGCAGATTCAAGATTTTGTGTAGCATGTATTCTTCTTCTTCTTCTTCTTCTTCTTCTTCTTCTTTTTCTTTTCCTGATTTGGCTAGCTTAATTTTTGATTTGATGTAGTTTTGACATAGTTTTTGCCCAGTGGTCTAACTGCTCATCCGAGTGTGCTCTTTGTGAAGCTACGAGTGAAACTAGCTGGCATGTTTTTGTATCATGTGACTGGGCCAAAAGAATACATGCTACTGGACCATTGGGCTTACGAACTAAAAATTGGAGAGACTTTTCAATTTTGAGTTGGTGTCAAAACCTAGGATCCCTTTTGGATAAATCCAAATCCAAATGATTTCTTTCTATTTTTATTATCTCTTGTTATTTTAATTGGTAGGAAAGAAATTTGAAAGCTTTTCAACAAAAAACACCTAACCCTCTTAAGGTGTTAAAAAGCCTTAACCACTGGATTGCAAATCTTAAACTACATGAAACTGAAATTACAATTCACAACTCTCCAACACCAAATACAGATAATAATCTAATCTTTCAAGAAATAAATCTGTGCAATGTCATTCCGAGAACTAATAATATTGTCTTGATATGTGCAGGAGTACTTAACAAGCACCTAGGGAAGGCAGGGTGGAGCATTGGGATGTATAGGAATGGACATATACAGTCCATTGATTTCGGAACCATGCAGATGCCGGACACTCTAGAAGCAATCCTTTTTGGAATACAATACGGGATTGAGAAGGCAGCAACACAAGGGTTTGGGAGACATGAGATTTGTACAGAAATAAGTACCCTACTTTCAGTCAACTATGGAATCTGTATTAAGATTCGGCTAGGGTTGACTGTAATTTTCTTGTTTTGCCAAAGGCCATCATTATTATCCTTAACACTATCATTATCATTTTCATCATCTTCAAATTCGCTAGTAGCACAATCATCTTCTTGAGAATCAATGTCAGCTCCTTCAGAGTCTATGTCTTCAAAGGACTCAGAATCTGCATCACTCTCGTAGTATTCAAAGGGTAATCTTTGATTCTGCCATGGTGAACAAGCCAAGTTCTGAGGAAGAAAGTAGATGATTCTACAATAGCTTAAAGGGCGAGTTGCATTGTGGAGGTAAGAGAAAGCTTCAACTTCATAGAGAAATAAGTACCCTACTTGGTTGCTAAATGCTCTCAAACCTGATATTGCTAATAGCATTCTCTACATCTCTACTGTCCACGAGGTTTGAGATGATCTTCGTGATCGTTTTTCTCAAAAAATGCTCCTTGAATTTTTGAGATTCGACATAGCATTTCTAATCATCGTCAAGGCACCTCTTCTTTGGCATCTTATTATACTATTCTCAAGGGTTCTTTGGGATGAAGTGGACTCATACAACTCGTTCCCATCTTGCACTTGTGGTCTCTTGTCAAAACACTGTGATCTTCAACAACAAGATCGCTTACTTGAATTTTTAATGGGCCTTAATGATTCTTATTCTTCTGTTCCGAGTCAACTTCTTTTGATGGAACCTTTGCCTAACATCAATCGTGCTTATTCTCTTCTATTGCAAGAGGAGCGTCATCTCTCCCTCCATGAGTTACCAAATCCATCATTGCATCAATCTGCCCTTGCAGCCACTGCTCCTTGTACACATTCTAAAAATGGTAGGAAGCCTATGTATCACTGTGATTTTTGTGGCATGGACGGACATTAGGATTCCCGTTGATTTAAGAAACATGGTTATCCTCCCAAGAGCAATAATACACACATTAAATCAACATCACCTGAACTCTCTGCTCGATCCTTTGCAGCCATCAACCCAGGAACAAATTATGCCCCCTCCTTTACTTTAGCGCAGTATTATCAATTATTGGCATTGATCGAATCGGGTAATCCCATTCCTTTAGCAAATGCTGCAGGTAATTCCCCTTCCCCATGGGTTATTGATTCTTGGGCAAATTTTCATATGGTTTCTAAGTTACACTTCTCCGATTACATTACCCAATGGTGAAACAACCCCTGTGTCCCATTTAGAGACTTGCACCCCCACCCCTTCCATCTCTCTTAATAATGTCTTATATGTTCCTTCATTCCGTTTTAATTTATTATCCGTTAGTCAAATCACTCAAGCTCTCAATTGTTCAGTAACATTTTTTCCTCATCATTGTGTCTTTCAGGACTTACCAATGAAGATGATGATTGGATTGGGTAAAGAGCATAATGGCTTATATTATTTGGAGTTGCTTCCCTCCATTATTGCAGCCTCATCCACTCATTCCCACTCCTTTGATGTTCGCAACATTACTACTTCTTTATCACGTTTTAATTCTTGCATTTCAGTTTCTAATAAATGTGTTTGCACTATTTGTCCTTCGGCAAAACAAACCCGGCTACCTTTCCCATCTAGCTCCATATCCACTTCATCTTCTTTTGATTTAATACATTGCGATGTTTGGGGTCCTTATTATATTCCTTCTATATGTGGTGCTAAATATTTTTTGACTATTGTGGATGACTATTCTCGTTATACTTGGGTTTTTCTAATGAACTTCAAATCTGACGCTTGGTCTTATTTGCATGATTTTTTTGCAATGGTCAAAATTCAATTCAATTTTCAAATAAAAAAAAATCGCACTAATAATGGATGTGAATTTTTTAATCACTCCACTACCTCATTTTTTTCCAACCATGGAGTTATCCATGAACATAGTTGTGTTGACACCCCACAACAAAATGGTGTTGTTGAACACAAACACCGGCACCTACTCAATGTTGGTCGGGCCCTTTTATTTCAAGCCAAACTTCCACAAGATTTTTAGGGTGATTGCATTCTTACGGCCACACACATTATTAATAGGTTGCTTACCAAACTATTAAAAGAGAAAACTCCTTTTGAACTTATTTTTAATAAAACCCCCACATATGCTCATCTTTGTACTTGTGGTTGTTTGCGTTATGGACACAACCATTCAACCATTAAGCACAAATTTGACCCCCATGCTTCTCCAGGAATTTTCATTGGGTACCCTTTTGCTCAAAAAAGTTATAAATTTTTTTATCTCACTTCTCACAAGGTTTACACAAGTAGAGACGTTGTTTTTATTGAACATATTTTTCCTTACCACCTAAAGACTTCCCCTTCATCTATTAACCCTACCCTCCCTGTTCTAGTTCCTGATTTTGACTCCTCCTCCTCCATCCCAACCAACCCAGTTTTTCCATCTCCACCACTGGACCCACCAACCCCACCACACAACCCTTCCCCACCTCCAGTTGTGTTGTTGCCACGTCGCTCCACCCAATCGCATCATCCCCCCTCCCATTTGAATGACTACATATGCTCAGCTACTCATGCCACATCATCTTCTTCAAATGCCGGTAAACTACTTCCTCTTGATTCTTCTATATCTTATAAAAATTTCTCACCTTCTCATCTTAAGTTTATCAGGTCTCTTTCCTCTTTTGAAGAGCCCACTAGCTTTGCGAAAGCAATGTTGTCACCTGACTGGAAAGATGCCATGCAATTAGAGATTGAGGCTTTTGAAACCAATAACACTTGATCACTTGTTCCTTTGCCGCCTCAAAAGAAAGCTATTGGTTGTAAATGGGTCTACAAAATTAAACAACACTTTGATGGTTCTATTGAACAGTACAAAGCACGTTTGGTGGCCAAGGGGTACACCTAAACTGAAGGTGTTGATTTTCATGAAACTTTTGCTCATGTGGCCAAACTAGTTACTGTACGAGTCTTGCTTGCTCTTGCCTCAATTAAAAATTGGTCACTTCACCAACTTGATGTTAATAACGCCTTCTTACATGGTGATCTTGACAAAGAAGTATATAGGACTCTACTTCCTCGTTATCATCATAAGGGGGAGAATGTTGTTTGTCGCCTCCACAAATCTCTCTATGGTTTAAAGTAGGCTTCTCTAATTGGTTCGCCAAATTTTCTACTGCCTTAATGAGTGTGGGCTTCATTCAGTCGACTGCAGATTATTCCATTTTTTCTTGAGGGCCACGGGAATTCAACCATCTTTGTCTTAGTATATGTGGATGACATCCTTATTGCTGGTTTTGATGCTTTGGCGATTTCCACCTTAAAGGGTTTCCTTCACCAACAATTTCATATAAAAAATCTTGGGCCCAAGAAATATTTTCTTGGTCTTGAATTGGCTCGCTCCCAAAAAGGTATTTTCCTCAATCAACGAAAATACACTTTAGATATATTATCGGATGTCAGCCTCACCGGTGCTCACCCAACTTCATTTCCAATGGAACAAAATCTCAAGCTTACAAACTCCGATGGTGATATCCTTCTTGAACTTGCATCTTATCGTCGTTTGATTGGATGATTGATTTATCTCACCATCACTCATCCGGATATTGTGCACACTGTCAACATTCTTAGCCATTTTATGCACCAACCTTGCAAACCACATATGGACGCTGCAACTCACCTTCTCCGATTCCTTCAAAGCTCACCTGGCCAGGGTATTTTATTTCCAGCTAATAGCACCTTATCACTTCGTGCTTTTTGCGACTTTGATTGGGCCAGTTGTCCCATGACTAGCCGCTCCACCACCGGTTACTGTGTTTTTCTTGGTTCTAGCCCTATCTCTTGGAAGACCAAGAAACAACACATAGTTTCTCGATCCTCTGTTGAGGCATAATATCGAGCCATGGCAATGGCCACTTGAGAGCTAATTTGGTTAACTTCGCTCCTTCAAGATTTTGGTGTTCATTTGAAGCAACCAATTCCTCTTTTCTGTGACAATTAAGCGGCCATCCACATTGCTGCAATCCTGTGTTTCACGAATGCACCAAACATATTGAAATTGATTGTCATGTCATCCGGGATAAGATACGCTCTGGCCTCATCCATACCGTCCACACTTCTAGTTCTACCCAAATTGCTGATATTTTCACCAAATCTCTAGGCAAAGATTCTTTTCTATTCCTCAAGGACAAGTTGGGAGTTCTTGATATTCACTCTCCAACTTGAGGGGGAGTATTAGCCATAATATGACCGTTGGAGATCTTGTATAATATGACCGTTGCAAATAATTTATTTCCTTATGTATAGTATGCTACATTTATTTTATTCTTTGCTTGATTGTATTATATATACACATGAAGAGGTAATACAAAATCACTTCTACACAAAATCTTCTTAACAATTATCTTTAACACTATCATTATCATTTTCATCATCTTCAAATTCGCTAGTAGCACAATCATCTTCTTGAGAATCAATGTCAGCTCCTTCAGAGTAGCTGTCTACGCCTTCAAAGGACTCAGAATCTGCATCACTCTCGTAGTATTCAAAGGGTAATCTTTGATTCTGCCATGGCGAACAAGCCAAGTTCGGTGGAAGAAAGTAGATGATTCTACATTAGCTTAAAGGGCGAGTTGCATTGCGGAGGTAAGAGAAAGCTTATCCCAGTGATGCTTTCCGTCTCAAGTGACCAAAAAAAATTCTAAAAAGAAATCTAATGAAAAATAATAAACTAAAATTGCAGGAAGGAGGAAAGAAGGCTACTTGTACGTCAGGTCAGTTGTATATTTCAAGGAGTCTGGTGTGGTTGATGGCTACTTTTCTTTTATTTAAATCTTGAACTTTTAAAATTCTGGAAACGTTACAATCACCCATTTACGCAAACAGAGAAAAATAGGCAATTAGCAAACTTCCAAATTGAGCAGATAAAATGCTTACTTCTGCAGTTTTGCTTATTTCATCTGAACAAAGATCAGAACCTGTGACCACGTGATATAGCACTAAGGTCGTTCTGATCCCAGAATGGCATTTATTGGATCCACACCAAGTACAGGAGAAACAACAACAATTTATTGATAAGGTGGTGGTGGTGGTGGTGGGTTAAGTGTTATGAGTTTTGGCTTGGTCGACTGCATAGTAGGTCTGAATAGCGCTGAGAGCGAGGCCGACAAGTGCACCTGTGAAGGCTAAAGAAGTCCAGGGAGAACTGAAAACTTGGTGCAGCATTTCAGCAAACCAAACGGCGGTCTCTTTCTCGAAATGTTTCTGAATGTTTTGCTTGACTTGTAGATACTTGCGATTGTTTGGTGTCAAATCAGATGCCAAATCATTGAAAAGCTCAGCTACATGTTGGTCACTGCCAAGGCAATTTTGAAGTACGCCTCGTTCTCGGAGCTCTTTCACGTCTTCGGGCCGATCGATGAGTGAATCAATTAAACATAGGAAGGAAGTGATATCACCTTCGTTAAAGAAATCTGGGCATGCTTCATAGGCTGCTAAGTTCAACCATTTAGTCTTGAAGGAGTCGTCAATGGAAATGGCAGGAAGAAATAGTGTTCCAAACAATTTAAAATTTCGTTTGAATTGGATTCCCTTGACAGAGGATGAACCACTGGTCCTGCAACCGATCCCCGCAGCATTCAGCTCTTCCACTGAACGGAAAGACTGCCATTCCATCCCGTAATTACCTTCTGTATCTGTTTCCTCTGGACCGATCAGAAATTCATTCCGGAGGATGTCTAAGAGATGAAGAGGAGTAGGAGGAGGAGGGCACTGTTCATAGTTGCCAGTGGGGCTGTCTTTCTTGAAACAACTCTGAAAGTATTCGAAGATTTTTTCAAAGTTTGTTCGAATGTGTTCGTGCATTCTTGCCATTCTTGCTGGTCTACCTTTGGCTGCAGTCTGCAGTTTCATGTACTCCTTAATGTCATTTTCAAATTGTTGGGTGGACATGAATGCATTTGCCAATGCTTGGAGAACTATGAATGGGAGTTGATTCTCAAGCAAGAACAAGTCCATTATTATGATTGCTTTGTGATCATTCTTGATCTTCACGTCCTTAGTGGCGGACTCATTCGTAACGCAATGAATGAAATACAACACAAAGCATCCATCCAAGAACATCAAGGCCTTGAATGCTTCCTCATTCCAGAACTTACTCAATTCCGAATCCCAGGCATAACACTTTCTAGCTTCAAGGGCTATATTTTTGAATTCCTGAGAATCAAAATAAGCTTCAAGGCTTGTCCATTTGCTCGAGTTCTTGTTTACCTTCACATAGGAGGAGAATTGTTCCACTAGCTTAATCTTGAGGGCATGTCCAAGCATAAGCTTTGAGTCACCACAGTGATATGGACCAATGGAAACCAGTCTTGGATCATAGTTGTTCTTGTTCTTTTCGGTGTCTCTCATCAGTTGTGGAACCCTCTGTATCAGAGGTCTAGCATTTTCTCCTGATGGGGTACCTATTCCTTAATTTTTGTGAGAGAGAGAGAGAGCTACAGATTTTATGCAAAACGCAATCGTGTTCATAATTGTATTGTCCCTCAAATGCACAATTTCATTCCATATAGTTGCTAAATGGCAAAGTAAAGCATTAGAAAACATCTAAAACGACTATAACCATTCGGTTAACAGGTTCGTACCTTGACGAAGCAACTACATAAGTTCAGTTGAATAGGTTCTGAAATTGTGTATGAATCATAGATATTTAAATTTATTTTGAATATGATTAATTCATGTAATTCTTGGTATGTACTCTTGACAGTAGTGTGATGATTTATTTATTTGGGGTGGTGAAACCTGGATGCTATATTTTATCTTAAAGTATTACAAAGCTTGAATGAGGTGCAGTTTCATTATTCTTTGATAAATTTGAAAAAAGTGATATTGCATTTGTCTTACTTAGATAATATCACTTACCTCCCTCTTGTTAACTTTTTCGGTTAAATTTAACTTTTACCATTAAATATTTTTCTAAAACCCCAAACTACCTTTGACCAAAAATATATTTTTATTTTAAACTCCTCAATTAAAATAATTATTAAAAACCAAAACACAATAGTTAAAACTCAAATTATGCCCAAGATACTCTTTTTAAATTTTTTTTTATCAAACAATTAAAAAAACACATATTACTATCAAGTAAAATTAAAAATAGAATTAAAAAAAAAGGGTACATTGATAAATTAAACACGTACTACTATTTTTAATTTTCTTTATTCAACTTACCAAAGTAAATATTATAATAATAATAATAATAATAATAATAATAATAATAATAATAATAATAATAATAATAATAATAATAAGAAGTAATAATAAGTTTATGAGATTTTTTTTTTGGGTGGAAATAGTAGTTTTTTAAAATTAGGATGTGGGGACTATTAGGCAGAGTAGAATCCGTAATCTCTTCATTAAGGAATCCCATTTTTCTGAATTTATTTAAAGAAACAAAAACTTGAAAGAGCACAAAACTACTAGCTAAGTTTCAGAATTAATTTTAGTCGATTAGTTACTAACTTTCTAGGAAGTAAATTAGAAGAAAAAAAGTTTTCTAAACACGTGGAAAATAATAATTAAATTATTTATACAAAAATGACTTTATTAGAAAGATATTTTAAATAGTTTAGCTTGAAATACTTGTTTTGTGAGGACAATTAGCACTAAATACGGATTTGATAATTTTTTTCAAAAATAAAATCTGTTAAATAAATTTTTTTTAAAAACCATTTTATTGCTGAAATATTCTTTTAAATGAGTAGATTGAGGGAATCTTGCTTTTCCTTTCTCTATTTTTAGGGAGGTGGGGTGGGAGGAGATTTCTACACTACCAATATGCTTTTGGAAAAAATTGATATCAAAGAAGAATAATCATTTTTTTTTCTTCTTTTACCCACTACGAGATTAGGAAAGCTAAAAACAAGGGTGTATAATATTGAAAATTGTGAAAAAAACCACAGAACCCTTTCCTACACCTTCTACACTGCTACCAGTTGGGGTTTATCAAACAAAATTTAAATCAAACGAACACTCAACCTTCTTTCTGATCTCTTTATTTTTTTTTATCACTAAATTATTATTATTATTATTATTTTTTTTTGACTGAACTGGAGTTTTGGGCCAATTTGAACACATCTCAACTCCATTCTGAAGGTAGTTTCACTGATTTTAATAGTAATACAATTTTACTAAGTAATAAAGCTGATGAGAGAAAGATGTATTAAAGGAAAATCATAATCTAGCTAGCATATATTAGATAATCTTAGTGACAAAAAAATAAAAAGTAAAAAAGATTAGATAATCCTATCTGATCAAGATGATCTAAAATCGCAATCTACCATGTTACATGCAACTAAATATAACATTACCTTGTTGAACGTCATTCTTAAAGATAGTCTTCAACTCCTCGTATGGTTTTATGGTGGATTTAACTATTGCAACAAAGGAAACTTTGGGTGAGGCATGCACTATTGAACAACTTAGCCAACGAAATGTAGAATTAACAATGCAAATATTCAATATATTGTCATATTAAAATCTACTTCTATGAAATTGTAACATGTTTCTTACCTTCTATTACAATGTCTTCAGTCCTGCGAGGTGCAGATGGGTACCCCATTAGATATATAAAAAGGACAAGAAGAAGGTGTTGGGGAAGTCCTTGTTTTGCATCACAACAACCATATTTATGGACTAAAGGTGGCATGGAGCATCAAGCTTTATTTTCCTTTCAAGGCAAGTGCTAGATAAGGATTCCTAAAGTATATATGGGTCTTTCCAAATATGGAAAATTCTGAAGGTGAAGCTGATGCATGTGATGCACCTTTGAGTGGACCCTCTCTTTAAAAGACTTCAACAAGAATTTTGGTGGTTGGCATTGAGAAATTTTCAATACCACATCTTGAGTTATCCGCTAATACTAATGTCATCACCTACGGAAAAAAAATACCACTCAGACCCCCTCGCAACAGGTTTTCTTCTTTTCTAAATGACAAAAATACCCTCTCAGCATTAAAACTAGCACCATAGCTGAAAGTGGCACAAGAAATATGGTGGAGCACTAGAAATTTGCTTGAACATGAATAACTCCTTTTGGTTTTCTATGTCCATTCTTATGTGAACCAATAGGTTTTACCATATTTTATCAATGCTTGAGCTTGAGAAGCTTCTGGCCTGGTGGGCCCGTAAAACTCACTTGGAGTAGCTGTATTATTAATCGGAGTATTCTAGCAATGTATCCAAAACCCTAGCCACCACTTCTTCTCAAGCATAGTTGGCTAGGGTTTTGGGATTTCTGGCAATATACCAAAACCCTAGCCACCACTTCTTGTCAAGTATATGCGGTTAGGGTTGCTTCTTAGAAGTCTAAAGTAGTTCAATCTCTTCCTAATACACTCAAGAACAATTCCAAAGAAGATATGCAGAAGGACTCCAATCGATTCACAATGGAGTTTGAACCACTTTAGACTTCTCGAGAAACAAGTGGCGGCTAGGGTTTTGAGTATATTGCCAAAATAACCCCTAATAAGCATCGACAAGTGATCTTGATATGAATAAGTTGAGAGGAAACACGTAGAGCCTGAACATCAACACCATCCTTGTTCCATAACACCAAAATCCTGCCAGGGGGGAAGCCTCATAATTTGCAATATAGTCCCAACAATGTCGAAAGGGTCATGATGCTCAATCCAAGTAGTGTTCCTTAACTCGTCTTCATAAAACCAAAACCTAGAATTCTATTAGAATTTACCCAATCTGTCATAGCACTTTTCTTTTTAGGGTTATTCAACCCATGAGTATTCCAAGCAGCTAGCTTAACCATTGAAAGAAGAAATGGGGGGGCTTGCATGGGTGGCTGTTCCACGGGGAACTTCTCTCATGGATTCGCAAATTAAGGTGAAGCACTAGCATCATTACCATCCCTACCACCATGGTTTTCCTCATCTTGGACTTGTAATGGACCATAGCAGTTTGAAGTTGGAGAATCTTACTCACCTTTGATGTTGCACCCCACCCATCTGGATTTGGACTAACCTGAATACCTGTGGGGATTCATAGTCTATCCATAACAACACAATATTACATAGAATAATCCAAGAGCAAGAAGGGAAATAAGATATCAAATATCAAAGTATCAAAATGATACCTGTGGGGATTCATAGTCTATCCATAACAACACATTATTATATAGAATAATCCAAGAGCAAGAAGGGAAATATGATATCAAATATCAAAGTATCAAAAGTTATTATAGTTATCCTCAAATCATTTCTCAAAGTTAATCAAAATCATAATCAGAGTTTAAAGAGAGAAGATTGTTTAACAACGAAAGTCTAAATGTTATCGAAGAGCATTAAGAGCTTAAGGAGTGCCTCTACCTAATAAACAAAGAAAGAACATAGGTAATAGCAACTAAGGTGACTACTTTCTCCCATGATATCTCTACAACCTTAAAAAGGTTGGACTCCATAGGCACAATTCTAGCAAGGGCACAACTCTTTATGTGTCTCCGTATCCTTTCCCACCGGTCTAGGTAGGACCCTACCAAAACTTTACAGGTAAAAGGAGTCCTCATATGCAATGGAATCCAAGAGAAAAAATATATAAAGGAATGAGTTCCATAGAACCTAGTGAGGTCAATATAATCATACATCACAATATAATTATATTGAAATAATGAACGATGATGATGCAAATATGATCATATTCTTTAACAAATGTAGTCTCTATGGTATACACATTTTAAGTTACAACACTAGCCTCCTCTGGGTGGTCTCATCACCCTCCCTCACGGAACCCAAGCCGTCTTTTGGGTTCTCCACAGCAATGGGGTCAAGTCACATCAAACCTTGGCTAAGGATTAGGTCAACCCTCTCTCACCAACGCCATTGGATTTGAGAACTGGCACATGTCAGGCGTAAACCTTTCCCAAATGGAAAGTCAACTACATCTCATTCTACATGTGATCCAGATACCTTCCATTATGCCTAGTGCCCTTTTGATCCGCATATCCTTTTCACCTACGAATGCTATTCCTCACGCCACTCAAGTTGTCTTTTGGACTACCATTCTTTAACCTTATGGTCATCCATATATGGTAGGGTGGATGCCTTTCATTCTCCTCAGGACACTAAAGCCATCTCTTGGACGCCCATGAGCCCAACCCTAACATATGCAACTCGACCACTACATGATAATAGTGGGCCTACAAGATGTTCATAGGACCCAACCGCTACCATCACAGGTCACTTGGCTTCAATACCCTTGCAGAAAGTGTAGTAGCACTCAATCGGGTTACTAGCCAAACACATCTAAACACGTACCAACCATACACCTAATGAGTCTATGTGGATGCATAGGCACTAGGGGTTGTGGGTTGAGTCTATGTAGATTCATAGGCACTAGGGGTAATGGGTAAACCTATAACCCTGGGTTAATATATATATATAGTATATATATATATATATATATATATATATATATATATATATATATATATATATACAGTAAAAATCACACGGCAAATGCACGCGCTCGTGTTGTTTGTGCAAATAACAGAGCCATAAGAAAAGGCATTTGAACGAAATCTTTTTTTTCCCTGGTTAAAAGTCAAAGTCCTATTTAGATCACTTAAATGCCCACTTGTCCTCTAACTAGCAAATATCTTCTTTATTTCCACCGAGAAAAACAAATACCTTCTTTAGTCAATTTGAAGTTGATATTCCAAAGCAAAGTTGGTTAAATCAAGAAGTTTATGGCGATTGGAAGTAAGAATATCAAACTTGTTTATGAATATCTAGACATCTCCTCTTATTTATTTGTTTGTTTTTGGTAATCAGACATCTCCTCTTATTGCAATTTATATTAGAAATATATCAAACTTCATATATTCAGTAGGGAACTGCAACTGAAACTTACCATTATTTTTACTGAGGCAATTGACAGCTCCAATAAAGCATTTATGAAAATCTGGTGTCCATCACATCCGAGGAGCTTTAGATTTCTTGTAGTGTCCTCTTCATTCCCTAATTAGAGCGTCTCTCATTTTATTTTATTTTATGTAAAATGAGTTTATTACAACATTGAAAGACTTAAAACAAGCCTATGGTGCTTGACATGGAAAAAAGTTGAAACAAACCTTAGTTGGAAAAGTTACCAATAAGTTATACCATGAAATATAAGACATAAGACCATTAATCCATGATTATCTAGACCATTGGCCTTCTTACATTTATTTAAAAACTTATTTTTAATTTTCTTTTTCCTTGGTAAATAATTTCCTTTCAATTTGAGCTCAATCATTCTATAATTAATAATAGATATTTAATGCATGCTAATTGTTGCACTACCTCTATGCTTGTATAGTGAATACCTAACAGCAAAAACTATTGTACATATCTTTTTGGTTTTGTGACTCATGTATTGATGAGTGGAGTAATACGCTGGATCTAAAGAAGCAATGAGTTTCAAATTTCTAATTGAGCTCATCATATATTCGATATAAGTTAAGAATTTGAAATCATCTTTCACTAATTGTTTATCATCATAGATTTAGAATTATAATGCAATTGTGAATTAGAAGGCATGATCACTCAAAAGTCTAAATACACACATACATAAGCAATTGATAAAGGCACCAATTTGCAGTTGGCAAATGCCATTATTTCAAAAAAAAAAAAAAGAGAGGTTACATATGGTGTCAGACCAGAGGTGGGTATTGCTTAGCCTGTTGTCTAACCTTCAACTTGTACTATGTTGCATCCTGCAATGACGATGTCAAAGATCAGTAATTGGTGCCTTGGTAGTGCTGTCAACTCGTCAGTCTGGTGAAGAAATGTTGGTACTTTTCCCCAGAACCCAAGCTTATCCACAAGCTAATAGTATTAGTGACAACTGTCAAAAAACTTGGTTTTTCAAATTATATCAAGAAATCAACCAATTCAGATGAAAATTGAGGGTATACAAATAACACATTAGCTTCATCAACCAGGTGGTTTCTAATTTCAAATATCCATTAGCATAAGCAAGACAAGTGAAATTGTCCTGTCGATAGCTAGCATATCTAGTTTAGACAGAAGAGTTGACTAAAAGTTTTTTAGAACCTGAAGGTGGCAATACCAGTTGCTTCAACTTGAAATAAAAATTACAAGAAAACAAGAAACATATTAAATCTAAAACTTTCAAAACTGACCAGTAAACTATTTTACCTGACAGCTATAGTGAACGAAGTTAGGTTCCATAAGCAAAGGAACACCCATGTAGTCCTTGAAGAAAGTATTTAGCGACAACAAATAAAAGCAATCTCAAGGAATCAAATATGAGGGTATCTCTTAATAATTAGTATAGATGCTAAAACATTCATCCCATAAAAATAAAATAAGCGCTAACTTGTGTAGGCAACTTACATGTACTTACACAAATTGCCACACTTTTGCTTTCGTCCAAATATTAGCATCTTTCTACCAAGACCTACATGCATAGTCCCATTGACAGCAAAGGTAGCTTCACTGAATTAAGAACAACATTATAAAACGAAATAAACCAACTCAATTTTAATTAGATGAAATGCTAGAAGCTGCTAGCTACTACCCCGCTTCTACAAGATGAATGTCAATGTACCCACGAGGCATTGGCAAGAGAGTGCAGTTACCCTTGCTTGAAGGCAAATTTTAGTGATCACTACACTTGGAGAAGATAAAAGAGCGAATTTAGCAATAACTCATTGGGAGAGACAGATAATAACAGAAAAAACAGCTCTTAGATGCAAGATAGGAAAGATTAACTCACAAACCATCGTGGCAGCAATTCTTCTACTCCCTAATGGTGCTATCACCATTTTAAAAAGTTGTAACAACAATGGAGGAAATAGTGATCTCAATATTCGTACCTGCCAACATTCACAGGAATAGTGGGTCAAAACCCTTAGATATCCAATGAAATCCAAACCACAAGAATAGAGATACCTTAGCCAACAATGTTTCGAACCTCACCAACATTGCAGATTGGGCTGATTAATGACATCGACTGCTTATCTAATGCAATTGCAGAGACTACTTGAAAGATCAAAACAAAGTGATGAAAGACAATTGCCCGCCCGCTCTCGCTAAAAATCACTGGATGCTTCACTAATTTCTGATCACAGACATGGCGAACTACTTGAACTACAGCTGCAGCGTATTCTTCAAGTCTGTAACCCACTGAGAGATTCACATGATACGTGCCATGTCTTTGCTTCTTGAGAGGAGGAGATGGAGTGAGATCCAAAGAAATTGAGAGAAATCGACAGAAATTAAATCTTCCCAATTTGTCGTGAGAGGAGATTGAGAGAGACTAAAACACGATCAACATAGGTATATTATATTCTAGGTAAAGAAAACAATAAATATCTTTTACTTCCTTTTCTAAGAATTGATTAGTGGTTTAAAATGATGGTTATTACTTCAATTGTCAAAATTTCTTTCTTGATTGACATTGAAAAAATATATCTTTTCTTTTTTAAGAAATTTTTTTCTTGATTTGATTATATGTATTTAAATAAAAAGAAAAATATAAAGGGTACCAACGGGAAAAGAAAGATTGAGAGAGAAATTCAGAGAGATCGAGAGGGATTCAGAGAGAGATTCAAAGAGAGTTCGAGAGGGAGAGGGATATAGAGAGCGACAGACTTTGAGAGAGATTTAGAGAGAGTGGTGATTTAGAGAGAGATTCAGAGAGAGTTCGAGAGGGAGAGGGATACCGAGAGCCATAGACTTTGAGAGAGATTGAAAGATGTCGAGAGATAAATCGAGAGAGAAATTAAAGAGGGATTAAAATTAATGATAAATTAATAATAATTTATGACTAAAATGTCTAAATTATCCTTGTAAAAATAAGTAAAGAAATAACAAATAGTACAACATTATTGGTATTTAGAAAAATTCTAAGGACAGAAAAGGATAGAAAAAGATTTGCGAAAAAGGTAGAGTACATGCTTTTATTATAGTAGTATATATATATATATACTAGCAAACTCCAACACATCACATTCATAACCATCATTTGAATGAAATGAATAGTGACATAAATATAAATACCAAATTAGCTTTCATTTTTGCAAAGTCTTGCGTAATTCATAAAAGAATATTTGATATTTGTAATAGCAAGACATAAATACACAATGTATGATAATGTCTTTCCTCACCTATTAATGACAATAAAGATCTCTAAATGCTCAAGAATTCCACAATTAAAGAGTGCAAACAACCCACAATTAACCTAGAAAATATAAGAGTTAAATTAGGTTTTAACTCGGGAATTAATTGATCATCAAATAGACTCAACTTGAGCTTCCTGAATAGGGGCCAATTGGTAAGGCTCACCAGGGCCAGTCGACCACCCCCCAGGGGGACGACCAAAATGCCCAAATTCGAGTTCAACCTGAAATCCAATTGATTAGGGGTTTTTTGGGACTTCAATGGGATAGTAGTATTGTCCCAAAATCACCTTTCAGTCCTTCTAATTAGTCCTCAAAAAAAAAAAAAAAAAAAAATCCCCAAATTGGCTCTTAGAGTGCCACTTGCGGGCATCTCAAAGAGGTTCAATCGGTCTTAAATGGGTGAATGAGACCAACCAACTCTCAAACAAGACTAGAAGACATCAAGAAAGCTTCAATCAACACCCAACAATAAGCATTTACACTCCTACCAACATTCTCCAACATAAATGCTAACCACCTACCTAAATAACCCATAGTAAATGAAAAGAGATGGTTTCCTCACCTTCTCGCGAGATAAACTCCAAAATCCGCGCTTTGGCACCTTCAAATGAGTAAAGATTCTTCAAAACTTCAAGCTCTTCTAGTCTCCCACATTATCAACCTTCTTGTAGCATAAAATAAAATTTTACGGGTAGAAAAAAACTATAAAATAGGGTTTCTTGGCTGAAAATCCTGAAATTTACCCTTTTTCTTGGTAGGGGGTAGTCAGTCAAATTGACCTGCCGCCCCAATCAACCGCCACTTTATCATTCAGCTGTGAAAGCCATTTTCGATAGTCTTCAGAGGGTAGGTACATTTAAACATTTCCCAGTCAATGGTATAATTTACCTTGGCATTTGAGTCCTCTAGCATAGGTTTTCGTGCATGCCAAAATTTCTCTCTTTTTTTTTTTTTTTTTTTTTTTATGCCTTTTGGACTGACTTTCTCTCTCCTCTTGAGGTCAAATAGGGTGGCCAGGTCTTCTTCTAGTTCATCCAACTCTATAGGATAGATTTGCGAACTCTCGGAATCAACTCAAATGGTCTAGAGTTATCTTCAACTCGAACTCCAGGTTTGTGGACTTGAAATGATGGGTTAACACATTAGGATTTTAGGGGATTTTACATCCTCCCCCCATTCAAAGAAATTTCTTCCTCAAAATTGATGTGCTTGAGGCTCCAAAGAGGGTTGGATACTTTTCTTGCATCTCTTCTTCTTTCTCCCATAATGCTTCCTCCAAAGTATGGTTCTTCCATTGAATCTTCACCAATGGTATGGTTCGGTTCCGAAGTTGCTTGTCCTTGCAGTCTAAAATTTCATCCATTACTTCTTCATAAGAGAGGTATGGACTCAAACCCTCTTGTGGTAGGAGGTGTTTCGGGTTCTCTATGCATTGATGAGGCATTGAAATGTGAAACACATCATTCATACTAGACAAAGATGAAGGGGAGCTAATTGGTATGTAACTGGTCCCACCTTCTCTACAATTTCAAATGGATATAGCTTGGACTAAGCTTTCCCTTGATGTTGAACCTCATCACACCCTCCATCAGCGATACCTTCAAGAAAGCTTAGTCACCTACTCGAAACTCAAGATCTATTATTCTCTTGTCCACATAAGATTTCTGCCTAGATTGAGTTGTCTTGATTCTCTCCTTGATCAAATCAACCATTGCCCAGTGGCTTCTATCAACTTAGGGCCAAAATTCTATGCTCTCCAACTTTGTCCCAATACAGAGGTGTCCTACATGTCCATCCATACAATGCCTTGAATGGTGCTACGCCGATTGTGGATTGATAGTTGTTGTTGTAGGCGAACTCTACCAATGCTAGGTGCTTATCCTAGTTTTTGCCCATGTCAACTACACATTCATGAAGCATATCCTCCAAGATTTGAATTGTTCTCTCGGATTGTCCATCAATGTGGGGATAATGAGTGATGCTCAAATTCAACTAAGTACCCAAAGCTTCTTGCAAACTTTTCCAAAATCTCGAAGTGAATCTCAAATCTCAATCCGATATGATGTTGACTGACACACCATGTAGTCTCACCACATTCTCCATGTATAACCTTGCCAATCTATCCATAGTGAAGGTAATCTTAATCGGTATGAATTGCACCGACTTCATCAGTCTATCCATGACTACCCACATTGTGTCATTACCCTTGTTAGTCCAAGGCAAGCTTTTGATAAAATCTATCGTAATATCTTCCCACTTCCAACTTGTCACAACTTTTACCCTTTGACACATCCCACACTTGGATACAAAGTCTTCAACATTGTTCATTAATCTGATCCACCAATAATGTTCTTTCAAGTCCTTATACATCTTGGTGCTGCTAGGATTTATGATGAATATAGAGTGATGTGCCTCACCTAAGATTTCCTTCTTAAGTTCTTCATTTGTTGGCACACACAACCTGCCCCTATACATCAAAGCATTATCAGTAGACAAAGAAAAATCAAGTACCTCTTGTGGATTCGAAGAAATCTTCTCCACCTTCTCCTTCAAAACTAGGTCCGAAGACTACAATGTAATGATTCCATCCCTTAAAGTCGGTCTTGCTAACAAGACTGCAAGAATAACATAAGAATCTTCCAGCACAATTTGTAACTCCAACACCAGGATGGAAGTTCAACATAGGCTTACTAAGGGCTGCAAGGTCAATCACTTCATGGGTGCTCTTCCTACTTAGTGCATCGGCAACCACATTTACTTTACCCGAGTGATATTGGATATCACAATCATAGTCCTTCACTAGCTTTAACCATTGACGTTGTCTCATGTTCAACTCATTTTGTGTAAAGAAGTTTTTTAAGCTTTTATGGTTTTTGTATATGGCTATTCTCTCTACATAAAGATATTGTCGCGATATCTTCAAGGAAAAGACTATAGTTACCAACTCAAGGTCATGAGATGGATAATTGTGCTCATAATCCTTAAGCTGTTGCAATGCGTAGGCAATGACCTTTTCATGTTGCATCAATACACAACCAAAGCTGATCTTTGGCGCATCAATATATATTGTCAAACCTCCTGAATTATCAGACACTATCAAGGCTACTGCATTGGTCAATCTCTTCTTTAATTCTTGGAAGCTCTTTTCACATGACTCATTCCACCAAACTTCAATGTGAAATCCCTGGATTTCAAACCCTTTAACCCATGTTTTTAGGATTGCGAACCCGACGCTTGAGTAAATGACAAATGTGGACCATTCGAGTCAAGCCCGGAGGTTCAGAAAAGGACCCCATGGAAGTGGATGACTTTGTAGAAGATTGGGCCACTCTATTAGAGTTTTAAGAGAAGAGAGAATATCAATCAAGAAGGATTAAAAAGAAGGTTTTGGCACATATGGAAACCGATGGAGGAAGGATCAAATGTCAAGGTAAAATATACCATTGATTAGGCCTTGAAATGACCTTTCTACCCATCCACAAATCACCAAATTTGGCCTCCACATGAGAGAGATAGAGGGCTGGTTGATTAGAGGTGGTTGATCGGATTAGTTCGATTGCCCGCTACCCAGGTGTGGGGCAAACTAGGTCTCTTGGGCCAAAAACCCTATTTTAAGTTCCCAAGTCCTCATAAATGTATTTCTTATTTCTAGAGTGGGGCTAAGGGCTTGGGAGAGGAGAGACCCAAGGATTTTGGTGGATTCCTTCCACGCGGTGTCACATTGACGCCCAAATCATCGTGATAACACGTAGAATGGTGAGCAAGCTTGAAAACCCTATTTTCTAACCTAGTTTTGATGGTATTTATTCTCTTTGAATGCTATGTGGTGGTTGTTGTTGGTGTTGGGTTGCATTTAATTCTCCCCCTTGTTTCTCTTTGTATCTCCCAACACCTTTGAGAGTTGGTTTTTGCAAATCTTTGCATTTAAAACTATTTCGAACATCTCTGAGATGACCGCGGCCAGACACAAAGAACCAAATTTTGGGCTTTTTGTTTGAGACCTAATTGGGATGTTTGAATGATACTTTGGGGACCCTAATATTGTTATATGGAAGATCCTAAAGCACCATTTCTAGTTGATTTCAAATTGGAGTAGAATTAGAGACTTTGCTCATGACCATGACAAGGGCGGGGGGGGTGTTGACTTGCCGGTCGAATGGTCTTGTAGACCTATCCGACCGCCCCTATATGGGGTGTGTGTTTTGGCCCCCTTTTTGACCCCCAACCAAAAGATCATCGATTGTTACTCACTCACTTTCTCATGTACCTAGGCTTATTTTGGTCTAACTGCATTCTCTTTGTTGAATCTTTTGAGATTTTGAAGAGCATTATTGACTTTAACGGGTGAGGAAAACACTTGACCATACCTTGTGTACTTGTTGGTGTTATTTGAACCTTCATTTATATTTCTATTTTGTATTCTATTATAAATTGTGTGTGACTTTGCACCAACAAAAGGTAATGTTCTTCAATGTTAGTTTCTACTTTCAAATTTCATGAATTGTGATGTGAAAATGATTTGAATGTGTGGATTTGATGGTGGGACTTTATCCTTTTGTATGTACATGATAACTAGGGTTGTGGGTTTCCCTCGCCCAATACCCTGGTGACTCTCTCTCTCTCTCTCTCTCTCTCTCTCTCTCTCTCTCTCTCTCTCTCTCTCTCTCTCTCTCTCTCTCTCTCTCTCTCTCTCTCTCTCTCTCTCTCTCTCTCTCTATCTATCTATCTATCTATATTATCTATCTATCTAGACTTAGACCTTAACTACATGGATACTAGGTGTCTAGTTGTGTATTTACACATAACCTAAAGACATGGATACTAGGTGTCTAGTGATAGGGATCCCCATGAGTGCTACTACCCCTCTGACATGGGTATTGAAGCTGGGTAGCTCATGATGTCAATGGTTGCATCCTGTGAGCACCAACCAGGCCCACTGCCATCATGAGATGGTGGGGTTGCATATGTATAGTGTTGGGCTAGTGTCACTTTTAGCGCGATGTGCATTTTTTTTTGGGAAGTCATGAGAGCATCTGTTTTTACATATGTAGATGACCATAGGGTTGAGAAATGGAATCCAATAGATGCCTTCCATTGAGGATGCCATTCTTAGGTGGAAAAGGATATTGAACCAACAGATGTCTCCCTTTGATGAATGATATCCAGACCATATATAGTATGTGACCATATGACCATGCATTGGACCTAGAGTTATACTTGACATGTGCTAGTTCTTAAGCCAAATGGTGATTTGAGAGAGTGGTGACTTATTCCCTAGCCACGGATTGACGTGACATGACACAAAAACCATGAGAACCCAATAGATGTCTCTTGTGAGGGAGAGTCATGAGACCACCTAGAGGAGGCTGGTGTATAGCTTAATGTGTGTCTACCCTAAAGACCTCATGATTAGAGTTAGAAGCATGATTGCATATTCATTATTTATTCAACTCATTATTATATTTATATATAACATTCGCTATGGAGAATTGAGAATGGGTTCTTGATATATGGTTAAGTTGGACCTCACTAAGTTTTGTTGAACTCACTCCTTTGTATACATATGTTTTTAGATCTTGTCATAGGTTATGAGAACTCCATTCAAATGGAGGATCCATTGCAAACATATTACTTTGAGGGAGCAGTTTGCGAGGAGGTGGACTCGCATGGAGCTTCTTGCTTGTGCTTGTATTGCTCCTATGGAGCCGGGTACCAATGAAGGTACGGTGATGTCTTTGGAGATGATAGCTTCCCTCATAGCCTTATGTTATGTCATTGTTATTAAACTTATAGTGAGGGACAACACCGTTTTCGGTCGAAGAACCTAGAGTTCCGCTGCAAACAATTCCTTTCTTTAAACTCTAATGATTTAAACTTGAATAACTTTGGATAATGATTTAGCATTAAATTCTTGGATGATTGTAATCGTATTTGATAACTTTATTATTATAATTTTGAATCTTGATACTTCAATAATCATTTTTTGTCCTTTGATTATGCTATGTTGTATGGTGGTATAGATTTGGCCATGAACCTTGGTCTTGTAGTGTATCACCCCCACGGGTATTCGGGTATGACCAGATCTGGCTGGGTGGGGTGTGATAGAAGTTGCCATCAGAGCCTTGATCACTTACAAATCCTAACTCCTGTATGATGTAGTAAGGGCATTTTGAGTCATTGATCCATAAATGACTCTACAAAACTATAAGTGAATAATAGGCTAAACATGAACTTGAATAATTAAACATGACTTTGTGCATAGTGAAGCTAACTGAGATAATATACAATAACCATATAAAACCCAAGTTACACAAGTATTGGTAAACAAGCAAGCATAAAACACAATAATGAAACGATAAAGAGTGCATAATTGTTAAAGTTTTACAAACCCAAGGTATCAAGTGTAAGTGTGTTGACAAACATGCATAATCAAAATAATAATACAATGCATAAGTCCAAATGTCATAAACTAAGTTGAGTAACCCTGGATCAAACTGCCATCAGAAGTAAGTTGAGACACTAACGACTTGGAGGTGGTGGAGGCTAAGGCATATATTGGCGCAAGAAGAGCTCTCAGTGTATGACCCAATCCTATATATCTCTCATCCGGTAGACCATCTTCTACTAATGAGTATGAATCACTATGATTCGATGATCCATGAAGTTCTGATTTTGTTCAACCCCCCCCTAGGGTAGCCAAGAGAGTCGACCACTGAGATGGGTCAACAACAAAAGCAGTAGGTGCCGGTGGAGCCCTTTTAGTCCGAGAAGACTATCCCTCCTCCATGTGGCGTCTGAGTGGCATATTCTCTCAAACCTCATCTCTCTTGCCATCCACCGCCAAAATCGCGGAGTCATCTCAGATGCCCATCTGAGAAAGGAATCTCCTCCCGAGGTTCTCCCCCATATTCTCTCTCAACTCCTCAGCGTAACTGAGGTCAACCCTAAAATGTCTAAATATGTGTGTCAAGAGACGCTTCATACCCGAGGTTTGCCACTACGAGATTCTCTACCTGGTAAATCATAGCCCACTAGATGATGTATGCAAAGTCAATGGGGGTACCCTATATACACGGCGAAGGTGAGAAATGTCTGCATCAAGGAGATCTCATCCTCATGCCCAGTAAAAGAAGATGAATCATCTGGTTGTAGAAATGTTTGTGCAAAATCCAGAATTGGTTTAAAACAACATCAAAAAACTCCACATAAGGGCTGAAACCCTTCCTAGGCTGCCTTCAATCATGGCAAATGACTTCACGCACTCCTTGATATAATCTTCGTTGGGGAGAATTCTTTCACCAGCATTTGCAGAACTATATATATATATATATATGGAATTTGCTTCTCCAACAGAAGCATATCCCTCTGTATCAGATTTAAATTGGTATTCATTGTGGATCCTCAAAATCCAGTACTTCAAAACTGCGGCAAAAGAAATACACCACAAAGCAACTGTCTAAGAACATCAAACACTTGCATCAAACACTTGAATTCTTCTTCATTCAACTCATCTAACTTTGAATCACTAGCGTAAAGCTCTCTTGCCTCATGGACTACTTTGGAAAACTCAGGTGAGTGGAAACAAGATTCAAGACTTTTGCTTCCTTTTGATGTAGACTCTACATAGGCTGCAAACCATTTCATTAGTCCGGTCTTAGGGTCTGGCAAGTAGCCAACCTCAAGCTTAGGGTCCCCATAGTGGCATGGCCCAATGGAGACCAGCATTGGGTCATAGAAACTCTTGTTATTTTTCATTGTCTCTCAGATATCTTGGAACTCTCTGTATTAAAGCTCTTGGTCTTGCTTCTGCTAGTCTTGATGAGGTACATGTTCCTAAATTTGTCATGGATGACTGGAAAACTAGATCACTTCAGTTTGCTATCTAGAATAACATATGATCTCTTAGGTTGTAATGAATATGACAAGACACGTTATACCTAGTGGAGCCTTACTCATGAAGAGATCCTTCAACTCCTTGCACGGGTCGGAGAGATGCTGCTCAGGTAAGTCAGTACTTGGCACATCTATTCCAACGTCCTTAGTCGACTTGAGATAGGCAGTCTCTGCTGGGGCCATAGAGGAACACAGGTACAAATAGTAGTATACCTCTTGTTTGACTTGCATTTGGGCACCATTTTTTGGCTAAATCTGAAGTGAGGTAGGAAAAAAGGGGTCGGGAAAAGTTTGAAAAATCAAAATTTTTCATAAAATCACAAAATATGGCTTGCTTGGTTCACTAATTGGGATGAGAAAATAGGCAAACAAACTTTCTTGATTTAAAGAAGCTTGTCTACTGAGGTGGCATCCTGACTTTCTCATCCCATTCCTTTTTAAAAATCTCATAAAATAAGTAGAATTTTGTGAAAAAGTGTAGAAAATAATAAAGTAGGACCTATATTTCAAACGTATTCACAAAATTCTTTCATTTTCTTTCATGTTCCCCCACCCCATTACATATGGATCCCACATACTTATTTCTCTCCTTTTTTTCCCACCCTACCTTTGCAAACAAAAGGTGCCTTGGTATTTTATTTGGAATCCAGAACTTAATTTATACACTGAAGGTTCCAGGGAATAAGTGAATAACCCACTTTGATATAATTTCAAGCAAAGTATGACACTGCAATCTTCAACGTAACAAGTACACTGTTTTCCTTGTAGTCTATCTCCCCCAACACTAAAGCTGGGAAAGGATACGGTAGTGGACCCTCTATGTTTAAAAGACTTCCACAATAGCAGACAAATATGAAATACGTATTGTTAAGGTTTGAGTTTAAGCATATGATTGTCTAAAGACAGATTACACTAGGAGTATCTAGCTTGAATTGGAATATTCAGAACACTGCTTTTAGATAGTATTTATAGATAACACTAGAGTTCACATTTAATTAACTCTCCCACAACACCCATTACATCATTAGATAATACCAAAATCTGATGATTTATATTAGAATATAAGTCACCACACTATGTCTATGTGACCATAAAGGTCCCAAAAGGATTTGAACCACCAAATTTTATTCTTTTTAATTGACTATTTAGCGATGTGACTTATATACTTATAGATTTCATCTTGTAGATTTTTTATAAATAGTCTACTTAGATAAACTTCAAGAGATTGATTCAGTTGGTAAAAGACTAATATTTCATACTATGAGATCAAAGAGTTAGCTATCCGAAGATGTGATTGAAGTCACTCTAACATTGTTTTATATTATTTCTTAATCTATCTTTTTCTTTTTTTCTTTTAAAAAAATTAAACGAATAAAATGGGAGCATCTACTTTACCCAGATATGAAGGGAAGTACCTACACCATAATAGAATCTAATTAACAAACTATATATAACAAAGTGAAAGGAGCTTTTCTTCATAAATAAGGAATGAATAAAACGAATGGTTAGATTTACCTTTAGTTGGGCCTTGGTGTTGGGAATTGCCCCAGCAGAATACCCTGGACCCAGACCCAAAAGTCAGGATGACATTAATAAATCATAGAATATGTAAACGTGAAGAACATTACTCTTCCAAATAATTGTTTTTCACTAATTAAAAAGCTCACGTAAGGCAGTGACTTGCTTAACTTGGATTTACTTTATAGAGATGGATCTTTTAAGCTAAACTTCAACTCTCAGAGCGACAGAGACTTGCTTGGAGAGATCTCAACATGAACGATTTTCTTTTTGAAATTGAGTTTTATTCAGGTTAGCTTACCCTACCTTAACTACACCTTCAGAGGATAGATTAATTTATAAATAATTTAAATATTTGATGAGACTTTGCGGTTGACTTGAAGAAATTTTCAACTCTTGATCTCATACTGAGATGTTTGTTTTTACCAACTGAGCAAACCCTTTAAATTAATAATCACTAAACGATTAAAAGACCTTACCATGATGGCTAAACATGTCACCATGGCATGGTTACTTAACTAAAGAATCAAATAGTAAAAAAATGATATTTCTTGTTTTAAATGTTTATAGGTAGAAAAAAAAAAAAACAAAGCAAAATACTCTTTGACTGAGTTCAAGACATATTGTGGCTCTAAGTGTATAATTTTTAAAACTACTGAACCTTACTCACCTCAATCAAATGATATAGCTGAACTAAAGAATAGGACCTTAACAAAATGTTAAACTCCATATTATTGATTTCTTTTTTTTTTTTTTTTGGTAAACGAAAATTTAATTAAAAGAAGGACAAGAGTCCAAGACATCCTGAATACAAGCTTCCAAAAGCCAAGGAGAGGAAATAGGCCAAACCATCCTACTTGTCAAGGATAGGGCCCTCCTAGCTAGACCATCGGCTAAAGAATTAGCCCATCTAGAAATAAAGCGAACCGACCAAGTTGGTTCCCTACTGAGAATAAGACGAATGTCTTCCACCACACGCAAGGACTCCAATTCACATGGGAGAAAAGGGTCTTCCACGATGTGTATCAGCTTTTTCGAATCACTTTCAAAAATAATATTCAAAAGCCCTTTCTCTTGAGCCTAGATCAAAGCTTCTCTGAGAGCTAGTGCTTCGCCCAGGAAGATGTTGCAGCAGTCGCACGGGATCGAAACAGCCTCTTCACACTTGCCGTGAAAGTCTCTCACGATGAATCAAGATCCTGCCCTATTATCAGCAGAAGAAAATGAGAAGTCCACATTAATTTTAGAGAAATTTGCAGCCGGCGGTTCCCAAAACCTAGTGACAGATTGCTGGGGCTGAGAAATCACGCTCGAATGGCTCCAAAAATCTCTATATGCCTTCCACGACCGATCTACAATTTGCTCTGGGTTCCATTTATTGTTATTAAAGCACAGATCATTCCTTGCTAGCCATAGATTCCAGCAGGTAAACAATAGCAGGCTGATCGTTTCTTTCTTCATCTTCTTCTCAGGAATATACACTTCTTTCCATCTATTCAGCAACCGCATCAAAGAATTTTGTGCATAAGCTTCGACAATTTCGGTGAGTCTCATTCCAAACTAGATTACCCTAGCATGCTCACATTCAAATAGTATGTGATCTATAGATTCAATCTCTTTAGCACATCTTCTGCATCTAGGATCTGCTCGAATTTGTCTGATCAACAAATTGTCTCCTGTAGCTAGTGCCTGATTCAAAGCCTTCCAAAGGAACGATTTAATTTTTGGATAACATTGGGCATTCCAAATCAATTTCCAAGCCCCAGGGTTCATTTCTTCCCATTTGTGGCAGCGAGACAAAGAAGGAGACAATCTAGCTTGTGAGTCTCTCCAATTACAAAGCAGATGATATGCGCTTTTGACAGTGAACATGCCATTGGATGTACCTCCCCAGCTTCCGGAATCCTCCCCTGGTAATCGACTGAGTTGGATCTTTAGGATAGCTTTAATCTCTTGTTGTGTAAATATTTGCTGCAACAGTTGTTTATTCTAGGTGTTTGAAGAGGGCTCAATAAGATCGGAGACCCTCGATAAGTTGCAATTCGCTGGCTTAGAAGATGAGATCTTGAATAATGGAAGACTAGGAACCCAATTTGTGTCCCAAATTGGAGTGGTAGCACCATTCCCAATGATAGACACGAGACCCATTTGAAGCACTTCCCTGCCTTTAAGAATGCTTTGCCATGCCCATGAAGTGGCTGATCCTTTACGGGCCTCCAGAAAGTTACAATTGGGGTAGTAGATAGACTTCATGAACTTAGCCCATATGGAATCAGGATTGGCCCATAGACGCCATGCCACTTTAGCAAGAAGGGCCCAATTGTGAAGGATAGGCTCCCGCAGACCCAGACCCCCTTTCTCCTTGGACCTACAAAGTCTTGACCAAGATATCCAATGCACTTTACGTTCCTCCCCCTTCTGGCCCTAGAAGAATTTTGACATGCATTTTCTTGATTCATTATGCATAGCTGTAGGAAGAAGAAAATGAGATCCCGCATATGAAGCTATAGAAGAAGCAACTGATTTAATGAGTATTTCCCGCCCAGCTTGAGAAAGTAATTTTTCCTTCCAGCCTTGAGTCCGCTTGCCAATTTTTTCTCCCACATCCTTAAAGATGTCCGATTTTTTGATACCAAAATCGGAAGGTAAGCAAAGATACTTTGAGGGGCCTTCACCATATTTAATTTTTAGGACCCTAGAAAACCATCTTCTGAATCGATAAGGAGTATTCGGACTGAATGTGAATGAAGATTTACCTTCATTGATCATCTGACCACTCGCTTGGCAATAAAGCTCCATACATGCTTTGAGATGGCAGATCTAATGAAGATTCACTTCTGAAAACATGAGACAGTCATCAGCAAATAAAAGGTGAGAGACAATTTCTGACATGCTAGAATATTATTGAGGAGCAATATTGATTGCTAATCACATTCTAAATAGGTTATCTCACTCAAAATTGATTGCAACTCATATGGATTGTAGCATAAACATCTTCACAGAGTTGACCTCTTAAATACTTGGGGTTGTATTGTCTATGTTAAGATACAAGACCCTAAGAGACTTAAGGTCAGACCTAGAACTAATACTTGTGTATATCTAGCATGTGCAGGAGACAATGTTGTACTTATTAACTAATGTTGTGATAAAATCTACGATATAATGTTCTTTGAAGATAAGTTTCTCAAAAATCAAAAGCATGACTTTACCAGGGCTACAAGAAATGGTTGTAGAGTGAATTGTGGAATCTAAACCAGTCCTTTGTGATACTAATCCCAATATGATTTTTGAATCAGAACCTAAGAAAATGAGATAGAGTACCAAAAAACTTTGGTAAAATTTATGTGACTTACCATTTAGAGAATGATCCATGTACCTATAAGGAAGTGATGAGATCTAGGGATACTTTGATATGGGTAGGGACAACTAATGTTGAAATGCACTCTTTTACTACAAAAAAAATGCATAGACCCTAGTCAATTTGCCTAAGGGGCCAAGAGTATAGATTATAAATGAGATTCGAAGAAAAACCTAAATTTTGATGGATCAATATCCTAGTACAATGCACAATTAATAGCTAAAGGCTAAACCCAAGTTTGTGGGGTGGATTATTTTGACATCCATTCACTAGTCCTCAATCCGGTCAATATTAGAATTTTTCTTACTTTAACATCTATTGAGCACTATGTTGAGCACCAAATGGGTGTAAAATAGTCTTTTTTAATGAAGATCTAACTGATGAAATTTACATCAACAAACCTGAAGGGTGTGTCTTCAAAGGTTTTTAAATATAAAGACTATAAATTAAGCTAGTCCTTTTATGTTCTTAAACAACCACCTAAATTATGATATTGAAAATTTTACAAAATAGTGAAGAGCTTTGGTTTTAGACTAGTAACTCTGAAAAATGTTTTTACTGTAAGTCTGTGCCAAATAAAGTCATTATTATCTACTTATATGTAAACGACATGCTGATTCTTAATTTTGATCATTCAAAAGTGAATGACATAAAGAAACATTAACTAAAGAATTTGATATGACGAATCTTGGTGTTGTTGATACCATTTTTGGCATGGAAG
Source organism: Hakea prostrata (assembly GCF_041222555.1). Lineage (NCBI taxonomy): Eukaryota > Viridiplantae > Streptophyta > Magnoliopsida > Proteales > Proteaceae > Hakea > Hakea prostrata. The sequence goes on along the minus strand of NC_142609.1, from coordinate 16,087,230 downwards.
TAAGTTTTACTCGGCAAAGAATTACACTTAGTCAAATTTAACTATATTAAAAAACTACTTTCTAGATGTGGAGACAATAGATGTAAACCAGTAAAGACTATATGTTATAATAAAAAGCTTGTACCCAAAGACTGTAAAGTTGTGAAATGGTTAGATTATTCTTAATTGATTGTGAGTTTCATGTATGCAATGAATTGTATCAAGCTAGATATTGCTTATATAATATGCATGTTGAGTGAATTCACTAGTAATACTAATAAAGAACACTAAGCTGCCTTCAAAGGCTACTAAGATACCTTAAGGGTACTACAAACTATGTTATTTGCAATACTGAACATCTTTCAATTTTGGAAGGATAAGGATGCATCTTATGGCTCCAATATGGGAGCAACAAATCTATTAGTGATTATATTTTTATACCAGGTAAGGTGGCTATTGAATGAAAATTTAAGAAATAGACTTGTATTGCTTGAGCTCTATCCTCTATGAAATTAGAATTACATGCTCTAGCCTAAACATGAGATGAGACAAAGAATGGATAAAAGATCTGATCATGAATATTCTTTTCTTTAACTTAAATATAACATTTTTAAGTTTGTTTAATGACAATCAACCAACAACAATGATAGCAAATAACTCATTGTTTAATAGCAACAGTAGACAAATTATGTTAAGACAGGTTGTGCTAAATTATCTAAAGAATAAGGAGTGATCACTTTGATCAATGTGAGTTCAAAGGAGAACACAATAGATGCTCTTATAGAGGGATTGAAATATAGATCAAACATTCAAGACTATGGGGGAGATAAGGTTAAAGACCACATAGGTAGGTCTTAATCCAATTTGTATTATTTTGAATTATTTGAATTTTATCTGGCCATAGTTAGCATTCATGACAATTTACATATTTTCAGATAATTTGGTGAATTTTGGAGTACTAACATTGATGATGTAGTAACATCTGTATCAAGCTTGATTAGCTTATTATTCCAAACAAGGAATATAAAAATTGTCGATTTTTTTCAATGATGTTATTGTTACCTTTATATCATTCCATATCTGATGATATATCTTCCATGAAAGGGTGTGTCATTCCAAATTTGATGATAAAACCGATATATGTGTTGGACATGATAACTATAACACTTTAAATGGAAAAAATGAAATGATTGTTTATATAAAAAAATAAAAAAAGAAATATTTTAGACCTAGTTCTTGTATATAAACTTGATGAGAATGCAAATGATTTTTCAGCCATCATATAGATTTTACAAAGTTCTTTTGGTTAAACTAAATACTTATGCAAATGATTGAATTCATATATTATGAAAAATTCATATTTAGTAAATTTGCAATTGATGGTGAAAATGGAGAAGCGAATCCAAACCAAGGGTGTGGTGGAATTGATTTACTTAACAAGTAAAATAAATTAATGCTCTAATGATGGATATGGATAAGGATGATTTATTTGATGAAAAAACACAAGGGGGGGGGAACTTTTGTGGGAATAATTTAATTAATTTTTAAAAAAATATTTTATTAGATTGGGTTTAGATTTTCTCTAAAACTCATGTTTTGGTTTGAAGTTTTCATTATGACTTAGTTGGATATTGTTCGCTTTGGCAAGTTTTAAATGATTATGTATTGACTTTGAACATTATATTTCTGGGACCATTATTTGAGCCATTTGTAGAGAAGAGATTGTTGAGGTATTTGAGTTATACCTAACTTATGTTCTAATATAGACCATCACATTGAATACGATCCAAAGGTTTAAGGGCCTTATAAGAGAGTCCATTTGGATCTGGGACTCAAGATTAACACTTCCTGGTAGTGTAAGCTAAAACAGATTTGAATTTTCTATTTGAAAATAAGAGATGAAACTCTACAATTATCTTAAAATTTCAAATTCAGACAACTGCAAAAAAATATAAATAAAAGTACCATAGTAAGCATAATTTTTAAACAGGGTATTAATCCATGATAGATCGACCATAACACTTTTGACTCCAACACCCCAACATCAAATTGCATTTTTAGATTTATAAAGCCTCAAATAGAAGTTTGTATTTTTTTTTCTTTTTTCGGTAACCCAACATTCATTCAAAGGCAATAGCCGAAGCACTCTGATTACATAGTTCAAGGAGCCAAGGAGAGGAAGATGGCCATGTAGTCCTGCCTCCAAGGGACAAGGCCTTCCTAGCTAGAGAATGAGCAAGAAGTTTCACTTCTCTAGAATAATACACAAAAGAACACCGATGAAAGTGGTGTATTACATAGTTGATATCTCTTACAATTGTTTGCACCTCAGCAGAACCATTCCCACACCCGCCATTGAGCCAATCCACCAATGTAGCATTATCCAACCTAATATGCACGCTGCCAATTCCTTCTGTCAAATTTGTTGATCCATTCACTATGATAAACATACATAATCAAATACCTAGGACATCAAAAAGATTCAATGATATGATATCAATCAGGAACCTGCTTCTTGTTCAACTGGAGAATTTCTAACAAATAATAGGTTCATAAAGCTTTGCCAAGTGAAAAGATAAGATCAACGCAGTATTGCCACTTAACTGGAAGCAATCAATTAAGTGAACTTCACCTGCTTTAGACAAAACCCTGCCTTAGTATTCAGATTAAACCAGAACACCCCACCTATTCTTGTAGGAAGAGAACATTTTAATATTCTTGGAAGGTTGGATGTGGTCTTTTCCAAAGCCTAATAATATTAATACAATAACCCAAGAGAGGCAGCAACAAAGCAGTAGGAGAGGCAAAACTACGAGAATGACAATCATGACGAAAACATTACCAATGCCACCACTTTCTGATTATTTCATATATGAATTTTTTCTGAAAAAAGATTATTAACCCAACCAAGGAACCTCACCCAATAACCCATTTGAGGTCATTTTTTTACATGAAACACACGGGAAGCTATGTCATCTTCTTATCCTTCGGAGCAGGGAACATTGAGTAGTAAATCTGAACACAAGTGAGAAAGGCAATAAACACTGCAGCAAAGTAGACACTGATTGTCCAGGGACTACTGCAACGAGTGTGAGAAGCCTCAGCTATGCAAATCATACCCTTGTTATTCAAATGCTGCTGAATGAGGCGTCTAACATGTTGATACCGATCAGAATTTGGAGCCAAGTTGGTGGCCAATTCATTAAAAAGATCAACCATTTGTTGGTCACTACCCCGAAACTTTTGGAGCACACCTTGAACTCTGAGCTCTGTCACATCTTCTGGACCATCTATGAGGGAATCCATGAAGCATATGAAGGAGGTGATTTCACCTTTGTTCTCGAAATCAGGACATGCTTCGTAAGCTGCCAAGTTTAACCACTTAGTCTTGAAGGAGTCATCAATGATAATAGCAGGAAGATATAGGCGTGCAAATGGTCCCCATGGAACGAAGTCGATCTTGTTTTCCGAAAATTCACCACTGGTCACACACTTGATCCCCGAAGCTTTGAGCTCATCGACTGAAAGAAAGGGTTGCCTCCCGTCGCTCGAGACTCACAAATATTTGCCGTGTCTTTACAGCATCAAGAAGTTCATTCCGGAAAAAGTCCAGCAGATGAAGTGGATTATTATCTTTTCTGACAGAAGCAGGTGAAATCCGCTCTTTCTTTCTCTTGAATAGACACGAGCAACAATCCCTCCCACCTTTGATGCCTCGGCGCTTTGTCTGCTTTTCGATGAACAGTTGGATGTCATCTATTACATTTTCTTGTGATGGCGGCATGAACTCATTCGTTAATGCTTGAAGAATCGTATATGGCAGTTGATTCTCAAGCAAGAACAAGTCCATTATCATTGCTTTGCGGGTAGTCTTATTGTAGGCATCACTACGATCGTTTATAATGCAGTGAATGAAGTACACCACAAAGCAACCATCTAAGAACATCAAGCACTTGAATTGATCCATATTTAACTTAGTTAATTTCGAATCAGCCTTGTCATTACATTCTCTAGCCTCACGGGCCGCCTGATCAAACTCCTCACTCTGGAAATAGGCGTTGAGGCTTTTGCCCAGAGTTTTCTTTACATCAGTGGGGAACTTCCGCACAAGTTCAATCTTGAGCTTCTGCCCCAGCTCAAGATTTGGGTTGCCGTGGTGGTATGGACCAATGGAGACTAGTCTTGGGTCATAGTTAACCTTGTTCTTTTCAACTTCTCTAAGAATTTAACCCCCGTGGGGGTCTCTTCCCCCCCCGGGCGGGGGGGGGGGGGGGGGGGGGGGGGGGGGGGGCGGCCCCCCCGGCTTTTTTTTCTTTTCCCCTTCCCCCCCCCCTCCCTTTCTCTTTCTCCCCCTCCCTCCCCCCCCCCCCCCCCCCCCCCCCCCCCCCCCCCCCCCCAAAAACCCAAAAACACCCCCCCCCCCCCCCCCCCCCCCCCCCCCCCCCCCCCCCCCTCTTTTCCTCTTTCTATAAACGTGGGTTAATTTAAAAAAAAAAGAATTCCCTATTTATTCTGTAATCTCCTCTCCTCGATCCTCCTCTGTATCTTATTTATTCTCTTCCGCTTCACTAGCTTGAGGTTTGAAAAAAAAACAATGTCTTTCTCTTCCATTTATTCTTGTTTCTTTGTGTTTGCTCTTTGCAAAATTTTGTTATTCCTTTTAATTTGATTTTATATTCTATGTTTCTTTATTTCTTATGCAATTTTGTCATTTGATTTTGTACTGTGAATAAAAAGTCTATAATTAGTAGGTAACTAATTCTGAACTCAAATTTTAGTTTCATCTCCTCCCGTGAAAATTTTTGGTTTTAATTATACTTATTTAGGGTTGAAGTCTGTTTAAAAGAATCTTTTAAGGGTTATTTACCAATTTCGTTGAAAGACCAAATACCAGTTATCAATAATTTATCATTTTTTTCAAATATGTGCGGGTCCCACCATTTTTTAATTTAATAATTTAGCGGTGGGCGGCAAATAGGCGAAGTAATTCCACACATGCAGTTGAATGATTTAGAAATTAAATCTAAACAGTAGTTTATTCCACATCCTTGTCACTGCATACGATGTGAAAAATGGCAGAGCCGATGTCTTCTTCTTTTTTTATTGGTTCATTGTTCAAGAGCCGAAGAAATTGAATGATTCATTTCTCACTTTGCTTCAGAAGTTTCTATTTATGTTTTGTATTGCTGAGAGCCAAGTTAGCAGCCAAATTCCATTCGTATGATATACTCATAAGGTTGTTTTTGTTTGCGAAGGTGGGGTGGAAAAAAAATGTGGGCCCCATGTGAAATGGGGTGAAGGAGAAGAAAATGAGATGAAAGGATTTTGTGGAAAAGTGTTAATTATAGATTTCATTTTTTACTTTTTCCACAAAGTCCTACACATTTTGTAGGGTTTTGAAAAGGTTTGGGTTGGGAAAGTTAGCTTACCACTTCACCAGACAAGTTTCCTTAAATTATGCTGCATTTGTTTGCAAAGATGGGGTGGGAAAAAAAAAAATATGTGAGCCCCATGTATAGTGGGGTGAGGGAGAAGAAGGGAAATGAAGGAATTTTGTGAAAAAGTGTGGGTCCCATATTTTTACTTTTCTACACTTTTCCTCAAAGTCCCACATATTTTGTGGGGTTTTGAAAAGACTTGGGATGGAGAAATTGGGTTGCTACCTCACCAAACAAGTTTCCTTAAAATCAACTAAACAATCTACACTTTTAGGATTTAAAGGAAATGTAAGAAAATTTTGTTTTCTTTTTCAAGAATTTTCCCACCCCACCTTTATTCCAGCAAACAAACACGCAGCCTTAAGGAAAATTGTTTCTAATTTTTCCACCCCCAAGAAAACAAACAAACGACACTTTTAGGATTTAAAAGAAAAGTTTGACCAAGTAATGGGTTGAAGTTGATCGAGGACTACGTGAGAACGGTGGTTGCTGTTTGGGCAACGTGCTCATCGATGCGGCCAAACAACAATAGTTCAAAGGTTTTGGACGTGTGGAAAGCCCCTATAAGTGACTTGATAAAGTGCAATATGGATGCTTCTCTTCAAAGAAAGGAGAACTATATGTAGGTATGGGGTGTTTTGCTGGATCAAGAAGGGCTGTTCAAGGGAGGTTTTGCAAGAAAGTTCCCTCTGTGTTCAGTCCTTGAAGCATAATTAATAGCTATCATCGAAGGCCTTAGGTTGGTTTGGAGTTTGGGGTTTTGTCAAATTCAAATTGAATATGATTCTAAGGAAGCTGTTGCTCTCCTCGATCCTTGCAGACATGCACAAGGGAGTATTGTTTGCCTCATTGTGGAAATAAAAATCCTTTCAGGCGTTAATGGAAGGGTCAGGTTTGTTCATATAGGTAGAGAAGCAAACAAAGCCATTGACTGGATGTCTAGGGTGCAACTTTGTTCGTTGGACCCATGGGCATTCTTCCCGAATCCTCCAGCTAGGTTAAAAGGAATTCTCATGGTGAATAGAGAGTCTTGTTTAAAATAAGTTTTATGTTTTTTCCTTTGGGTTTTTTAGCCGGCTTTGTACCGAAAGAAAAAATAAAATTGATTTTCCAAGAATTTTCTCACTCCTTTTTTCCACCCTACCTTTATTCCAGCAAACAAACGTAGTCTAAAGGAGAGAAAGTGTACATGTCACATTCATCATAAAACTAGGCCCTTAGTGAGGCTTTTTATGTAGATCGATGGGTTTGGGTTCATCAACTGTTTGTGGAAATGGTCATTTGATAAACTCTTTCAAAATTTATTTTTGACTAAACCTCCAACATGAAAAATGTAATTTTTGAGCAGGGATATGAGGTAAGAGAGCAAGCTAAAATGGTTTTTAAATACAGCTATCTTAAAGAAAACATTCATGGTCCAGACCATTTTTCTTCCTAAGTAACTTGTGCACATTACCTTTATAAAAAAAGGTAGTGTAACACTAGTTGTTAAATATTCCATGCATTTTATTTTGTAAAACATTGGAGAATATTTATGGAGGAATTAGTGGTGTAGATTTGGTTTACTTCATATTTCCATCTCACAGCTGCATGATAGTTAATGCAACGGGGGGTGGAACTTCTCCAAGGTCATGCCCCCGTACTAACAATCTTTTGAGATTTTCTTAGAAAGACCCCTTGTCTCTCTTTCCATGTGTGAAATACTAGTAGTTGGCTCCTTTTGATTGGAGAAAATTTTTAATAGTGAAAACAATGGGTAGAAAGATCATTGTTAATTATTAACTTTTAAGATATTTAGCAAATTTGTAGAAATCAACACACACAATTCACCCCAACCAAAAGTGAAGAACCACACCCCCCACCCCACACCCAAAAAAAAAGAAAAACATGTTAAATACTGCCTCTGCAGTCTGCCCCCTACATACGAAAAGATCCATGAAAGCAATACTATATATAAAAACTTACTTAACTAATCAAATATACCCATCTCTCTAATCAAATGAGAACACATGTAATACCTGATGATGAGCCATTTCCACACCCGAAGATAAGGTTCATCTCCTCCCATGTTTGAGGCCCAGCTTTATGTGTTACATCAGAAATGGAAATCTAGGTGAGGCATTATTATAATATGAGCTGAATCAAGGGAATGCAATAATGGAAGTGCAGCTATTACCTTCTTCATCTTTCTGGATGTCTAATACAGCATCTCCAGAGCTAATTGATGTGCTGTTGGACGAGCCCATTCAAAAAACACAGACTAATGCGTAGTAGTTCTAATTTTATTTGCATTGGTGTGTTTCAGTATCCAAAAACTATATATACACATAAAAAGTTAGTTGGAAGCATCAGAATTTATTGTTATTCAAGGAAGGTATTACATAAGAATTCCAAAGTTGGTTTCTCTTTGCCTTTCTTTCTTTACCATCTAAGAAGTAATTTATAAGGAAGACGAAGACAAGAAACGATGCTGGAGTTTCATCTTTATCTTCATAAAGATACACTAGATGCACAGTGTGAAACGAACAACTGAATTGAAGATTCTTCAACAATCGCTTGAATTTGTTGTGAAGTGGACAGTCTGGGGCAGAAAATGCTTGATGTGATGTCACCACCATTGCCACACTTTGAGAGAGACAGACCAATGTGGACTTGTCACTATAAACTAAAGTGAAAGTAGTTTTTTTTATTAGTAACAAATAAAAATAAAATAAATTATACCAGCAATTCAAAATAGAGGCCTTAAAGCAGTAACACTCCACTTTATATTCAAACAGGATAGAGACCCCAAAATTGGATTTTTATTGGATATATTTGTCCAATTTATCACTAAAAATGGTTAAATCACTGTTTATTTTTAAAAATATCCCTATAATAAACAGTGTCAGATTTTGGGGTTTTTGTACTTTTTAAACATAAAGTGAAGTGTCAGGGCAATATTCGTATTCATACTTTTGCTCTGCAATTAGTCAGAGCCTTTGTAATCAGTTTATTAACTGACTTAGCCATCGGAGGTGGACTCCCGACCCCCACGGTCGGGCCACATCTGACGATTATTTTGCTGGTCATCTCTAGTAATCTAAGGGCTGAGTAGATTTTGGATGCATCACGGTGTAATGGGCTTTGTGGGAGAGTCTAACTAACCGTAGAACCTACTGTTAGTCTATAAATATTGTTGGAAGCAACGGTCTGGATATTACAATCTAGATACTCAGTGTGTAATGCTTTAAGCAACCTTGTGCTTAAACCATAACCCTAACAATCTTAAAGCATTATTATATGCAAAACCAGACACCACGCTTCTTCGAATCCTTAGATGTCCACCTCTTGTCTCTGCCGCTTTGAATCCAAGAGGAGGAGGACCGAGGAGGTCATCAAATCCGTGGTTGATGGAATCATTTCCTCTTACGACCTCCAAGAAAAGGTTGGCAATCGAAATCGTGCCGCAATGATAAGCCGGGAAGCATTGTAGAGGAGCTTTGTAGAGGATGACGTGGAAATCTGTTAGAACCAATAGACCAGAGGCACGACAAACCAAACAACAGAAAAACAAAGAAAAAACAGCGAACACACCCGAATGTAGTAGAATGAGCGAAAGGAAAACACACGAACCACGAGGAGGAGGGACGAACCGACCAAGGAGAACGCCCCACGCGGGGACCGACGCACCCCAAGATACAACAACCAGACCGAAGGCAGCACCAACGGAGCACCCAAAGGAACCGAAGGAAAACAACACCGAAAAAAAACAAAAGAAGGAACAACACAGATGCACCAAAACGGAAGGACCCGAGCAACCCACGACCGAGGACACCCGAGGGCCATATGTACAAAGGCACAGAGAGGGGACCCCCCCAAACCCAAGCCGGGTTTAAACCACCCAAGCCCAACCCACAACAACAATATTATTATAAATATCGGGCCCCAGGCTGGTTAGACAGGGCACGGCCCACCGCCACGCCCGACTGGCCACCGGCATACGGGATCCCACAGCTCCCGATACACCCCACTAGGAGCTATAACGATTATTAATCATATAATCTTAGCTCCATCCGATGTGGGACTAAAGCATATGGATCTAAATCACCTAATTCACCGAAGAGTCCTTAGAAACAAGAGTCCTAAACAAAACTAGGAGATAGAGTTTTAATGATTTTGAAACTTATCTAAATAGTATATTATATTATATTATATATTTTTTAAAACAAAATCCAACAAAATCTCTTGCTGGCTTGCCTTTCGATGGCTTGCTTTTCGATAGCTTTGATTATGATTCCATTTTCTACCTAGGCTGTGAGATGCCTGTGAGTTATGTCCAGGGAATCGCTGGTCCATTGTTGCTCGATGGAAGGGAGTATATGGTGCCCTTGGCAATCACTGAAGGTAGTGTGGTGGCCAGTACCGACAAGTGGTTTTTCAAGTTCAGGTTTTGTAATGCAAAGGTGCGGAACTCATGGACAGAGTTGCGTTTTTAATTCCTCTTAAATTCTTCACTTTGAATTGTTATTGAGGTAATAGAAAAATGGCATTTTCCGGCGATATGGACCACTTTCGTGGCAGCAACAATAGTTCAGGGGCCTCATAGGCCTTACCTCTGCTGCTCTGCATTTCTGAAGCTTAGGTGAGCACCTTCAGTTAGTTTTTTAAATAATATGTTCATCATGGAAGACTTTGCTTCAATCTGAGGTTTAAGTTTTTGATAATGGGATTGATAATTTAAAGAAAAGTAAAACCACAGTGCCTTAAACGGCTTTTTGATTATTCATCTTCCTTGGTTGATTTAATCAATATAAAGATGAATGTGTTGAGATGGGAATTGTCCCTTTCTTTATCTTTTCTCCTTTGATTTCTTTTATATTATTTTTATATATAAAGAAAATTGGTTTTGAAATCTAAAATATGATTTCTCTTAAGTGGCCGGGTTTGTTAATTGACCAAAGCCCCTTCTTGTGGTTTCTATGCATGGTATATTAAATGGGTAACATTTGACTGAAATATTTCAATGTGAACTCTCAAGCCATGCAATTTGAAATAAGAAAGATAACCTATTGGCGTAACCACATAATGGAGGAGGCATGACTGTCAGTTGTTACTTCAATTCATTGAAATTAAAACTAGGAAATAAAATAACCCAATTCCTAATGGATTGGTGGTTATTTTCTTCCAACTTTACTATTGTTAAAATACAAAAGAAAGGTTTCGGTTAAAGTGAATAAAGTAATGGCTTTGTCACTATCGAAATCCAAAAAAATAAAAAAAATTGCCTCTTACTCTCTCTTTTGTCAAGAATTTTTTTTTTGGCATTTTTTAAGAAAAAAAAAAAAGGGGAAGAAAGAGAACACCTGAATGGAGATATGCGTCCAATTAACATGACCAAGTTAGAGACCTTCATTGGGTCTAAAATCAATGCAAGAAAGAGACAAAATTTGGATGAAAGAGTCCAAATTTGTTTTATAGAACACTAATGTGTTTTTTGATTCAGTCTCATGATTCTTGTGTCGTTGATTCTTGGTCTTGTAAATCAAGATGACATGTCTCTATGTTTTTTGTTTCATATCAAGTGATTCATATCGGTTTTAAATTTTGTGAATTAGGATAGAGTGAATGACATGGACAAAGAGTATATTAATTATAAAGCCTACATGAACAAACTTGAAGGGTATGTCATAAAAGGTTTCGAACATAAAGACTATATAGATTAATTTAGTCATTTGATCTTAAATAAGCATATAAATTATGTCACAAAAACTTGACAAAATAAGTAAAGAGCTTTGGGTTTCAAATGAGTAACTCTGATAAATGCCTTTACTATAAGTCTGTGTCGAATATGATCATAATTATTTGTTGATATGTAGACGACATATTGATTCTTGGTTCTGATCATTCTGTAGTGAGTGATATTAAAAAAACCTTAGCTAAAGAATTTGACATGATGGATCATGGTGTTGTAGGCACATTCTTTGCATGAAAATAAGCTTTTCTGGACAATGAATTACCCTTAGCCAATCTAGCTATATTAAAAAACTACTTTCAAGATGGGAATACAGTTGATGCAAACAATAGAGACATCATATGATTATAACAAAAGCTTATATCGAATGATGATAAAGCTGTGAATTAGTTAGATCATTCTAAACTGATTGGTAGTCTCTTGTATACAATAAGTTGTATTAAACCAAACATAGCCTATACAGTAGGCATGCTTAGTTGATTCACTAGTAATCTTAATAGAGAGCATTGGTTTGCCTTTACAAGGCTAATGAGATACCTTAAGGGTACTTTAAACTATGCTCTTCTCTAAATTTGACATCCTCAAATTTTGGAAGGATAATTCTGATGCATTCTATTGCTCAGAAATAGAGACAACAAATCTACTAGTGATTATTTTTACACTAGGTGTAATGGATGTTGAAAGGAAATCCAAGATGAATCTGTATTGTTTTGAGTTCTATCTTTTATGGAATCAGAATTATATTCTCTAACCTCAAGAGGAGGTAAGACGGAGAGTGGATAAAAGATCTGATCCTGGATACTCCTTTGATTAAATTAAAGATTTGTTTTCTGATAATCAAACAACAATGATAGCTAATACCTCACTCTTTAATGGTAAGAGGAGACAAATTAGGCTAATGTAGGTTGTGCTAAATTATCTAATAAAACAAGAAGTAATCACTTTAGTTGATGTGTGATCAATATAGAACATGGCAGATGCCCTTACAAAAGGATTGAAATACAAATCAAACATTCAAAATTGTGTGGGAGAGGGGATTAAAGACCAAAGACTATATAGATAGATAGGTCTTCATTTAATTATATGTTATTTTGAATTATTCGAATTTCAACTAGTCATAGTTAGCATTCATGACAATTTGCATATTTTAGATAATTTGATAGGATTGTGGAGTATAGAGGTGAAATCATTCCACATTGATGATATAACAACCTTTGTTTGAAGTTTGATCACCTTATTATTCTATTCAAGGAATATGAAAATTGTTGATATGTTTCGTTGATGTTATTGTTATCTTTATATCATTCCACATCTGATGATATGTCTTCTTTATAAAGGTTTATCATTCCAAATTTGATGATATAACCAATAAACTATGTTGGACATGATAACTCTAACATTCCAAATAGAAACATAGAATGCTTCTTTGTAAAAGAAACCATTTAGATCTTGTTCTTGTATAGAAACTTGATGAGAATGCAAACTGTTAATAATAATGGGTGGGTCCCACTACAATTTGCACCATAGGTGGCAGCAAGATGGTTATGTAGTCTAAGATGACTACTCATCTATTTAATTGAGTCTAATGAGGACTCTAATATTCCTTCTCTAAGATGAGTCTAAGGAAAACCCTAATTAAGGAATTAGGGTTGAGGGAAAACATTATAAATGGAGGGATGGAAAACCAAACAGAAACACATGATTAAGAATATTCTCCCATGCTCTATGAATTCTCCAAGCTAATCATGAACCTCCATCATTATGGTTCGTCGATTTGGAAGCGTGAAAATAACCTATAGAGTTCACAAGCTGAAAGAAAGGAAAGGGAACACAAAGAAGCACCTCGAGTGTCTAGATCCATTGTAGAAAATTACTGAGGTAAAGGATCTAAAACTCCTCCTTTCATTGAAGTTTAACATTCGTATTTGAGGCCGGTTGGGGTTAGGGTCGCTAGCAACGGCTAGTTTTATGGGTGTTGGTTGATAGGATCCATTGACATTAATGAGTGTCAGATTCAATCCTTAGCCAATTGCTTGACCTCTACCCTATCTGTGGTATGAAATTGGATGTGGAGTTTTTCTTTTCTTTTCCTTTAGCAAGAAAGTTTTTTTTTTTTTATTAAAAAAAAAAGGACTTCTTGTTGACCAACGTTCTTCACGTGAAGGAAAAGGTGAGTTGTTTTTTTAGAGTTAATAAAAAATAAAAATAAAAAAAGGGGTTCCTGGACCTTCATGTGAAGCCAGAAAGTGATTTTTTTTTTTTTTGAGTTTTAATAAAAGAAAAAAAAAAAGGAAGACAAAACAGGAGACACGTTCCTCTCTTTATGTGGAGAGAGAGAGAGAGAAAGTGGAAATCATGCCTTGTGATGTTTTTTTTTTTTTTTTTTTTTTTTTTTTAATTTTTTAAAATTTTTTATTTATTTAATTTAGTTTTGAAAAAGTATAAACTGTTGCTAGAGTGAGATTTGAACCCCTGACCTTGGAATTCTACTAGCACTATATTTTGTTTTTGAATTAAAAAATTATTAGCTTGGAGTTATTTATGATTGCATCTTTCTATGTTTTGCATAAAATTTTGTTTTTGTGCAATTTTTGTAATCATTAGGTTTATTGCCATGTTAGTTATATTGTTTTAACTTTATTTGCTATGATGATTATGCAAAAATGTATTAGCAATGAAACATTTCCATGGCGGTTAAGACCTTTGATTCGCTCCATTTGGTAGATGCAGAATAAATCTCTTTCACAATAGACCATAAAAATTTTTTATGAAAGAGATCCTGTTTGGTGTTACAATAATGACACATTTTATGTATGTATACTAGAGTTAGTATTTGAGAGTAATGCAAAATGTGGTATATCTTAGGATTCTTTGAGATGTAATTAAAGGGATGTAATTTTATTATTTTTTGGAAGCCATGTAATAAGGTTGCCACCACACTGTGTGTAACAACCCCCGTATTTCTAACCCAAGATCCGTATTGCAGGTTCGAGAACCCGAAGGTCTAGTCGGGTAAATTTGTGGAGTGTTCAGATAGAAGTCCATGATCCATACCTTGAACCCATGGATCTAGATCCTTTGTCTGAAGAGCCTGCCTTGCTTGGTAGTTGGTCTTCTGGAAGGTAAGTGGTGTCTGGAGATGTCCGGAATGAAGGTAAGATCTTCCTCATCTCTTCTTTAGGGCTAAGTTGTACTTGGATATCAACCCCCTAGCAAAAGCACCATTTTATGGCAAAATACATGGGGGCGGTTGCTAGTGGCAGTCGATCAAACCAAGCGACTGCCTGGAGCGACCGTCTGGTCTGTTTTCGGGGTTTTGCCCTATTTTGCCCCCTGACTTCTATAAAAGGTAACCCTCGTCCTAATTTACGAATATTTTATTCGTGGTTGCCATTTTTGGAGGTTAGATGGCTGCGGAGAAGTGCCGAAAGCGGATCTAAAGTGTTGGCAGTGATCTGGAGATCAACCCTTCTCTGTTTCTGGTATTCTGGAGTGAGGTAATGGATTCACCCTTCATCCTTTATCTCCTTTGTCTTTCAATTTCGTGTTAACCCATCCTCTCATCATGGTGGTTACCCTTTTGATCAATCGTAACTCTCTTTCCAAATTTCTTAATGTGATTCATCCGAAAACGAAACCCTACTTTCGTAAAAAGGATAGATCCAGTCAAGGGGAGAGTTCTGGGTAATCCAATGATGGTAATTGTTAGGTTTCCTTTCACCCATTGGCTATAGGAGTGTTAGATTCGAGATTTAGGCCATGATCACTCGAAATCCGGATTGAAAACGGGTGATCAGAAGCCTGAGTTTCCGATTGAAACTCTCTGTTTTTGGGGCAGTCACTAGTGGCGGTCGCTCAACCTAAGCAACCGGCACGAGCGACCGGCTGGTAAACAGTGACCAAATGACTTTCGATTTTGCTTCACTCTGATTCAATTGACTTGTGTATTATTGTAACCCTGTGTTTAGGTGTTCTCTGTTTGAAGAGAGAGTCTTATAATAGTTTACAGATTCCGTTTTACAGACGATTTACTTATATGCAGGTAAGGACATTCAATCCTATCTTTATGAATAGACTTAAACATGCTAGTCCAGTGTCTGTTAGAATTAGTATTTCATAATGTATGCTGTTGTAACCATGTTGTACATACTGATCTTGTTATATTAGTGATGTTCATCTTGTTTACATATATACTTTGTTGATTATGAATGTTATGTAATGATGATGGTTGGTATGTGGTTCTGATGGATGAGGTATTCCTTTGGGATATCTTAGCTTGGGTTATCAGAAGGCTGTGGAATGGGACACATGCCTACTGATCTCTCCAGACCTGTCATGACTATTGGATGACATTCTTAGGTAGAGTCTAGAATTGCATGGATAGGTACCCTACATGCTACTACCCTTTTGGTAGGGGGATTGAAACCGGATGACCCATGATGACAATGATGTGACGTTGGTCCACTGTTAGTCATATAAATGGTAGGGTTGCATATGTTAAGGTTGGGCTCATGGACGTCTAAGGAACGGATCGGGTGTCGTGGGGAGTCATGAGAGCATTCCGCCCCAATAATATGTGGATGACCATAGGGTTATGGAATGGAGTCCAACAGCGGTAGCCAATCCGTGAGGATTCTCATTCCTAGGTTGCGAAGGATATTGAACCGAGTTGGTTGGTGCCATAGGGGATGTATCTGGACTTCATGTAGACATGTTACCTGTATGACCTTGCATTGGATTAGAAACCCCGACATGCGCCAGTACTCATTACCAATGGTCGTGGTGAGAGAGTGTTGACTTAACCCTAGCCATGGTTTGAGAGCCAGGTGTGGACCTTCCATTTTTGCCCAGGATCCCTATAGAGGTAACTAGTCCTTGCCGGATCAGAGTGACTAGACTTACCCAGAGGAGGGCTGGTGTATATCTTAAAGCATGTCAACTGTTAGAGACTTGCATAGTTAGAATCTTAGAATCATTCATACTTTGCACTCATTCATATCATTTATGCATTTCTGCTTTGTTGGATAATTGATGGGAACTGTAATTGTTTTTACTGAGTTCTCTAGAACTCACTCCTTTATTGTATATGTTTTATTAGCCTGCACAGATGGAGGAATTATGCCGGAAGATGGATTGGTTTCCTATGAAGGAACCTTCCCATATGAAGAGGACGTGGCATCGACAGTGGGAAATGGAGATAGCCTGTGCAAGAGCTCCTACGAGTGCATGGAGTACGCTTATCGCACCTATTGATGGACAGAGACGAAAAGTGGTTAGACAGCTCAACGAATGGAGAAGAACTGGAGGACCGCTTTTCTTGAGATTCATGAGAAACATTATTTAGCTTTAGAAAAGGAAACTAGATAGAAAATAATATAACTCTTTTGATTGATTCCGCTGAACTCGTATTCGTTTTAATTAATTATTCTTTCATTTATTATTTTTATTGGAGTATTTGGACTCCTGTAATCCTTTAATTCATTTATTGAACTGTTACTATGCTCTTGATTGTCTTTATTTGTATTTATTATTGTTGATAGACTAAAACTGTGGATCTTGTGACGGATCACTCCCACGGGTTGTCGAGCGGGTAACCGAGACCGGCGGGTGGGGTGTGACACTACGCATCACAATCTTGTACTAACTCGATGTGTCATTAGAAGTACCAAACTTTGGGTTCCTCTGGTGGGACCCATGCAAACCCGTATGTATGGCGCAATTATGTGATAGGAGATGCACATTCCTCCAATGTATACTTATTGGAAAATTTAAATTAATTATTCTCAATACATTTTTGGTGGGGTTTGACATCGAACAATGTTAGATGATTGACACTACATTATGGATTAAGGATAATTAATTTGGAAAAATTCCAATGAGTGGTGAAAAAATATACTAACTATGTATTTTTTTTACATTCTGAATGTAGTCTAGATGGCCTCTAAAAGCATGCTTGTTGACCTTCTCATGGGTGAGAAACTTCTCGGTCATGAGAACTTTGAGAAGTGGCAATAGAAAGTCCAATACTACCTTAATGACCAAGATAGCATGGAGCATCTTACCAAGGAAATGATTGTACCGACCAATCCTCCATTGGGAAAAGAGACTACCCAGTCTCGTAGAGATAAGGATCTATATGATGCTTGGGTTAAGAAAGACTAAAGTGCACGGTTTTTCATTCTAAGTGCCATGCAAGATGACTTACAAGGGGAATATGAGGTTTTGCCTACAGCTAAGTCCATGTGGGACAAGCTGAAGTGTGCTTTTGGTGGTACATCCAAAACTAGACTAGGAGGTATGATCCTCAAATTTGGTATGATCCTCAAATTTGAGATGTATCGAATGGACCCCAAGCATAAAATGACTGAGCACATCAGAACTGTCAAGGAATGGTTCGCAAATTAAAAGATGTTGGACATGACCTTTCTGATGGGCAACAGATCCAGGCCTTGATTATGACCTTACCTGATTCCTGGGAGCCAATGAAACAAGTACTTGCTCATCTTGAGAGTATCAAGACATATACTGATCTAGTTCAACACCTTAAGATGGAAGCGGACCGCACAACTGCTCTTGTTGCTCAGGCAAGTACACGTAAGGGCAAATGGCCCAAATGTAAAGGACTTAAAAGAGGGAATCAAGAGGGTACCAGGAACTTGGCACCTAGGGAGGGAATGGTAAACAGAAACGTGGAAAGTGTGGGGGTAAGAAAGACATGTCCAAAATAACGTGCTACAACTGCCAAAAGAATGGACACTTTGCTCGTGAGTGCACTGAGTCAAAGAAGGTACCATCTTTATCTTGTCCTTGTACCTTTGTGAGTACACATGTTTTGGTTGCCTTAACATAATCATATTGGATTGTTGATACAGGAGCAACCAGGAACGTCACACGAGAAAGAGGCAGTTTCATAAATTATTGCAAAGTATCATTGTGAGTGCATAGAATTTACATGGGAAACTGCGCCAACATTGATGTTTAAGGCATTGGATCAGTCCAACTTAGCTTACGAACAGGCCGCACATTGATCCTCCATGATGTACTCTATGCACCAGACATAATGCATAATTCAGTTTCGGTTTCAGCACTTTTAAGTTTTGGATATTCTTTCAATTTTTCCCACAGTGCTTTAGATTTGTTATTTGAAGGGGCCATATGGGGCCACTGCATTCTTGACAATGGATTTTTTAAATTAGATTTGATTCTGGTTATCTCTAATTCTTCTTCTTTAATTGTTGACAGTAAAATAGAATTTGTAAAATGGCATTCTAGATTAGGTCACATTAGGAAGGACAAGATGTCATGGTTAGCTAGAGTCGGCCTTTTAGGCTCACTCACTAAAGTAGACCTGCCCATATGTGAACCTTGTTTGACTGGAAAGGCTCATCGAAAGCCTTTTGGAAAGGCACCCAGATCAACTCAACCATTATAGTTAGTACAGTCTGACATCTATGGACCCATAAATGTTAAGGCAAGACATGGAGCCTCCTATTTTCTCACTTTCATAAATGATCATTCGCGATATGGTTACGTTTATTTGATCGCTCACCATTATGAAGCATTAGATTGTTTCAAGCTTTGTGACAGTGGTTGATAATCAATTAGCTAGGAATTTAAAAATTTTGCGAACTGACTGTGGACGCGAATATTTATCTGAAAAATTTTAAAAATTATGTGAAGAAAAAGGAATTATGAGACAATTAACTATTCCTAACACTCCGCAACAAAATGGTGTAGCAGAAAGAAGGAATAGAACTCTATTGGACATGGTTAGGTCCATGATGGCGCAAGCAAACCTCCCAATTAGTTTTTGGGGAGATGCACTTTAGACTGCAGCCTATATTCTGAATAGAGTACCATCTCAGTCAATACCATCTACACCGTATGAGCTATGAAAATGTACAAAGCCTGCTCTAGGACATTTACGACCATGGGGTTGTGCTGGGTATGTTCACACCTCTTCCCATAAGTACGGGAAGTTAGGTCCTAGAGCCAAGAAATGCATCTTTGTGAGGTATCCTAATAGCTCTAAGGGATACATTATGTACGGTGAACACCCTAGTGGAGGTATGACTGAGACTGATCACGAGATGTCGAGTTTCTAGAAGCAAATTACCCTAGTTTATCTGATGTGCATAGAGATCTTGACCTCTATGAAATACAGGAGGATCACAACATACCAAATCCTCTTGGCGAGGGTGGGGAAAGAACACATCCTTTAGTTGCCAGAGAAGATATTGGTCATAGTGCACCAAGTAGGAGCACGAATGCAAACTGTGAACCTAGTGGGGACACACCAATAAACGATTGTGATCTCAATGCACGTAGAAGCATAAGAGGACATATTCCTCGTTGTTGATTCAAGATTGAAGGGGACGCCCTTTTGTGTGCCTTAGCTGATGAGGAGGAGCCTACATCCCTAAAGGAAGCGCTATCATCACATGCTAAGGAAAAATGGTTGATTGTTATAGAATATGAGTTGAGTTCTATGGAAAAGAACTAAGTCTGGGAGTTAGTTAACCCTCCACCTAATTGCAAAACTATTGGGAACAAATGGGTTCTTAAGGTTAAGCATAAGGCCGATGGATCAATTGACAAATATAAGGCATGACTTGTGGCGAAAGGCTACACCCAAAGAGAGGGTGAGGATTATGATGTGACATTCTCCCCTGTGATGAGGATAGCATCCATTCGTCTTATTTTGTCCATTGTGGCAAGACTAGATCTTGAACTCTTTCAAATGGACGTTAAAACGGCATTTCTCAACGGAGAACTGGACGAAAGATCTATATGGATCAACCAGTGGGTTTTGAGTCCAAGGGACATGAGTGCAAAGTTTGCCGCCTTAAACATTCCATATATGGCCTCAAACAAGCGTCCATACAATGGTATTTTAGATTTCATCAAGCTGTAACTTCTAATGGTTTTGATGTGATTGAAGAAGATCATTGTGTGTATATAAAACGGTCCAAGAAAGGATTCTTAGTTCTCTCTTTGTATGTCGATGATATCCTTTTAGCAGGAAATGACATTGACATGATTGTCGCCACTAAAGAGTGGCTATCCTTCACATTTGAGATGAAAGACATGGGTGAAGCCAACTTTGTGTTAGGCATCAAGATAGTGAGGAATCGCTCAAAGAACTTTCTTGGTTTGTCTCAACAAACTTAGAGAAAGTCCTTGAACGATTCCACATACAAAATTCTAAGCCCATTGACACACCAATGGACAAAATGTGCAGACTAAGCCTAGATAAATGTCCTAGGAATGAAGAAGAGAAAAATCAAATGTCAAGAGTACCCTATGCTTCTGCGGTTGGTAGTCTGATATACGCGATGATATGCACGCACCCAGATATGTACTATGCTATTGGAATGGTCAGTCGTTACCAGAGTAACCCAGGACTTAC